>NC_052353.1:29538277-29902701 GCF_009727055.1 Benincasa hispida
AAAAAAAAGTTTACCTTGTGGAGTCTTTAGCCACCAAACCTCATCCTCCCCACTCATCTCTTTCACTCTCGTTCCATGCCTCAACACCTGTAGTAAAGCGGCCCTGCATGATGGGATTGAATCCCAAAGCGGAAACATAAAGCCGCTTTTGTTATTGATTTTAGGAGATGAAAATAAATACGTAATTAAAATTAACATGCATCTCATGCTATGTTAAATAGATTAAGCATTAAATTAAGGATAGAAGAATTACTACCTTTGAATATCTTTTCATCTAAAACTTCTCCAAACCTTCTAATCACGAACAAAATATTACAATTCGAAATAGAGACCTCAAAAATGCCTTCCCGAATATCCTCTGGCAAGAACCTCATTTGTGGGAGTGATTTCATTTGGAAGAGATAGATGAATATTGGGAAAAATACAGAGTGGGAATTTTTATGTTTTTTTTTTGGAGAACTTGAGAATCCTTTGAGAGTGATATTATCTCTTTGCAAAAATGAAAAGTTAGAATATAACACAAGAGAGAGTTGTTTGTAACTCCCTCTCTCCACTCACGCACTCTCCAACGTAAAAAGAATTAGTTAATTAAATTCATTAATTAAATAAAATAAAATACATAAATTAATTAATTTATTTATTAAATATCAAATATTTAATTGACCATTTGAATCATATTCAAATGTGCATTCCTCTCATAGTTTATAGTTTTATTATGAATTTAATTCATATTGATTATGACCTATAGTTTTTAATATAAATCCTATTTATATTAATTTAATATTTGAATCAAATTCAAATTCATTAATTTTCATAAATAATATATAGTTAATAACTATAAATCATATTTACCATTAACTATATATTATAATGTATCAACATTTATATGACTTAAATATTTAAATCAAATTCAATTCATTAATTTTCATAAATAATATATAGTTAATAATTATAAATCATATTTACCATTAACTATATATTATAATGTATCAATATACATTATATATATTTTAGTATAAATCCTATTTATATGAATTAAATATTTGAATCAAATTCAAATGTATCGATTTTCTCAAATGATATATAGTTATTATTATAAGTCATATTTAAAATTAACTATATATTATAATGTATCATTATACATTATACTTTATATTGATTATATCATATATAATTAATACATATTTTTCCCTTAGGTAATTTGAACAATTCAAACTATTCATTCAAACTTTAGTCATTGTTATTCCGTAGTGAGCTAGTAAGGAGATTTCATGGACCTACAAGTTATAAGCTCCAATGAACCAAGATTAATTAATTAAACTCTTTAAATTAATCAACATTCATTAACTATGAGGCTCTCTACCAAAGACCTATAGTTTTAATCTTATGCACATAGAATGTATAAGACAATCCTTCACAAGTTGTTCAGAATCACAGTTGAGTCAAATTACCGTTTTACCCTTATAATTACATATTGCTCCTTAAATATCACTGATCCTTTCATGAACAATCTGTTTATGGGCCAATCATAAACAAAGTCCATTTTAGGCCAGTGAAAGGGTGAGGCTTCATTGTTCAAGTCTCGGAATCAGCATTTAAGGGAATATTTTTTCTATTTTCCCTAAAGACAGGAAGGAGTGAATTTTATCTTGTGTAGCTAAGTTCTCAACTCCTCACTCAATCTTGTTTCCAAAATGGTAGGCATATTGAATTAGTGTCCTAGGCCACTCTCACCGATATAAATCAAAAGATGTGTCCTCATAGGCAAGAGTCCATAACTCACTACGCATTGAGATCAAGTTACATATGGTCATCAATTGAAATATTAATATCTTCAGTTAATAGTGTTACAAAGAGAGATTATATATTTTGTGGTCCAGTCTTAGAAGGCCAGGAATTACAAAGGACTATAGTGTCTTTCTTCAAATAATCATCTGATCTCCAAATTACACTTTGGCACACCGCTAACTCAACCACGGAGTAGTTATCCAACTAAATTACACTTCATGTAATGACCTCAAGTTTTACATGTATTTAAATAACTTAACTTGAGATCATTACTCTTAAAACAGAATTTCTTAAATATTATACCATATAATAAGAGACTAATTTCTTAAATATTATACCATAGAATGAGAGACAAGTCACTAACTAAATGAATGAATGAATAAACTGAAGAGGTTGTGATACCAAATAGTGAAGCGAACTATAGATATGATGCAAAAAATAGATCGATTATTTTTTATTCGAACCATGTATTACCAATGTAAATAAAACTGAAACTAAAGTTTAGCAGCTGAAATCATAAAATAACATGGTCTTAAACATCATGTAAACATAAAATAGATATGTGGTTCTAAATTAATTAAATTAAAATTAAAGCGAGATGTCTCATGGCTCCTCCTCTTCAATGCCAAGATCATTCTCGACGAACTCATCATTATCATCTACATGACTATCTGGAAAAAAAAAAAAAAAACCATGAGAGGTAGGTTTCCATCATAAGGAACCTCCATGCTCAATCACACACATCATGTTTGGCAAGATATCTCATGGTTCCTCCTTTTCAATGCCAAGATCATTATCGATGAACTCATCATCATCATCTACATGACTATCTGAAGAAAAAAAAAAAAAAACCACGAGGTAGGTTTGCAACATAAGGAACCTTCATGCTCAATCACACACATCATGCTTACATGCTTGTATAACCTTTGAGACAACCTAACTGAACTTATTTGCAATGGTTTTGGGTATTTCATGCATAATATATTCTTACTTAATTTCATGATACATATAATTTAGTAAAAACAAATCTAAGGAGTGGGACTGGAAAACAAATTTACCACTAGGCTAGCTTTCTCAAACATTAATTAGATGTCACAAATCAACAATGTTCAAACATATATAAAAGAAACATAATAGAAATTGATCGTAATCAATAATCAAATTCAAAGATTGGACACATTACAATTCAATGGATATTTATTTATAAAAGTCAATGAGGACAATAATCCATAAATCACATCTATATTATGAAACATTCAATTAGCAACATATGGTGGAAACTTCTTCCACGTAATCATACAATTATGTGTTGGGAATGTCCTAAACTCGCAATTTGTAAACATTAAATATATTCTATTCAGAATAAATATATTATTGAGATTTCCTTCAATAAAGATGTTATTGAAGATGTTATTGAATTTCATTCATTACTAAATCCAATAAACTAACCCATGGCTAGAATATGAATACTTAAACTTTATGTAGAGACATAAAAGAGGATCAAGTTTTAGTATATAGCCAAAAAATTCTATAAATATATAGATAAGGTTGGGTACTTTATCTTTGGTCACTATGGATGCAACCCACTTTATATATTAATACAGACGACGTGATCCCAAAGTTGTTCATGTAGAGACATACGAGTAGGGCATCCTATGCAAAAGATGTTTGCATAAGACCGAACCACGAAATAGTCACTTTTCTTTATAATGGTCGTTTACTGTTAAAACTGTCTCTTTCAGCTCGATGACCTAAGGTAACTCGATCTTAATCCTGACTTCAAATGCATCTACTGCCATACCCCCTCCCAGGTTTACCTCTTTCATCTAGAAGAAGGTGTGAAGACAACAAATACCCACTCTTTGGGGATACTTACTGTCTGTCTTCACCTTCGCTATCTAACATCTTTTAAACTAAATAAACAAAAACAATTCTAATCAAGGTTATTTTATTAATAACAACTCAAAGTTTATAAAAACTATTTTACAAACTCCAAACTCAGTACATACAATTGAATCCTAATATCCTTCAATAAACTAAGACAAAAATTAACCCTGTAGTTATGGCAGACCTTGACTTCGCATGGCACCTGTAACTCTATTGCTATCTATGGGGTGGGGGAAAACAAAATGGAAGGAATGAGCTGGGAAGCCCATTGAGTGGCATTTTAATATGAATATAAGGTTTTCCTTTGAAAGTATTTATAAAACTATTTCAAATGTAAACCAACAACTGAAATGTCCAAATAAGTTCCAAAACACGAACATCAACTGATTTCAAAATAGTACAATGACATGATCCCAATTTCTCATTAATAACTGAGAATAAAATTCACATAAACAACATCCGAGTTTCGAAAACCAATCATTGTACCCAATACTGTTGGGTTTTATGTCATAAAACTCGTGGTATGTAAACAATAAACTCATTATGTAAATCGATAAAATTATTATTGGATATATGATTTTCTTATTTCGTTTTAGAAATAAATCCAATAAACTAAAAGATCCATGACTATTACATGAGTACTTGAACTTTATGTGGAGATATAAAGGTGGATCAGGTTCGGGTAAATAGTCAAAATGATTTATAGTATACGAATAAGGTTGGGTGTCTTATTTTGGTAATACTATTGAATGCAACCCATTCTGTAGTTGTTACAAGGAGTTTTAAAGTGCTACAAATGAATTGATCTTGATTCGTTCATATGGTGACACGAGGAGTGGGGGCGTCCTGTGCAATGAGTTTGCATAAGGTCGGACCAAGAAATAAGTCACTCTTACTTTATAACGCTGTTTATTGTTTAAGACTGACTATTTCATTGCAATGACCTATGTAACTTAACCTTAATCCTAAGCTAACTATAAACTCCGATTTATTTGGAATTATCCTTATATATTGCATAGGTGAGTGTTGACTCAACAACGTCAACTCAATAAGCCTCCCACTTTAGGGGTAAGATCGGGTAGATAGTTGGGGACATAGGGTGCAAGACGAAATTCACTCCTACCCACTTTTAGGGATAATAGAGAGGTTGTTACCTTAAGTGCTGACTCCGAGTCTTGAATAAGGAGCCCCACCCTCTCATTGGCCTAAGAGGGACTCGGTTTAATGACCGGATCACAAACCAATTGTTCATTAGAGGATCGGTGGGACTTAAGGAACAAGAGTTAATCTTAGGGGTAAAACAGCCTTTTGACCCAGCCGTTTTTACGAACAACCTGTGAAAGGTTAACTTACTAGTTATGGTTATATCGAGTGGACACAATATATCAACAGTGAGGGGAGTGTAACTATTAAGCTTTAGTGGAGTGACCCGGTAGATAACGAATGGAGGTTAATTCAGTGTAGAGAGTTTAGTCAATTAATCTCAAATCGTTGGAGCCCATGATCTGTAGGTCCATTAGATCCCCTATTAGCTCACAAATGGATTAGCCTTAGAATAACGTGATAAGTTAATTTGAAACGTTCAAATTTGAATTAAGGAAATTAATAATTATATGTGATATAATTACACGTTTAATTCCAAATTAAACGTAATTGGAGAATCGATTAATATATAAATATGATTTAAATATTAATTTCATGAATAGGGATTCATGGTAGTGGAATTGCTGACAAATTAATTTAATATTTGATATTAAATTAATAGAATTAATTAAATTATTTAATTAATTATTAATTATTAATTTTATTAGAAAAATTGATTATTGAATTAATCTTTGTAAAATTAATAAAATTTCAATTTTAATTAAAGAATTAAAATTGGAGAAAGTTTTGATTTTGAAAATCAATTTCAAAACCTAATATGGGATTTTTCTAATGTGGGATTTTTCCACTTTCAAGCAAGAAGGTTAGTCACCTTCTTACATATAATTCTACCACCAAATTCAAGAAGTAACTAGAATCACTTCAAGTGACCAGTTTACCTGAGAGTCATGTAATAAATGTTGGGATTGGTATCTTAATTCTCTCGAAGTCTTGTTGTTTGTAATTATACACATTGTTTTATGAATAAAATAATTGTTATTTCATTCTGACATTTACTCATATCTAATAAACAAAGCTCCATGGTTATCTTATGTAAACTTAAGCATATATATGAGATATACAAGTGGATCATGCCTTAAGTCACAATCTAAATAGGTCTGTAGTATAAGGATTAAGGTGGAATACCTGATCCTACTGATACTATGGATATGACCCACTTTGTAGAGGTTTGCAAGTGTTGTAAACTACTATAGATGATAGATCTTGACCATTCATGTGGAGACATGCGAGCGGAGGTGTCCTATACAAAGAGTTTGTATAATATCGGACCACGAGATGATTAGACTTTGTATATAACGCTGTTGATACTGAAGACTTACATCACATCTAAACGACCATACGTGACATAATCTCAATCTTGAGGGTTTTGGGAACTTCTGTCTTTGAGGGCGGTCATTTGATTTGTATGGATGAGAGTGGACAGATTGCCAACCCAACATGCATACCTTTTTGGGGAATTTTCTGATTTGGGAGCTGGGAACTTAATACACAAGATGGAATTCACTCCTTCCCTGAAGTAGGGGTAAGTAGATAGATTGTTCCCTTAAGGGCTGATTCCGAGGGTTGAACATAGTGGCCACAGCTTCCCTTTGGAAGAGAGAACTCAGTCATAGTAGGACTATGACTTATGTTCATTAAAGGGATTAGTAGGAGTTAGATGTAACTACAGGGGCATAACGGTTATTGGCCGAGTTGTACTTATGAACGATTTGTGAAGGGTTGTCGCACTGTTGATTGGTTAAGATGGATACATAATATATCTGTGGTAAGAAGAGTTCATTTGTCAGTCTTTAGTGGAGTGCCTGGCAGTTAACGGATGGTGGATCCCGTGACTAAAGAGTTTAGTCAGTTATTCAAGTACAATTTGAGCTTCGAGCTACAGGTCTATAAGGTCCCCTTGATAGCTCAATGGATTCAAGCTGAGGATCAGTTCTTGGTGTTGATTTGAAATGTTTAAATTGACAATAGGTAATTTGATTATGTCACACCCCGCCCCGAACCCGCACTCTTTAGCCCGAGGAAAGGCGTGAGGGACCACAAATACCACCATTTTGTGATACCTATTGTCCAGTTGAACCTCTTTAACATACACTCAGTAATCTTTAAGTCAAGAAGATAACAACAACTGATTAAGTAGACCAATTTTATTACAACAATGTAACGTTTATACAACTCTAAGACTTAACAAAAAAATTTACAACAACAACTCTTTAAAACCTTCTGGAAGTGTAACTATGGCTTGTGGCAGACCTTAACTTAGCAACACCCTGGAACTCCTCGCCTTTCTCTACCTGGGAAGAAAAACATGAAATAACAAAATGAGCTTCACAAAGCTCAGTGAGTGGTAAGCAAGTTCTAGAGTCTATTTAAACTCATAAATAACAAGCATATCATAAATACGAGATTACATTCAAACCTCAGCCTTGAATGAGTTTGTTCTCAACTCTATCTACACGCATAGTAGATAGTTAAACTGATAACTATTTAGAATGAGTCTATTCTCTACCTACACACGGTAGATACTTTTTTCGTTTCCTTTTTTTTCGATATCATAAATACGAGATTACATACAATGCTTACTCTTTTCGTTTCCTTTGTCTCCTATGTCACATAGCTCCCCGGTCATGGGCTCAGAAGCTAGGCCCGTTGACCCTCTGACCATCTCATACAAGGATCCTCCCACAGGCTCAGGAACTAAACCTCTCGGTCCCCTAATCATCCTATGAGGTTTTACTTTCGGGCTCAGGAACTAGGTCTATTGACCCCCTGACCATCCCGATCACATAATCTCATTCTCATGCTAGGTACTTATTCATAACATAAGCATACATAATTTACTCTAAAGATATGCTTTAAGAATTAAAGGAAAGTACCACTCACCTTGGTAAGGATAGGAATATTTCTCTTGAAAGTTCCTTGATCTTCCCGAGCTCCTCTTTTGAACCTTCAAAATTTTAGCTCAGAACTCCTCGTGGTTTGGCCGAAATCTTCAAAATATCAAGCCTGGCCTAAGCTTACCCGATAGTTTGACTTTTTTGTTGTTTCCTCATTCTTCAGCCCGATTCCTTAGAGCTTCTTCCCCAACAGCCCTACCCTAAAAATTAGACTCTCAGAGCTTTCAGGTGGCTTTGAAATCACTCCAAACGCACGAGTATTATGGGAGAAGTCTTCATCCCAAGTTGATGCTCTTTCCAGACCTTCCTATCAGACAGCATCTCCTTATCTTGGAACTTTATGACCGACGCATGGTCTTACTACCAACGTATAGTCACTCTCAATCAGCCTTCATACACTCTTCTAAATGTCCTTTGAAGAGAATTTGAGTTCACATCTGAAGTTCTTGGCCCTATTTATAGGCGTCTAAGATTTCTCTAAGGCCGACACCTTCTACTTGGCCGTATGTCCAAGCGTGCTTTCCTTACACTATTAACGCAACCTTGCGTCATCGCAATCCAAGGTGTCTTGCTCCCCTTTTACCAACACATAGCCCTCAATTTTGCATATCTTCTTGTGCATCCACCTCATTTACTTAAGGCCTAAGACTTCTTCCTAACAAGCCACATGTCTGGATGACGTCCTTGAATGCGTCCATCCATCCTCATATATGTTCATCTAACTACAAATGCACCAATCCAATTGCCGCAACTTTCCTATGTCCGGACATCACCCATTGGCGCATGCGTCCATCCCATGTTTGCACCCTTCCAGTGTCACCCTTCAAGCCATTGTCGCTTAGCACCTTTCCCCA
The DNA here is from genome assembly GCF_009727055.1 of Benincasa hispida. NCBI lineage: Eukaryota > Viridiplantae > Streptophyta > Magnoliopsida > Cucurbitales > Cucurbitaceae > Benincasa > Benincasa hispida. The sequence goes on from NC_052353.1 coordinate 29,546,865, forward strand.
TATGCGACTCACTAACCTCGATTATGCCATTTCCAATTAACGCAACCTTACCTTATGCATCCTATTGACATAATTTGGTCGCATATACTAGATGCTCGCAAGGCTCTTCCTTGGCCGCATGCCCTCTACCGCATGGCTTACCCTTGCTCTATGCACTCAACTAGGATTATGACCAATATTCTTCCACCGCATACTATTTTCTCAAGCCTTGTCCTATGCGTCCACATGCCTCGAATGTCCAACGCATATAGCACAACGCATAACACCAACACATAGCATCGTTGTATGACACCAACGCATAGTATTCCCACATACCATCGGCCACATACCTTCGGCCGCATGCGTAGCATTGCCGCATCCATCGCAAATCCATCACAGAGCATCACTGCATACCTCCATCGCTGCATACCTCTATCGTCGCATGCCTCCATCGCCGCATGCCTCTAGCATTGCATGCCTCCATCGTCGAATGCCTTTATCGCCACATGCCTCCTTCGCCGCATGCTTCTATCGTCGCATGCTTACATCATATAGCACTACCCCTTGATCAACCAGCACTCACACTCAAACGCCCAACGCCCTTGTCCACGCAACTTGAGGCTGCCACATGCGTTTTTCTTGGCCACATTTTGGCTTCCTTCAACGCCCCAAATAACCTCTAAATGTTCATGGCCAACGCATGGCACCACACCAACACTTAGCTCAAAGCCAACGCATTGTCTAGTACTTAAGCCATTTCTACCATGGCTTCCAACGTATAGTTCCTTTTTGGCATTATACTTAACCAAATTTTCACTAGTTATGGCTTATCCCAAAGCTACTGAATAATCCATTTAAACACTTAGAATTTTCCTCCTCTTTGACCTAGGATTTAACTTACACTTAGTTAATTCCCTTAATCACCTACTTAAATAGGGAAAATGGAAATCCAGATTTCACAAATTATATATGATATGATCAGTATGGTGTATGAGATACATCAAGTGGAGGATTAATGTAAATGAGATTTACATTAAGTACCATGAAATAGAAAAAGAGCTATGGTTTGTATGTTTTATGAGATGAATTATTAAAACTAGAGGTTATAAATATATTATGGTGAGTTAGTTATCATTTATATTTATAATAATATTAATTAATGGATAATTATCTCTTTTTCTCTAATAACCAATTGAGTGGGAGGTTATTGGTGGTTTCATGGTAACCGTGAGATAAAAGAAAAAATATTTTCCTAATTTTAGGAAGAGTAAGATTTGCAAAATTGTTGATTTGAGATTTCCAATCTCGGAAATTACTCACGTATAGTTGTCAAGTAAATCAGATTTACTAAACGATAGCTTGGAGTTAGTTAAACGATCATGGAGTGTTCTTACACGATAGACACTCAGCTAGACAACGAGCTAAATGATCGCATAGCTTTTGCTAGTAGATCGCATAGCTTTTCCTAAACAATTGGGCATCGACCTATACGACAGGTTGTTTCATCTCCCACTTGCTCAATCATTTACACGATTGTTCTTCCTCTAGTTTTCTGCTTCTAACCAAATTCACACAGAGGCCACCCTATGGATTCTCACACCGAGATTACCAAGGTAACCTTCTTGGTGGTGTCATACTCAACTCGACATAGTCGAGGTTCTGTGGAAGCCATTCGCGGTGATCGAGCATTCGTGATCAAGGAACTTGAAGATGAGTCTATAAAAGTTTGTTGATTATTGTCCTTGATCTATAGTAAAGCATGCTGTAATTTGTATTTTATGCATAACCGTATATTTCCGTTTATGATTGCAATTGTAATGTTCATATACGATTGTAATTTGGAAAGATCCTTTCACTGCTCATGGAAATCCTCATATCTGATTTCCTTCAATAAAACAACTCTTGATTGAGTGGAAAAGGACATGCAATTGTTGAATTGTTGGGTTTTAAAGGTTGAAGAAGTTGTTCTTCAACAAGCTGAAAAACTAGAAAACCTCTCCTCCAATTTCCCTAAGTTCAAGCTTGTTTTGAGTCCCACAACTCAATCTAAGGCTCTTAGAGAATAATAGGAAAGCTCTAGTGGTGGTCTACAACAAGAATTGGAGAAGATTGTAGCTGAATTTCGAGTTTGAAGAGGATCTTCAAAGGAATGTAATGAAACCCTCTTGATACCCTATGAACATGCTTAATTTGATGTCAAAATTGCAGAATTAGAATGCTTAATGATCTTGTTTTCTTTTGCTTCATGTTTCTGTAAACAAACAAATACAACTCGTCTTATGTGCATATATTGATAATATCCCATTAGATGTGCTCGAGACACATTAACACAACCAGGAAACATTATCCAATGGTTGAAATCCATTCCATCAACCACAATAAAATATAAGTTTTTCGACCAAATCCAAATCATTATTTTTGTAGAAATCATTTAGAATTAGTAAATAAATTTTGATATAAAATATGATTCTATGCAAACCATAAATAAAATATATTTATCAAAATCCAAAGTTCACACCAATTAAAACTAGTGATTCCTAGTTAATTCCAAGGAAGTCACATAAAAAAATCATGTCAGGTTTCCAAACCATACTAATGTAATACCATATATATTAACCAAAATATTTGAAAATAAACTACTCACAGTTCCCTGGCAAGGATTCCTTGACCTCTAAGCCTTTCCAGACTCAACCTAGATCTCCAACTTCTTTAATTTTCCAACTTATCCTGAATTATTCCAAACTTAGCTTAATCTGGTTTGAAAAGTTCCTAAATTACCAAAGTGAATTTGAATAACCAAGCTACCCTTTCCCCTATTTATACTTGCCCAAAGTCCCCCTTCATGTGTTCGCTCCTCCTTGCCCCCATGTTTATGTGTCCTCAGCAAGCATACTTCAATACACAACACTTCTTTGAGGTATCTTCACCAAATTTTTGCATGGTTCCCCTTACTTTAAACACAACCACCTCCATCTTAGACGGTCAAATCTCCTCTAGTTTATCCACCTTCTATTTCCAACTATCAACTTAACTTTCTTCCCCAAGTAACCACCATGTAAACACATCTTCCCTTTTTAATTCCTTAACGCATTGTTCACATTCTATGCATCGAAGATCGCCTCATCTCCACTTTTGAACACTTGCCACTGATGCAACCTTACAGGTGTGAGTCCATGATAGTCTTCTATGCACCCAACATGCTTTATCATGTTAAGTTCCCACCTTCTGCATCCAGGGTAACCTTTCCTTCTATTAAGACTAATAACCAATGCTTCTCTTAATCCAAGGTTAACTTCCTAAGCCATGTGTCCAAGGTCCCTTACCTAGGATATAGTTGATCCTTATCCTATCTCCTTAGTTTCCTTAATGCATGACATACACCCACTATTCCTATCTTATTAAATATGTGTCTCAGAATGTGCCTCTAGGGTTATGCATCCAATGCATCTTTTCTTCCTCCTTAGGGTATGGATTAAGACTACAATAAGATTATGTGTCCAACACCGAGGTGTCTTCAAAGAGGTTTCTTCCTTAAATTGTGTTCCAAGTAACCCTCCCTCGACTATATTACTCAATTCCATGCTCACTCCCTCAAAGTTTACATCTAAGTTGTTAAACTCTTCTAGTCATGCATTGTTGTATACACACCCTAAGTAGATATTCCCAAGGTTGATGAGTTGAACTTTGTTCAACCCTCATTCCTACGGATACTACCAAGTCTATACTTAATCAAACTTCAATCTTCCAATACTTCCATGTGTCCAACCTTCTCTTACCAACACTTAACCAAATTCCAACCTTAATGTTTTATATGCCCATCTCCATACCTCTCATCCTTTCTACTATCACTTAACCACTTTCTCCTTAACCTATCACCTCCAAACGCGTGCTCCACCTCTGGACCACCTTCCCCTCTAGTTTCCAACCCAAAAATCTCTAAATTCAATAGGAAATGCTAACTTTAAGCTTAAGTGAAGAGATTTACGGATTACACCTTCTATTAGACCTTGGTTCAACACCTATAGGGAGATTGATGGGAAAATGGTTTACATGGGAAACAACCAAACTTGTAAGATTGTTGGGCTTGGATAAGTGTCATTAAAGCTAAAAGATGGGACTGTGAAACTCCTAAGAAATGTTAGACATGTGCTACTTCTCAAGAGAAACTTGATCTCTTTAGGAATGCTAGATGTTATTGGGTGTGAATACAGAGTCAAATGAGGAACTTTCGAAATCATCAAAGACTCTAAGGTGGTTCTAGTTGGAGAGAAGGTCAATGACCTATTTGTGTTTAAAGGAGTTGAAATTCTTACAGGGCCTACATAATAACTATAAATGAACTAATAGAAGCTGATGTTTGGCATAAAAGGTTACCTCATATCAATGCAAAAGGTTTGGAAGCTCTATCTAAATAGGGCATTCTACCTAAATGCATCAATGATCAGCTTACATTTTATAAATACTGTATGAAGAGCAAAGGAACAAGGCACGATTTCATGAAATGCAATATACAACCAAAGAAATTCTAGACTACATACACTCTGACCTTTGAGGCTAGCCCCAACTTCAAGCCTAAGTGGCTCAAGGTATATCTTATCTTTTACTGATAATTTTTTCAAGAAAAAGGTGGGTTTGCTTCCTTAAAACTAAAGATCAGGTGTTTGAAAAATTCAAAAAATGAAAACTAATGATAGAGAAGCAAACCTCTAAGGAGATTAAATACCTAAGGACTGATAATAGGCTGAATTTTTATAGTGAAGAATTCAACCATTATTGTAGAGAGAATAAGATAACTAGACATAGGACAATAAGATATGCACCTTAACAAAATGGGGAGTGAAGAGGCTAAACAGAACAACTATGGAAAGAGTTAGATGTCTACTATCTGATGCCAATCTCGGTGAGAAATATGGGCAAAAGTTGTTGCCGATACAGTATACACCTTAAATAGGTGCCCTCATACATCCTTAGAAAACCTAAGGGTATTTGGATGTATTGGATATATACGTCAAAACCAAGGGAATCTTAAGTTGCATGTTTATATGTTTTACAAATGGTGTAAAGGGTTTTAAAATGTAGCATTTTATTGAAAAGAGATTAATAATTAGTAGAGATGTTACCTTCCGAGAGAAAGAGATATTCATGCAAAGAAAAGAAGTGATAGGTGAAACTTCTATGAACCCTACCACTAGAATTGAGTTGGAGAATCCTAAAAACACACCTACATATGATAACCCTCAAAGTGATTGAGAAGAAAATGAGGTTATAATAAGGGAGGAAGTTGAAAATGTAAATCCTCAGCCTAATTTGAGTTAATACTCATTAGCTAGGGATAGACAAAGAAGAGTGATTATTCCTATAGCTAGGTATACTAAGACTAATTACATGAACATAGTTCTTAATGCTATTGTGGTCCTATATGACCAAAAGAAAATGTTGGAGTTAAGAACATGAAAGCGAAAGCAATTAGGATTTAAAGCACTCTAATTTCATTAATTTAAGGTATAAGCATGCTTGTCCAAAAATGGAAAAATAGAGTTTGATTGGCAAACCTTGATGTAGCTCAAAATTGAAGTCATCCTCTGGTTTTTTTTTTTTTTTTTTTTTTTTTTTTTTTATCATGAACACTTTGTAGATCATCGCTAAAGTCTTTCCTGCTATTCTTCAGCCTTAGAACGGATTGTGGGATACAATTTTGTGATAAATTAGGGAAAAAGGAGTTGGAGAGTATTTTGGCGCTAAGATATGGAGAGTTCAATTCAGCTTTAGAAGTTAAAACTTTCCAACAGCACTTTCAGCAAAATTTCTTCTATTTAACGAAGAAATCATGCACCAAAGATTCACCATCAAATGACAGCAAAATGAACCTTAATTGGAGTTTCGAGGTGTTAATTAAGCTCAAATGTGGGAAAACCCCACTAACATGAAATTTAATTAATTTTGAATATCAAAAAATTCAAATTTTAAATGAATAATTCAAATAATTAATTTTAAATTAATCTAAAACTAATTTTAGTTAAAATTAATTCTAACAACTAATTTTAAATAATTAATTAAATAATTTAATCAATAAAATTAATTTAATATCGAATATTAAATTAATTTATAACACCAATCCCAATCATGAATCCCTATTCATGTGCACAATATTTAAATCATATTTAAATATGTTCAACTCTCCAAATTGTTTAATTCATAATTAAACTATAATATGTTAAGTATATCAAATATAAATAACGCTTATTTCCTAAGCCGAATTTGAACAATTCAAATTCTCTCATCACATTCTTCTAAAGTTGTCCGATATAAGCTAGTAGGGGGACCTAATGGACCTACAAATCATGAGCTCTAACGATCTGAGATTAACCAACTAAACTTTTTAACCTAGTTAATCAACATTCGTTAACTACTACGCACTTCACTATAGCCCAATAGCTACCCACTCCTCTTTGTAGATATATTTATGTCCGCTTGATATAACCATAATTAGTGAGTCAATCTTTCACAAGTTGTTCATAATTACAGGTGGGTCAAAATTATCGTTTTACCCTCGTAATTACATATTATTCCTTATGTTCCACTGATCCTCTAATGAATAATTGGTTTATGGTCCAACCACCAAACTAAGTCCCTCTCGGGCCAATGAAAGGTGAGGCCCCTTTCAAGACTCGAAGTCATCACTTAAGAAAACAACCTATCTACTATCCCTAGAATCGGGTACGAGTGAAATCCATCTTGCAGGACTTTATCCCTAGCTATCTACCTAATCTTATGCCTAAAATTGGGGGCTTATTAAGTCAGGGAACTCGAGCCACTCTCACCCATGCATATTAAAGGACAATCCTGAATAAACAAGAGTTTATAGTTAGCTCAGGATTAAGATTGAGTTACCTAGGTCATCGTATTGAAATAGTCAGTCTTAATAGTGAACGATGTTATAAAGTAAAAATGACTATTTCACGGTCTGGTCTTATGCAAACTCATTGCATAGGATGCTTTCACTCGCATGTCCCCACGTGAACAATTTAGGACCAAATCGTTTGTATCAAATACAAAGTGGTCACATCCATAGTGTCCCTAGGATAAAGTACCCAACTTATCCTCATACTATAAACCATTTTGGCAATTTACTCAAACTTGATCCACCTTTATGTCTTCACATATAGTTCAAGTATTCATGTTATAGCCAGAGGTTCTTAGTTTATTGGATTTAGGGTTGTTCGTGCAATTCACATATTTAATAACATCTTTTGTAAACCCCGAACTCTAAGTTTCCTAGATAAGCATGTTTAGCCAAAGGAATGTTATATTAAATATTTAACAAATGGAAATCCATGTTATTTATAGGAGTTATGGAGGAAGAGAAGGGGAAAAAAACACATTAAATGAGGAAGCTCACTAGTTGGCTTTGGTTAGAGGCACTAAGTGTAGGGTGACGTGGCGGTTTAATCCTTGAACTGGGGAGGCGACAGGAAGATTAAAAGGAAGTAAAACTTCAAAAGCTTGCTTTCAGCAATTGGCATGAGCAAATTTAGTGAAATCAGTGCCATTCTGAAAGCTAAGAGAATCTAGTTTTCGAGGTTGTCTTGTTGGAGAAAGATTTCAGGAAGAAGAAGGACAAACGTGAAAGATTGCAGAAGGGGCAGATTCTCGATTTAATCAGGGCTCGAGGTGAAGATTGAAGCTCCAGGCCAAAATACAAGGAATTTGGCTGATATTTTAAAGTAAGAATTTATCTCAATTCTAAACAAGTTTATAAAAGAAAGTTTCTTGAAAGGAGTTCCTGGATTTTGAGTTATGAATTTTTGAAGTTGAAATAGAGAATCTGTGCATAAGCGACAAGTGTTGGGAAGAAAAGCAAACAGCTCACCGTAGAGATTAGAGAGTGAGATAAGGAGGATGAGAATCTCGCTCAGGATAATAATCTCGCTGATTTTTGTGCTAAATCTCGCTCAAGAAGGAAATCTCGCTGGAACCTTGGGCTGAATCTCGTTGGTGAGGAAGTAAAGCTAGCTAGAAGAGGTAAGTCTCGCTAGGTTGAAGTTTTGCTAGTGAAATGCTTGATCTCGCTCATGAGGATGAATTCACTCATGATGATTTTCTCGCTAGTAATGTTGTTTTTTGTTGATGAAAGTTCGATTTGTTAACGAACTATCTGAGGTATTTTGCTAAGAATTCTAAGGAATTTAACCGAGAATTATGTCCTTTCAGGCCAAGAGTATAAACTGTTAAGAGCCCCAACGAGCTGTGAGTGACTAAATGAACTTAATGTTTTCAATACTTATGCATAAAAGACCATGTAAGTTACAGTGATGTTGATGATGAATTTATATTTCCTCAAGCAACAAATGTATAATGAATAGCTTAGCATATCTCCTCCGACTTGTATATGTTTTAACGTATGCCAAGGTATGATGTGAAATCATTACAAAAGTTAAGTTTCTAATGTTGAAATATGTTTTCTAGAGGAAGGCTATGATAGAATGAGTCCTTGTGTAAATGACATGCAATGAAACTTAATTTGATGATACGAAATAACCCGATACTAAAGAACATGGAGAAGGTATCTGATTAATAGTACCTAAGGTATTAACGGTACTTAGAAAACTCCACGTGCACATAAGTAGTTCTGAATGAGAGGCCAAAGTATGGGTCTCCTAAGCCATATACCACCAAAGAGAGGCCGCAGTATAGGTCTCTTGGCCGGTAACAGACGATGAGAGCTAGAGCATTGTAGGCTCGTTCTCAACTAAGGAATAATGATGTTTAATGATGTCTAAGAATGGTTCTTAATGCTTATATTTAGAAAAAGTTGCTTGAGATGCTCATCGGTATATTTACACGTTTATAGTGATATAATGCATGGTGTAATATGATTCTATAGTCACTCACTGGGCTACTAGCTCACAGATTTTCTGTGTTTTCCTTTTTCAGGTAGCGATCAGATTCCTCGAGGTTGATCCTGTTGCTGCTTGCCACTGAAAGTCCCGGCTTGTAAAGAAGAATTTTGGTTGATGGTCTGTTTATGTACACATGTTTTGAGAGGGACTAGTGCTTTGTTAGTGTTGTTGAGCCTAACTGTGAATATTTTCCTGTAGATGTTATGTCATTGTTGTTTGCATGTGTTTATATAACCTTATGGAGGCATGCTATGTGCATAGATTATTAATGTTTAACAAGTTGGTATTTAGTTAGAAGGCTAAAGTGATGAGTACTGGCAGTAAGGCTAGTAACTACCACCGTCATATCCTTTTCCAGATTAAGAGGGTAATTTGGGAAGGGGTTTGACATCTTTACTAATTAAAACTCAATAATAACTTTTATTGGAAAATATAATTAGTTTATTATTTACAAACCACGAGTTTTAGGCACATAAAACCCAACAAACACCCACTTGGACTAAAACTCTAGTGGGGTAATTTACATATCATGTTGAGCATAAGAGAGAAACATAAATACAATAAACTAGAGCATCATATACCCATGGCCTCTTCCCCTTGCCCTAGATTTACATAACTCGTAGTCCTAGACTCACTAGGTGACCCTCAAACACTTTAGCTATGAGGGCCTTTGTAAACAGGTCAACAATGTTGTGCTCCGAGGCTATCTATTTGACGATCACGTCTTCTTATTGCACAATCCCCTCGATGAGATAATGTTTGTGCTCTATGTGCTTCCCATGCTTATAATTTTGGGTTCTTTAGAATTCGCAATTGTGCCACTGTTATCTCAATAGAGGGTGACAGGCAGATAAATATTTGGAACCACTTCCAAATCTATTAAGAACTTCTTAAGTCATACAACCTCCTTTGCCGCTTCACATGCAGCTACGTACTTAGCTTCCATGGTGTATTCAGCAATACAACCTTGTTTTATACTCCTCCATACTATTGCTCCTCCATTTAGAGTGAACACTGATCTCGATGTAGATTTCCTTGAATTTTTATTGGTCTAAAAATCAGAGTTAGTGTATCCTATAAGGATCAGATTCTTAGCACCATACACAAGCATATATTCCTTCATTCTCCTAAGATACTTTAGGATATTTTTAATGACAATGATCATATCCTGGCTTGAACTGATACCTAATGACTATTCCCACTGCATAATATATGTCAGGTCGTGTACATAACATAACATACATCAGACAACCAACTGCAGATGCATAGGAAATACGTCTCATATCCTCAACTTCTTAAGGTGTCTTAGGACACTTCAACAGATGAACTTCATGCTTGCAAGGTAATAAACCTCTCTTAGAATTTTGCATCTTATATCTAGACAACATCTTGTCTGTATGTGATGCTCGAGACAGGGCTACCGTTTTGTTCTTATGATTTTAAAGGATTTGGATTCCAAGAACATATTGAGCCTCTCCCAAATATTTCATTTAGAATTGGGTTGCTAGTCATTGCTTAACGTCAATCAGGAGTCCTACATCATTCCCAATTAGTAGGATATCATCAACATACAATACTAGGAAGGCTACAATGGTTTTGATAATTTTCTTGTAGAAACAAAGTTCATCAACATTCTATTCAAAGCCATGTCTTTGATCCACTGGTCTCGGTCTACATCATTCATTGCTTGTTCATAGGTCAACGGATCCTCAATGTCATCATCAAGTATGACAACCTGAGTTTCTGTTAAACACATGTATCTAGGCTGATGAAAAACTCTCCCACTACTCAAGGCACTCTCAACTCTTGAGAATGATGTGACTGACTAGAAGTGCCAGCTCCATCAACAACTCTTGTTGAAGGACCGGCCTGATCAACAACTCTTGTTGGTTAATCTGTGGCTTCTTTGGAAATTTCACTCGATACTAGTTTACTATGAGGTTGATGATCTCTCACGTGGTCTTCCTCTAAGAATGTAACATTTTTCGACACAAACACTTTGTTATCTTGAGGATCATAAAACAAACCATCTTTCGTCTCTTTGGGGTATCCTACGAATAGGCACAATTTTGACCGATGTTCCAACTTTTTTAGGTTTTGCACCAACACATGTACAAGGCATCCCCAAATTCTGAAGTGATGTAAACTACCTTTATGCCCTTTCCACAATCATATGGTGTTTCAGAAACACTTTTTGAAGGAACCATATTCAAAATATATACAGTAGTCTCTACTAAATATCCCTAGAATCAGGTAATTGAGCATAGCTTGTCATAGAACGAACCATGTCCAATAGGGTTCTATTTCTCCTTTTCAATACACCATTTTGCTGAGGTGTATCGGCTTGCTGAGAGCTAATACTGGATTCCATTTTTTATCAAATAGTCCTGAAATCTCAAGTTCATATACTCTCCACCTCGATCTAATCGAAGTGTTTTAATTTTTTTACCTAATAGGTTCTCAACCTCTACCTTATACTCCTTGAACTTTTCAAGGGCTTTGGACTTCTGGTGCATTAGGTAAACATAGCCATACTTTGAATAAACATCAATAAAACTGATGAAATATTCATACCCACCTCGTGCTTTGACATTCATCGGACCACAAATATTGGAATGCACGAGTTCTAAAGGTTCTTTTGCTCTAACACCTTTTCCTGTAAAAGATCTTTTGGTCATCTTACCCTTAAGACAAAACTCACATGGAGGTAAAGAGTTGTTTTCTAATTGACTTAGGAGTTCACTCTTGACCAATCTCCCAATTCTATTGAGATTAATGTGGACAAGTCTCAAGTGCCAAAGGTAGGTATTAGGAGAAACTTTTTGTCTTTTATTTTGAGTTTCGGCTATTTTAAACAGCTTAGTATTGAAAATAGCTTTTTCCTTGGTTGATCTTAACATAAAAGCTGTTTTGAAGTTTTGCAGAATAAATTTGAACACCTCTTGAGCTAACAAACACTTCATTAACTTCAAAAGATATTTTGTACATTTGTTCTAACAAACAAGAAATAAACAATAAATTTATTCTCATTTTAGGAACTAAAAGTACATTTTCTAGTAAAATGATCTATCACCAAAAAATAACTTTAAGTCTCCACTGCTTGAGCAGAGATGATCTCTCCCCTTCCAACTTTGAGAGTTGTCTTGCCTTCTCTAAATTGCCGCTAGGAACTAGTTTCCTAAAAAGAAATACAAACATGGTTAGTGGCCCCTAAATCTAGTATCCAGATAGAGTTACCATTATCCACTAAGCATGTTTCAACAATGAGTAAATCATATTCACTTTGTTTTGTTTTGTCAACTTTCTTCTTGGCAAGATATTTTGTACAGTTTTGTTTACAGTGCCCATCTTCATTACAGTGGAAACATTTTCCTTTATTTGCAGATTTTTCCTTGCTTTGTGGGTTGCAGGAGCTTTCCCTTTCCTTCCTCCCCCCCCCCCCCCCCCCCCCCCCCCTTTTTTTTAATTTGAATGTTTTATTATTTAAAGTGGAAGGTCTAGACTTAGTTCCTGAGGACGATCCCTTTTGGAACTTCTTTGAAGTAGCAACATTTGCTTCCCCTTCTTGTCCCTTAGTCTTCATAAGAGACTGGTATGTCTCGAGCTCATTCAAGAGAGTAGTCAAATTGTCTTCAATCTCGTTCATCATCACATTTGTGCGAAACTGTAGGAAACTCTTCGAAAGAGATTCCATGATGAAACTAACCTAACTTTTCTCATCAATGATAACACTGTTTACCTCTGCTATATTGAAGTGGATCATCATATCCAGAACATGTTCTCTAACACATGTTCCTTCATTCATGCGAGAGTTGTAAACATATTTGAGAGCATCATGCCTGATAGATAAGACGGTTGTCCAAACATTGCCTGCAACAAATCCATGATCCCCTTAGTAGTAACCATGCTCTCGTGTTTTTTAGGCAGAACATCAGATATGCTTTCTAAGATATAGACTCGGGCTTTATCATTGGCCCTAATTAATTTGTTATAGGATTATCGAATATTTTGATTTTTTTATGAGTCGGGATTCGGAGGACATTTCTCTGTTAAAACGAACCTTAGATCATCGATTACTAGTATCGTATTTAAATTCAATTTCCATGTCACAAAGTTTTTGCCATTTAATTTTTCAGAAGTGTGTATTTGAACTAATGAGCTAGTCATGTTGAAAATGTAAAAAAGTTCTATTAGTGAATTACTATCAAATCCAATCAAGTTTTAGCAAAAGTAATATTGTACCCATATAACTCATTATTAATTTGCAACGATACTTCAGTGAGTTAGAACAACCACTATCGAGGGGCAGTCAATTACTCCTTCACTAAGCCAAGATATTCTTGACTAAATACTAACACCAGAATAACTCTTATTCATATAACATTTAGTTGTCGCTTGTTGGTCAAGAACTTACTAACACTTAGTAATTCTTGTAAGTGTAACCCTCGATTTTCAGATCCCAGAGATCTATTCCAATAAGCTACCAAATGGAAAGACAATGACGAGAACGAATCTAAATGATCCAATTCATTTCTAAAGTTTACATTGTTCCGACCCCCATCTCACGACCCTTCAAATGGGTGGTCGCTCTAGGATGACACACAGGTAGAGCATGGGAATCTCACTGTGCAACATAATAGAAGAGGCTCTAGGATGTGTTAATACACTTCCCATAATCACCTTGTTATTGACACATGAAAACACTTTCCAAATGGAGGTCGCACCCAGGGCGACATGAAGCCAAGCATGGATCTCATGGTATGAACTTTTAGGGATGTGAGAGCTAAAAACCAATTTTCTCCCACCGAAGAGTTCTAGATGATTTGGGTATACTTTTACTTAGGCATATGCTGACTTATTAAATACAACCTAAGTGTAGGTGTTTATCCGAGAATAACTTTTATACTAGATTTAACCTACGATGTCTAAGTGATAAACTCTTTAAAACCTTGCATTGCTCACACATCCTCATAAAATCGGGTTTAACATAACTCAAGAACTAGCTCGATCCCTAGGTAGTAGGTGTTCCATAAACCGTTAGCTTATGTACCTCCAGCCTTAGACAGGATCTTGCCCGGTGAGTTTTGTTGTAACCTTAGTTTTACAAGTTATCGACGTATTTTAACTATTAAAACAGGTTGTGATTGTTAACCCTATGTGAGCATGCAATTATCTTTGTTATAGATTTTAAAAATCTAATTCATTTTATAACACTTATAACTTAGACAATATTCATATCATACATCAAATATTTCATAAATTAATATAAAAACTTATATTAATTCTCATGAAATCCTACACATGCATACTATATATTATAACACTCATAACATACTTTGAATACATGAAACATGCTTATCCTATTTAGGATTTTAAATCTATATGACATACACAAACAAATTTAATTTAATTAAAACATATATTCATATTGCATAATTAATTAAACATGCCAAGGTGGACTGGTTTGGGTATCCTAGGCAATCAAACAACTAAATTATTACAATAATAATTGAAAAATAGGCTTGAACCACACTCGAACACTTCGAACCGGCTCGAACCAAGTTAAAACTGCTTGAATCGGACCCCCAAAGGCTTCAAATAGGACAGAACCGACTGAAATGACTTGAACCAGACCGAATCGGTCCACATAGATCGTTCTTCCTTCACGCGCTTGTTTCTGGAAAAATGAAGAACAACGTTGCAAACTTGTTGTAGAGTGTTGCAATGCTCCACCTTAGGTCCCAACTCTCTATTTCGGTTTCATCTATGTTTTGCTCCAAATTTCTTCAAATTATAGACTAATTTCAACTCTAATGACTCTAGAAAATTTACAAACTCTTCCTCATACATTAAAGCCCATAAACAAGCAGGCAATTACAATAATTACAACAATTACAACAGATTGAAGCTAAAAAAAATGCCAAAATTGTAATATCCAACTTTAGCAACCAACAACATTCATCTCTTGAAAATTCACCCACCTAGCTTAAATTAATGTAAATTGAGTGCTTAAAACATGTTCTGTTACCAATTGTTGGAGTTAGAAATATGCAAGTGGAATCATTAGGATCTAAAGCACGCTAATTTCATTAATTTAAGGATTAAGCATGCTTGTTCAAATATAGAAAAATAGAGTTTGATGTGCAAACCTTAATGTAGCTCAAAATTGAAGTTGTCCTTGGTTTTTTTTTTTTTATCACGAACACTTCGTGGACCACCGCTAGAGTCTTCCCCGCTATTTTTTGGCTTTAGAAAGGATTGAGGGATCCAATTTTGTGAAGAATTTGAAGGGAAAAAAAAGTTTGAGAGTGTTTTAGAGCTAAGATATGGAGAGTTCAATTCAGGTTCAAAAGCTAAAACTTTTCAACAATATTCTCAGCAAAATTTCTTCTATTTAAAGAAGAGATCATGCACCAAAGATTCACAATCAAATGACAACAAATTAAACCTTATGAGTGGATGTTTAAGTGTTAATTAAGCTTAAATGTGGGAAAAACCCACTAACATGAAATTCGATTAATTTTGAATTTAAAAAATTTCAAAATTTAGATGAACTTTTATAAAATTAATTCAAATAATTAATTTTAAATTAATTTAAAACCAATTTTAGATAAAAATTAATTCTAATAACTAATTTAAAATAATTAATTAAACAATTTAATTAATAAAATTAATTTATATCAAATATTAAATTAATTAATCACACCAATCTCGATCATGAATCCCTATTCTTGTGTATAATATTTAAATCATATCTAAATATTTCCAACTCTCCAAATTTTTTAATTCATAATTAAACAATAATATGCTAAGTATATCGAATATAAATAACACTTATTTCCTAAGCTGAATTTGAACAATTCAAATTCTCTCGTCACACTATTCTAAGGTTTAGTCTGATATGAGCTAGCAGGAGAACTTAATCGACCTACAGATATGAGCTTCAATGATCCAAGATTTTTTGGTTTGAAGAAATACACAGCGGAAGAAAACAGGATCATTAAGCATTCTAATTCCTCAATTTTGGCTACAAACTAAGCATGTTCATTAACTATGAAGAGGGTCTCATTACATATCTTTGCAGATCATCTTCTTCAACGAGATTTAGTTGCAATTTTCTCCAATTCTCACTGTGGACCACCACTAGAGCTTCCCTACTATCCTTTAGAAACCTTAGATTGAGTTGTAGGACTCAAAAAAAGCTTGAATTTGGGAAAATTAGAGGAGAGATTCACTGGTTCACCATGGTTGAAGAAGCTTTCTTCAAACCAGAAATCTTTAGCAAAATCAGGTATTTTGCATGTCCTTTCCCACTCAAATTTGAGTGTTTTTATCCATGGAACTCATGCAATTCTGAATGCATGATAACATTTCAGCTCAACCTTCAATTTGAGCTGGAATTTGGTAATGGAATTGTGAATAAGCTAGTTAAATTGAAAGTGGGAAAATCCCACATTTTTATGGTTTTTCTTTTTCAATTTCTTATTATTTTTTAAATTTTTGAAACATTTTCAAAATAAAAAATCATGATTTAATTTGAATTCTTTTAACTAAAAATGAAATTTTATTAATTTTACAAAAAATTAATTCAATAATTAATTTTTCTAATAAAATTAATAAATAACCATTTTAATTAATTCTATTAATTTAATATCAAATATTAAATTAATTTATTACCAATTCCACTACCATGAATCCATACTCATGAAATTAATATTTCAATCATATTTAAATATTAATCGATTCTACAATTTCGTTTAATTCCAAAATCAAACGTTTAATTATATCACATATAATTATTAATTTCCTTAATTCAAAGTTGAATGTTTTAAATTAACTCATCATGCTATTCTAAGGCTTATTCCATTTGTGAGCTAGTAGGGGGACATAATGGACCTACAGATCATGGGCTCCAACGATCCGAGATTAATTGGCTAAACTCTTTACATCGAACTAACCCTCATTCGTTAACTACCGGGTCACTCCACTAAAGCCCAGTAGTTGCACTCCTCTCACTGTAGATATATTGTGTCCACTCGATATAACTATAATTAGTAAGTTAAACCTTCAAATGACTATTGTATCCCTGAGATTATCTCTTGTTCCTTTAGTTCCACTGATTTTCTAATGAACAATTTGTTTGTGATCCTATCAACAAACAGAATCCCTCTTAGGCCATGAGAGGGTGGGGTCCCTTGTTCAAGACCTACAGCCAGCATTTAAGCGAACAACCTTTCTACTATCCTTGAAATCGGTAGGAGTGAATTCCATCTTGCACCCTATGTCCTCAGCTATCTACCTAGTTTTACCCCTAAAATGAGAGGCTTATTGAGCCGACACTGTTGAGCTAACCCACACCTATGCAAATCTAAGGATAATCCTGAATAAACAGGAGTTCATAGTTAGCTCAGGATTAAGGTTAAGTTACCTAGGTCATCGTTATGAAATAGTTAGTCTTAAATAGTAAACAACATTATAAAGTACGAGAACTTACTTCTTGGTCCGATCTTATGCAAACTCGTTGCACAGGACGCCCCCACTCCTCATTCACCACATGAACGAATCAGGATCACTTCGTTTATAGCACTTTACAACTCCTTATAACAACTAAATAGTGGGCCGCATCCGAAAGTGTTACCAGAATAAGGCACCTAACCTTATTCATATACTATAGATCATTTAGACTATTTACTCGAACCTGATCCACACTTATGTCTCCACATAAAGTTCAAGTATTCATGTAATAATCAAGGATCTTTTAGTTTATTGGATTTATTTCTGAAACGAAATAAGCAATTCATATATTCAATAACAACCTTATTGAATCAAACTTCAATAACAAATTTATTGAATTTCAGAATAAGCTTATTGTTTTACAAACCATAAGTTTTAGGACATGAAACCCAACAAACTTCCACTTGGACCAAAACTCAGTGGTAACATACATATGAATACATAATATTGAATTCTTACGCTTTACAGAGAAATACAATAAACTAGGGCATCATATACCCATGGTTTGCCTTTAGGTATCACATACCGATCCTTAGCTATCACATATCCATAGATTTTTCTCCCACTTGCCCTAGGTTATATAACTCGTAGTCCTAGTTGTTAGGGTTGATGCCCCAAATCTCGTAGGATTCTGTAGTTTGTAAACATCCGTATGAAAAAACATTTTGTGATTTATAATATGTGATATTTTATTCACTTCTGTCTATGAAATATGATATATTTTAGTTGTATTAAACAAAAACCAATAAACTAAGATCCCTGGTTATCGTTGTAACTTAAGCATGTATGTGGAGACATACAAGTGGATCGTGCTTTAAGTGATAACCTAAATGGTCTGTAGTATATGGATAAAGGAGGGAAACCTTATCCTGGTGATGCTACGAGTGTGACCCGCTTTGTAGGTGTTACAAGTGTTGTAAAATGTTATAAAAGGTCTGATGCTGACCATTCATGTATTAAACATGTGAGTGGGATGCTTAATATAGAAGAGTGTATATAAGACCAGACCATGAAATATTTAAGTCTTGTTATATAACGTCGTTCATGACAGAGACTTTTATTTCACTAGGATGACTATAAGTAACATGACTTTAATCCTAAGTGATTTGTGAACTCCTGCCTATGAGGGCGATTCTTTGATTTGCATGGGTGCGAATGGCCAGATTGCCGACTCAAACCTACAACTTTGGGGATTCGTTTGATTGGGAAGTTGGGAACTCAGCTACATAAGACGGAATTCACTCATTACCCAAAGCAAGGGAAAGTAGATAAATTGCTCCTTTAAGGGATGATTTCGAGGCTTGAACAATGTAGCACCACACCTTCTCTTAGCCCGAGAAGGGTTTACTCATAGTGGGACTATGATGTATTGTTCATTAGAGGAATCAGTGCTACTTAAAGAGTTAGATATAACTATAGGGGCAAAATGGTAAATTGGCCTAGCTATACTTACAAGTGATTTATGAAAGGTCATCGTACTGTTGATTAGTTATATCTAATGGACACAGAAATATATCTGTAGTGTGAAGAGTGCAGCTGTCGATCTTTAGTGGAATGCCCAACAGTTAACAAATGGTGAATATCGTGATTAAAGAGTTTAGTTAATTATTCACGTACCATTGGAGCTTTAAGCTACAGATCCATAAGGTCCCCTTGGTAGCTTAATGGATTCATGTTGAGAATTAGTTTTTGGGTTAGTTTGAAGTATTCAAATTAACAAGAGGGAATTTGATTATATATGATATGATTAAATTGATTCAATTATATATGATATAATTGATTTAATGTATTTGATACATTATTTGATTGAAGGAATTAATATAAATATGATTTATATTAAATGCCATAAAGGAGAAAAAGAACTATGGTTTATATGTTACATATGATGTGATATTAAAACTATATATTATAAATATAATATGAGAAATTAGTTATTATATTTATTTAAAATAAATCGAGTATAAGATAATTGATTTCGATTTTTCTCCAATAACCGACTTAGTGGGAAGTTTAATCAGCTTTGGCAACTGATGGATAAAATGAAAAATGGTTTTCATTTTTTACAATAGGACGGGCAAATAGCAAAAGTTATACGATAGCTTTTGAGAGAGTAAACAATCAAGGAACGAGTAACCTATACGATAGCTACTCGCTACTAAACGATCAAGTACCCAAGTCTAAACGATAGACTTCTCCCTTCTCCCACTTACTCGATCGTCCAATTCCTCTTTCCCTCTACCAAATCCATACAGAGCTCACACCTCCTGGATTCTCACACTGAGAATACCAAGGCAGCCTCGTGGTAATGTCGAGTTTGCATTCGAGGGTGAAGTATAGAGTAGAACTCGATTGTGATCGAGTATTCACCTGTTCGTTTTGTTTGCTGTATTTGCTCGTGTTGCGTTCTGTTATTGGGTGCCTTATTGGTGTTGATCGAAAGAATACAAGAAGAAAATTTCTTCAAACGTATGATTCACTCAATCCCTTTGTATTTTTCCTTTTGAAGCATTCTGTAATTTAGATTTGATGCATAACTTTTTTGTTAGAATGTAAATGTTCATGTTCTTTCACAATGGGATTTGGAACGATCTGCTTCCACTCATTGGTTCTCTAGTTTTAAAGTTCCTTCAATTGGTATCAGAGCCAAATTGTTATGATATTCCAAATTCCATTGATGTATTGAATTATATTTGTAGTCTTGGTGGGTTTTATGTTGTTTGCAATGTGTTTAAACGTTAGATGTTGTTGTGGATGTGAATTGATGGATGTTTCGGGATGATTGCCTCTAGTTTTAAAGCTTTCTTTACATTTCAAAATTAATTTGTAAGGGACCTTGCGTTTTTTGGCATAATTAATTTGCTATAGAGTCTGTATTCAAAATGTTTTTGTTCTGTAAGAGTCATTCGTGATGAAGCTTCAATGCACAGAGATGTTCACTTCAAGGAAGGAGACCAAGAGTTGGTCGCATCATGTAGCCTAGGCTAAAAAATTGTTTAGATTTGGCTACGGGATCGTGTAGAAAAGTTCTACTAGATCGTGTAGTATTTACTAAACGATCGCATGGATGATGCTACGTGATTAAGTAAAGAGTTTACTCGATCGTGTTGCATTGCCTACTCGATCACGTAGATGCTGAGGTAAATGATTATTGAGTATATGATACTCAATGCATGATAGGCACGCACACTAAACGATCGAGTAGGCTAGCATGCTCATCGCATAGTCACTGGCTACTCGATCCTTGGTATAAGATACTTGACACTTGCTCCTCGATCGTTTAAATGATCATGCTTCATTGCATAGTTGTCGTCTACTCGATTATTTAGGCATGTAGTACACGATGTATGCTGCATGATCGCATGGCCTTCATGCTTCATCACATAGTCAAAGGCACTTGATCCATGCTGCATGATCGCTTATACTTGTTCAGCGTTACTTGACGATCACCAAGAGCTGCTATACGATCAAGGAACGAGGCTTCGCCCGGGTGGTTCAAGACCCAATTTTCCTATTTGAACCGGTTGACTCGTTGGCTTATGTAAAAGATAGTTTTATTTCCCGTTTTTTGGGCTAATTATCCCTGCCCATCAATTTTTTGGTGAATATACATGTGATGTATGTTTAATTATATGTCATAAAGTATGACATATAGTTTTAAAACCCACCATAGGTTATGCATTTATTCATGCATCATCTTTATATATAAGAGTTATAATATAGTAGTTTGCATGATTAAATTACATTAAAGCATGCTCATGCATTATATAATATAAGAGTTATAATATATGCATGCATCAAGCATATCCATGCATCATCTTATATTATAAGTGTTATAGTATAAGGATGTATGAAAGCATGTATGCTTGGTTCATTACAAATTATATAAGAGTTATATATAGTAATGAATGAACATTGTATGAAGCATGACACTTAGGTTAATTTATAAAAGTTATAAATACCTAGTCTAGCTTAGCAATGTTGTTGGTTTTAGTTATTTCTTTTTTATAAGTGTTATAATTAATGAAATTAGAACTAAAACCAATAAGAAAGACATGCATGCAAACTTAGGCTTAAATCATGTTTTAAAAGAGTTTTAAAATTTGATTGAGGTAGACCTGATGCGATTAGATACCTAAGTTTAATCTTTTAATTCGGTTTAATAGGATTAAATTAACTAATAAAAGATTAAATATGTACTAAATATATCTATAAGGGACCTTTTGTTTAAGGCGGGTTCTGTCTAGGCTGGGGTATTTAAGTTGACGGAAACGAAACACCCCTACCTGAGAACCTACCTGAAAAAATGAATTAGATAGATTTGTTACATGCATGCAAATTTGATGATAGTATGTTAAATTGTTTAATAAGACTTGAATCAAACTTGTTTAATTATCAAAAGCAAGAGTTGTTTTTTAGTAAATTAAACACACACTTAGTTAAAATCAGTAGCCGAATTAACTAAGTTAATGAATCCCTAGGTAGAACATTCAGTTGGAGGTACTTGGGGTATATGATACTTCACTTAAACTTCTACATGTTTCTCCCTAAAAGTTCATACCGTGAGATCTATCCTCGACCTCGAGACACTCTGGGAGTGTCCCCCTAAAGGATGGTGTTTGTGTAGGTCAATACCAAGGAGAATGGAGAGAATGTTCATAGTAAGTGGGAACGAGACGTGTGACAATATATCTTGCGGTCTCTCTCATTAGGTTGGATAAAGTTTTTGTGCATTGCCTCGAGGCACCCTGGGAGTGTCCCCCTAAAGGATGGTTGTATTTGCACAACTCTTTATCGGATCTCCTGAAAAGAATAAGGTTGCTTTAATCTCTTGTCCTAATCTGCTTTTTCCCTACGGTGGGCGCATTAGGGCGGGAGTCTAGGGCCTAAAATGAGGGGTTACACTTACGCAGAATTGTTAAAGTTGTTAACAAATTCTAGACTAAACAATGGTGACTGTTAGAGTCAGTTACAAGAGTTGTTTCTGTCTAATGGTTGAGAATGTCTCATCCCAGTGAAAGAGCACTTGATCTCCCCAACGGTGACTTTTTTCGTGCCTCGTTGGGGTATCATTGCAAAACAAATGTCACTTCACTTAGGGTACAATAGAACTATTTTTCTAAAAACCTAAAAGTGGTGTTAAAAGTGGTAATGTAAATATACTTATTAAGTTTGTTCTTGTTTTCAGCAACTTTTATTTAATGGCAACCGCTACATTAGCTCTTTTAGCCACCAAAAAACTGACTGGCAATAACTATGCTAGTTGGAAGAACACGATAAACACAATACTTATCATCGATGACCTTCGATTCGTCCTTATGGAAGCGTGTCCTCCTATTCCAACTCAAAACACCACCCGAAATGTTCGAGAGGCCTATAAGAAATGGACACGGGCGAATGAAAAGGCCCAAGCTTACATCTTGGCCAGCTTGAACAATGTCTTAACAAAGAAGCATGAGCCCATGGTCACTACACATGAGATCATGGAGTCCCTGAAGGGAATGTTCAGACAACCGTTCGGGCAGCTCAAGCATGAAACTCTAAAGTTCATCTTCAACTCTAAAATGAAGGAGGGTACATTTGTTCAAGAACATGTTCTGAACATGATGATCTGCTTTAATGTGGCGGAGATGAATGGGCTCGCATCGATGAGGGAAGCCAGGTTAGCATTATTCTGGAGACGTTGCCAGAAAACTTCCTACACTTCGTAAGCAATGTTATTCTGAACAGGGTTAATTACGCCCTTACGACTCTCCTCAACAAGTTGCAAACATTCCAATCCTTGCTGAAAAGAAAGGAGAATAAGGTTGGTGAGGCCAATGTTGCTTCATCATCTAAAAAGTAACTTCGAGGTTCGACCTCAGGAACTAAGTTTGCACCTTCTTCTTCCGATACTAGCAAGCGGAAGAAGAAGAGTAGTAAGGGGAAAGGGAAAGTGCCTGTTAACCCATAACCTATTGCTCCGTGGGGTAAGCAACCAGCACTAGTTGAAAAGGGAAAATGTTTCCACTACAACTAGGATGGGCATTGGAAGTGGAACTGCCCACGTTGGTTGAAGGAGAAGAAGAAGGCCAAGGTCAAACAAGGTAAATGTGATTTACTGGTTTTGGAGACTTGTTTAGTGGAGAATGATGATTTTTCCTGGATTAAGACTTTGGGGCAACTAATCATGTTTTTTCTTCCTTTTAGAAGATTATATCCTAGTGGCAGCTTGAGGTTGGTGAGATGATGATGCGAGTAGGTACCGGACACGTCGTGTCAGCTGTGGCAGTGGGAGGCCTCTGGTTAACTTTACATAATAGATTTATAATTTTGAATGAAATGTATGTTGTTCCCGAGTTAAAGAGGAACTTGATTTCTGTAAAGTCGTTGCTTGAATGTAAATACACTTTAAATTTTTTAGTTAATAAAGTATTTATTCTGAAAGATGGTGTTGAGATATGTTCAGCTAAACTAGAAAATAATTTGTATGTGCTAAGGCCGTTAGCAACAAATTCCCTCCATAACATAGAGATGTTGAAAATTGCCATAACTCAAAATAAACAACTTAAAGCTTCTCGAAAATGACCAACTTTGGCACCTTCGTTTGGGGCACATCAACCTCAATAGGATTGAAAGGTTGGTGAACAATGGACTTCTAAACGAATTAGAGGAAAATTATTTACCTGTGTTCGAGTCATACCTTGAAGGCAAGATGACTAAAAGACCTTTTACTAGAAAAAGTTTTAGCGCCAAAGAGTCTCTAGATTTTGTGCATTCAGACTCTTGCGGTCTGATGAATATGCGAGCCAAGGGAGGATTACGAGTATTTCATCACTTTTATTGATGATTATTTGAGGTATGGGTATATTTATTTAATGCAACATAAGTCAGAATCCTTTGAAAAATTGAAAGAGTTCAAGGTTGAAGTTGAAACGCATTAGATAAACGGATTAAAATACTTTGATCTGATCGGGGTGGAGTGTTTTTGGATTCTGAGTTCTAGAACTATTTGATAGAACATGGAATTGTTTCCCAACTCTCAGCACCTGGTACACCTCAGTAGAATGATGTATCAAAGAGGAGAAACAGAACCTTGTTGGACATGGTTCGGTCGATGATGATTTACACTTTCTTACCGGACTCGTTTTGGGGTTTTGCAGTAGAGACTGCAGCTTATATCCTCAACTGTGTTCCTTCCAAAAGTGTTGCCAAAACACCTTTGAAGTTGTGGAATGGGCATAAAGCTAGTTTGTGTCACTTCCGCATTTGGGGTTGTCCTGCTACATCAACAAGACTTGTTGATAGAAGCCCATCTAATAGATCAAATCCACCTCAAAAGTTGAGGAAACCTTGACGTAGTAGTAGGGTTGTGAACCCACGTGTTTGCTTTATGGATTTAACTGAAATCCTGGCTATGGTAGCCGATGGCGAAGTTGAGCATCCATTGTCTTACAAGAAGGCGGTGGAGGATGTTGACAAAGATGAATGAGTCAAAGCCATGGATCTCGAAATGGAGTCTAATGGGGTTAAACCTATAGGTTGTAAATGGATCTACAAGAGAGAATGGGATGCTGATGGGAAGGTGAAAACCTTCAAGGCTAGATTTGTGGCAAAGGGTTATACCCAGGTAGAAGGAGTTGACTATGAGGAGACTTTCTCGCCTGTTGCCATGCTTAAGTCTATCTGCATCCTCCTATCCATTGCCTCATATTATGACTATGATTACCATTCAAAACGGCAGTCTTGACATCCATTTTCCATATCTCATAGTAAAAGGTTTGCAAGTTGAATCGCATTTATAGACTGAAACAGGCATCTTGATCAAGATTCAACTTGCAAATCTTAAGGATGTCAAACCTTATGTTCCAAGATCAAGATGCCTGTTTCAGTCTATAAATGGTCAAAAGTAAAAGGTTTGTAAGTTGAATCGGTCCATTTATAGACTGAAACAGGCATCTTGATCTTGGAACATAAGGTTTGATACTGCGATCAGATCTTATGGTTTTGACCAAAACATTGATGAGCCTTGTGTCTACAAGAAAATCATCAACTGTTCAGTAGTTTTCCTAGTGTTATATGTAGACGATATCCTACTCATTAGGAATGACGTAGGTTTACTAACTTTAGTTAAGAACTGGCTAGCGACCAATTCCAAATGAAAGATTTAGGAGAGGCTCAGTTTGTTCTTGGGACTCAGATCTTTTGGGATCGAAAGAACAAAGTGCTAGCACAGTCTCAAGCATCGTACATTGACAAGATGTTGATCAAGTACTCGATGCAAAACTCCAAAAGGGGCCTTTTGCCTTTTCGACATGGAGTTACATTGTTAAGGAATAGTGTCCTAAGATACCTCAAGAGATTGAGGAAATGAGATGGGTCCCTTATGCATCTGCTGTTGGCAGTTTGATGTACGCGATGTTATGTACTAGACCTGACATCTGCTACGATGTGGGGATAGTCAGTAGATATCAGTCTAATCCAGGACAAAGTCAATGGACAGCTGTCAAGAACATCCTCAAGTATCTTCGGAGAACGAGGGACTACATTCTTGTGTATGGGTTTAAGGATTTGATCCTTACAGGATATACAGATTCTAATTTTCAATCTGATAAGGATTCTCGAAAATCCACTTCAGGATAAGTGTTCACTCTTAACGAACGGGCTATAGTGTGGCGAAGCACCGAGCAAGGGTACATCGCTGACTCCACCATAGAGGCCAAGTATGTAGTGACTTGTGAAACTGCTAAGGAGACCATTTGGCTCAAGAAGTTCTTGACTAATCTAGAAGTTGTTCCAAACATCTCTAGGCCCATCACCCGTTATTGTGATAATAGTGGTGCTGTGGTGAATTCCCGTGAGCCTCGGACTCACAAGCGCGACAAGCATGTTGAGCAAAAATACCATCTCATCAAAGAGATTGTGCATCAAGGGGACATGATTGTCATGAAGATAGTTTCAAGCATAACGTTGCTGATCCGTTTACGAAGGCTCTCACAGTTACAGTGTTTGAGCGTCACCTACAGAGCATCGGTTTATGGGATTGTCCGCAACTAGACTAGGGCAAGTGGGAGATGTTTTATTGGGCCTTAGTGCCCTAGTTTATTGTTTTGTAATTGTAATATGATTACTTTATACACCCCACTAGCTTCAGGATAAGTGAGAGATTGTTCGGGTTGATGCCCTAAATCTCGTAGGGTATTGTAGTTTGTAAACATCTGTATAAACAAACATTTGGTGATTCATAATACGAGATATTTTATTTACTTCTGTCTATGAAATATGAGATATTTTAGTTGCATTAACCATAAACCAATAAACTAAGATCCCTGGTTATCGTTGTAACTTAAGCATGTATGTGGAGACATACAAGTGGATCGTGCTTTAAATGATAACCTAAATAGTCTATAGTATATGGATAAAAGAGGAAAACCTTATCCTGGTGATACTACGAGTGTGGCCCACTTTGTAGTTGTTACAAGTGATGTAAAGTGCTATAAATGGTCTAATCCAGACCATTCGTGTATTAGACATGCGAGGGAGGATGCTCTATACAAAGGAATTTGTATAAGACCGGATTACGAAATATTTAAGTCTCGTTATATAATGTCGTTCATGACAGAGACTTTCATTTCACTAGGATGACCATAGGTAACATGACCTTAATCCTAAGTGAGTTGTGAACTCTTGCTTGTGAGAGCGGTCTTTTGATTTGCATGAGTGCGAGTGGCCAGATCGCTGACTTAAACCTACCACTTTGGGGACTCGTCTGATTGAGGAGCAGGGAACTTAGATACACAAGACGAAATTCACTCCTTCCTCGAAGTAAGGGTAAGTAGATAAATTGCTCCCTTAAGGGCTGATTTCGGGGCTTGAACAATGTGGTGTCACACCTTCTCTTGGCCCGAGAAGGGTTTACTCATAGTGGGATTATGATGTATTGTTCATTAGAGGAATCAGTGCTACTTAAGGAGTTAGATGTAATTACAGGGGCAAAATGGTAAATTGGCCCAACTGTACTTACGAGTGTTTGTGTAAGTTCATCACACTGTTGATTGGTTATATCTAATGGACACAGAAATATATCTGTAATGCGAAGAGTGCAGCTGTCAATCTTTAGTGAAGTGCCCGACAATTAGCGGATGGTAGATATTGTGATTAAAGAGTTTAGTCCATTATTCACGTATCGTTGGAGCTTCAAACTACAGGTCCATAAGGTCCCCTTGGTAGCTCAATGGATTCATGTTGAGAATCAGTTTTTGGGTTAGTTTAAAGTGTTCAAATTAACAAGAGGGAGTTTGATTATATATGATATAATTAAATTGAATCAATTATATATGATATAATTGATTTAATGTATTTGATACATTATTTGATTGGAGGAATTAATATAAATATGATGTATATTAAACGCCATAAAGGAGAAAAAGAACTATGATTTATATGTTACATATGATGTGATATTAAAACTATAGGGTATAAATATAATATGATAAATTAGTTATTATATTTATTTATAATAAAACAATTATAAGATAATTGATTTCAGTTTTTCTCCAAATAACCGACTTAGTGGAAAGTTTTAATCAGTTTTGGCAACTAATGGATAAAATGAAAAATGGTTTTCATTTTTTGAAAATAGGACGGGCAAATAGCAAAAGTTATACAATAGCTTTTGAGAGAGTAAACGATCAAAGAACAAGTAACCTATATGATAGCTACTCGCTGCTAAACAATCGAGTACCCAAGTCTAAACGATAGACTTCTCCCTTCTCCCACTTACTCGATCGTCCAATTCCTCTTTCCCTCTACCAAATCCATACAGAGTTCACACCTCCTGGATTCTCACACCGAGAATACCAAGGTAGCCTGGTGGTATTGTCGAGTTTGCATTCAAGATTGAGTATCAAGTGGAACTCATTGTGATCGAGTATTCACCAGCTTGTGTTGTTTGCTAGATTTACTTGTGTTGCATTCGTGTTGTTGGATGCCTTGCTAGTGTTGATCGAAGGAATGCTAAAAGAAAAGTTCTTCAAAGGTATGATTGAAAAATACTTTTCCAAAAATTTGTCAACACAAACACTTGATTTTTTTTTAATTGAAAAATATACTACTTTTTGGGTTGCCTGCAGATTGGCATGCCTTTTGAACAATATTCCAACACTTAAGGGTTCAACACTAACACATGTGTCATTCTATTCTAAATTTCTGAATTATGTAAACATCTTTTACATATCATAAACAACTTTTATGAGTTCTCCATATCTCATATGGAGTTTCAAAAAAATCTGAAAATTGGAATGATATTCAAACCAATTAAGGCAACTTAGGTGTAAAGAGTTGTCACTAGACTTTATGTTCTATCATAATAGACCTAGAAATCTCAGATTCTCTGTAATCTCTACCTCGATCTAATCGAACCGTTTCGATTATTTTACCTAATAATTTTTATACAACTTGAACCTTTCAAGTATTCTAAACTTATAACTTAGATAAACATAACTGTACTTTGAATAATTACTTTAATATTCATACCTTGTTTTCTTATGCTTTAACATTCATTAGACCTCAAAGATTTGAATGTGTAAGTTTTAAGGGTTCTTTTAGTTCTAAAAACTTTTGATATCTTGTCTCCAAGATAAGACACATATAAAGTAAAAAATATTTGTCTTATAACTTATTTAGATGACACTTTTTAACCTTCTTCTTAATCTTATGAAGACATTATGTGAAAAAATTCTTAATTACCAAAGATAAGTACTAGAATACATTATTTGTCTTATTGATTTCTAGCCGTATTAAATATCTAAATATTTGAGATGGCCTTTATCTTGGTTGGTTTTAATACAGAAGTTTCTTTATAGTAGAACAAATATAAAATATATCTTTTGATAATGAACATTTCATTTACAACAAAAAGATTTTATACAATTTGTCTTTTACAAAAGATAAAACAAATTTTATTATATTAAAAAAAGTAAAAGGATTCATCTTTTGTTAGCAACTCCATAATCTCCCACTGGTCTTTCTGAGATATTCTCTCATGTTCACAACCTAGAGCAATACCTTATTATGAGCAATCCTCATGAACTAGTTTCCTTGTTTTGCTTTCTCCGTTTTTTTCTCTACAAGGTACTGTCGGCAGTTTCTCTTGCAGTGCCCATCCTCACTACAATAGAAACATTTTCCTTTGTCTGTAGCTTTGGTCTTTCCTTTGCGGCCAATGGAAGTTTTCTTTTTCCCTTTCCCTTTGTTCTTTTTCACTAGAATACTCTTATTCTTAGAAGAAGAAGCAACAATAGACTTTTTAAAAGATGATCCTCTTTTCTTAGCAAAGGCAACATTTACCTCTACTTCTTGTCATTTTGTTTTCAAAATGGACTGAAAAGCCTACAGCTTGTTGAGAAGTGTAGTCAGGTTGTATTCTATCTTGTTCATTAACACATTGGTGCAAAATTGCAAGAAGCTCTTCGGAAGAGACTCTAGAATAAAACCGACTTGGCTCCTCTCGTCTATGACAGCTCTGTTTACCTCTGCCACATTGAAATGGACTATCATGTCAAGGACATGTTCCCTAACAAAGATCCCTTCCTTCATTCGACAGTTATAAATGTATTTGATAGCATCATGCTTTAGGAAAAAGCACAGTTGTCCAAACATCCCACGTAGAGATTCCATAATCTCTTTGACAATACTCGTGCTTTAGTGTTTCTTAGCCAAGACATCAGATATGCTGATAAGAATGTAGGCACAGGCTTTTTCATTTGCCTTCGTCCATCTATCGTATGTTTCCCAAATAGTTCGGTTTGCATTTGAGCTAGGGATGAGAGGACACTCCTCTGTCAAAATGAACCTCAAATCGCCTATCACCAACATTGTGTTCAAATTTGATTTCCATGTAGCATAATTGTCTCCAGTTAATTTATCCGAAGCCAGCAATTGTATCAATGAACTAGTCATTTTGAAAATATAAATAAATTCTCTATTAATGAATCTCTTTTAAAGCCAATCATGTTTTAGTAAAATAATAATGTACCCAAAATTGATTCTTTTTGCAACGATATTAAAGTGAGTTAGAATAAGTGTTACTGAGGGGCAATGAAATACTCCTTCACTAAAGCAAGACGTTCTTGACTAAATACTATCTCCAGAATAACTCTTATTCATATAGTCATTTAGTTAACATTTTCGGTCAGAACTTACTAACACTTAGTAATTCTGTAAGTGTAATCCTCCATTTTTAGACTTCAGAGGTTGGCCCCAACGATGCTCCCAAATTGGAGAGTCAAGGTTGGGAATGGACCGAAGAAATCCTATCCATTTCTGGAGTTTGAGTTGTTCTAAATCCTATGTTACGACCCTCCGAGGGGATAGCCATCGTTAAACGACTAGCAAGGGCTGCCTAAAGCTAACCAGCAGGTGCAACATAGGAATCTCACGGTCTAAACCAACGAAGACACCGCAGGATGTGTTGACACATATCCTTCACCCACTTACTAGGAACTACTTCCCACATTCACCTTGATCTTGACCCCATGCAAACCCCATGCAAACACTTTCCAAATGGAGCAGTCGAGGTATAATTGACACGAAGTGTTGCATGGATCTCACAGTGTGAATTTTCTAGGGACGTGAAAGTTGAAATCAATATATCATATATTTGATTTTACAATGAATAACTTCCCCTTATTCACCTTGATATTGACTCATGCAAACACTTTTCGAATGGAGCCCTACAAGAATTTTAGGCTTTAATGTCGGTTGGAAAAAGTGAAATCGGATGTATAATGTCGATTTTGTTTTTTTTTTAAAAAAAAGCGGATCTTTAATGTCGGTTTTAAAACTGACATTGTAGGTATACCTTTAATGTCAGTTTAAAAAGCGACATTAAAGATCCACTTTTTTTATAAAAAAAAACGCACAAAACCAATTTTCTTTGTCCCCTTGATTTTTTTCAATTTCCCGCTTCATTTCCCCCCCCCCCCCCAACCCCCCCGTTCGAACGCACCGCGACATTTCTCCCCAAACCTCAATCAAGCTCATGCAAAACCCTCCATCCGAAAGGCTCTCTCTTACCATCGTCCATGCTCAGCCGTGCGAATTAGATGGTTGTCGTCCATCCATGATCCCCCGTCATCCATCCTTAGTGTCGTCTGTGGTGTTGTTCGTCCCTAGTGACTCAGATTTTGGTGAGCTTTCGATGTTTTGGATTTGGACAAATCTAGTTTTATCATTGAAAAATCTATGGTGGCATATACTTCATTGAATGAAATATTGTCTTCTCGCGGTCTTTTTGTTTCCTTCTGAGGATTTGATTGAATTCTGGCATGTGGGTTTCAGTTTTCTTTATTTCTCGATTGCACCTGATTCAGATTATAATGTTGATTATGTGTGAGTTTGGGTATCCTCATTTTGTGATTGTGATTAACCATGTCTATATCGATTTCTTAAGCGCAATTCTCCCAATTATAATGAGAGAGTTGTAGTTACAGACAAGAACCATTTTTTTAAAAATCGGCATCTCATTTCTTTTCTACTAGGGGCCTGGATAGGAGGAAGGAATTGAACTCGTTATTTTAAATATATTTGAGAAATGACAAAAATCTTTTAATTAAAGTAGTGTTCTTGGAATGAAGTGTCTGCTCGAGTAATTTGGATTTTACAGAATTCCAATTGCTTTGTCTCACATATTTTTCAAACATCATTCACAACCATTTTCTTAAAACTCACTCCAAGTCTAATTGAATCATAGGTTGCTTCATAACCATAGAACAAAATATGGAAAGTTTTAATGACATCAGTTGTTTGTCCTCCCATATAATTTTAATGACAATGCGTCTGAAGAAAGAATTTTCTTTTGAAACCTATATAAACTCTATGGTGGCGTATCCTTCATTGAATGACAAATATTCCATAGCACGAAGCTTAGCTGGTTATATTATCTCATTTCTTGAGATCTTTCTCCTTTTCAAAGATAATATTCCAAATTGGCTTGGAAATGGGCAAGAATTGTTCGGAGTTTTCTCTATTAATGTACTGGCTCCAGTTCTTCTAGCTCTATTGACCTTTATTCTTTATTGTGGTATTGAAGAGTCTTCTACTGTAAACTCCATCACGACATCATTAAAGGTATTCTTCTACTTAACCTATTAATTTATTGGAATATGATAGTACGAATTCTCTTTGTTTCTCAATGTATACAATACTTGTTGTAGGAGAAAAGATAAGGAAATTTTTAAGGAATAGAGAAATTAACTTAATTACAACTTGGTAATATTTTGGTCTTTGCAGATCTTGTTGGTACTTAGCAAGGGACTCTAGTGTGGTTAGTTTTTTGAAAGATTCCATAGTTAGATAGATTTGTGAAAGCTTTTTATAGTTTTATGTTCTGTCGTCATCTCAACATTTTAGATCTCACTCTAGACAAGGGTAGATTTACTTGGTCGAATATGTGGATTTGTGTTGCTTCTTGTAGGTTAGACAGGTTTTTCCAATCCCACAAAAAGTCACTCATAAGTTTTTACAGTCTTTTACAAACCGAACACGGAGATCTAAAATATTGAAGTCGACAATAGAATTGGATATACTTATTCGATGAAGATTGTAGAAGTACAAGGCTGGAAGAAACTTATGGTTCATTCTTTCACAATTTATATTCAATACTTCTTATAAGAGAAAATACAAGCAAACATTTCGGAAGAAAAGAAAGAAAACTAATTATATTTGGACAGCTCCCCTTTTTTTTATTTTACACTGTTGATCATCATCTAATGGAACTTCATATTTATGGAAAAACATTTCATGTCCAAAACTACTTTTAATTTTTGTTTTCTCTTTGTTCTTACAACCGCAGTTATGCATCACACTGTTTGAAAATTGCACCTCAATTTTCACTTCTTAGTTTCAACCACCCTTCACTGATTCCTATAAAGTGAAATGGTGGATTTGAGAGGCTAAGGATTTGGTATGCATTTAATAATGTTTTCAATCCGTCCACCTCCAGCATTGCAAACATCGTAAGGTAGGTTTTTTTCTATTGTCTTTCTTGTTGAGGCGGTGTATTCATTTCAATCGTGCAGATCATGAGATTTTTCGTAAAACTGCAGAAGAACGAGTAAGCTAGAAGAGAGGGTTGCTGAATTGATTGGAGCTCGGGAAGTTAAAAATTTCGATCAATTTCATAAGTCAGCTCAAAATCCTGTAAAAACAGAGGATCTTGAGTTGTTGAAGCTGATTTGGAGCTCTTGAGTGGTTTTTTAAAGCTTCAAAACTTGAGATTATTAGTTTAGAGGTTAATTTGAAGTAATATATGTGAAAACCGAAAACTAAAATGAAATTGCTAAATTTTGAAGAAATTAAAGCTAGTATTATTATTGGACAATAATCGGAAATTGAGGGGAAAATGGGGGCTGTAGTCGGATAGAGGTTAAAGAAGACCTCGCACCAGTGGCCTGTTCATGTTCCCACCATACGAATAATTGGATTACTAGAGACAAAGATAAGTTTAGGTTTCCTGAAGGTGGTACACAGGTTTCTTTAAATTCATGTTTTTTAGGTGCCAGACTTTGTTTAGTTAAAGTATTTGTCTGGTGAAGCTTTGTTTTTAAGCATATTTACTTTAGATGGCATTTTTAATCTTTAACTTCATATGGCTGATGAATATTTTCACTTTCAATCCTTTGTCTTAAACCTTTTTTGTTTGTGATCCTTTGAACAACAGTAGTCAGACAAAGATGCCTATAACTAGACACTGCCGAAGTTGGAGGGGTCTATTCAAGAAGAATTATGAAGGGATCTATACTTACCAAGTGGAGAGGGACAGTAAACTCATAGTGTTTATAAAATCATAATGTTTGTATTACTTGTAATTTATGTTTTCAAGGCCTTTTAAATTATAATTTTGTAACAGAATTTATGGATTAAATGTAATAGATTTACAATCCATACATGAATAATATGTCATAGCCACAACGTTCGATGATGATGTGTCATGTTATACTTTTTTACCAAAAAAATGGATTCGACAACGAAATTTAAAAAAATCAGACAGATTCGGGCTTCAATGTCGGTTAAGAATTTAAAAAAAAAAACACAGGATTTAATGTCCATTGCAACCGATATTTAAGACCTTTAATGTCCGTTGGAAATTTTACAAAAGATCTTTAATGTCGGTTGCAACCGACATTGAAGGCTGTGTTATTGAAGCCCTTTAATGTCGGTTTAAAATCGACATTAAAGGCAACTGATATTAAAGGGCTTTAATAACACTATCTTTAATGTCAGTTCTCAACCGACATTAAAGCCTGAATTTCTTCTAGTGAAGGTCACTCCTAGGGTGACACGAAGTGTCGCATGAACCTCACTATGGGAATTCTTTAGGAACGTAAGAATTAAAATCAAAACATCATATATTTGATTTTACTGTGAATAACTTCCCTTATTCACCTAGATCTTAATTCATGCAAACACTTTCTGAATGGAGCAATCGAGGTATAATCGACACGAAGTGAAGCATGAATCTCGATGTGAACTCTTAGTGACACGAGAGCTAATAATAACATATCGTATATGTAATTAATCTCTCACTGAAGCGTTCCACCAACATATCATATTGAATTCCCACTTGAGTGTTCTAACAACATATTATATATGCTATTAAACTCCCACTGAAGTGTTCTAACATTTGTTTGGGTATATGTTTACTTAGGTTTGTTTTGGAAAATTAAACAATCCAAGTCTAGGTTGTTTATCCAAGTAAAATGATTATATTTGGATTTAACCTACGATGTCTAGGTAATAAACTAGTTTTAAAATCTTACATCGCTCGTGTGCGCTTATAAAATCGATTAACAAAGCTTAATACGGCCATAATCCCCAAGTAGGAGGTGTTCCATAGACCGTCAACTTAAATACCCCCAACCTTATACAGGATTATATACCAATTGAGTTTGTAACCCAAGTTTTATAAGGAAACAACCTATTTTAACTATTAAAACAAGTGGTTAACCTATGTAAGCATGCAACTTATCTTTGTTATGGATTTTAATGTCTAACCAAATTTTATAGCAACTTATAAAACTTTAGACATGCTTTTGCATCCATAACATAGATATCTCATGATTTAATATAACACTTATATTAGAACAATTGAAACCCTAAACATGCATACTATATATTATAACACCTTATAACATACTTTCGATGCATGTAACATGCTTCCTATGGTGGGATTTTAAATTTACATGGCATACTATACGCATATACAAGATTTATTTAATTATAACATACATCACATGCATAAATAAATAAATACAAATTAATATGGTTTAGTCTTGGCATTCTCAAGCAAACAAAAGCCTAATTATTACATCAAACGACAAAAATGGCTCCAAAACACTTCTAGACCGCTCGAACCACCTCGAACCAGACCCAAACCTCGTATCGAACCTCCAAGACTCAAATTTTAGCTGAACCAGGCTAAATCAAGTCGAACCGAACCTCCTTGACTCGAACCGGCTAGACTTGTTCACTTGGATCCTCGGTTTGGGCTCGCGTGTGCATGTTGGGCTGGGATGAACAACGTTGCAACGCTCTCACCCTAACGTTGCGACGCTACGGGTCAACTTCACGATTCTGGGCTAGAATGATGAACAACATTGCAACGAGATTCAGCTGCAATCTTATCCAATTCTCGTTGTAGACCACCACTAAAACTTCTCTACTATCCTCTAGGAGCCGTAGATTGAGTTGTGGGACTCAAAACAAGCTTGAATTTGGGGAATTTGGAGGAGATGTTCACTAGTTCACATTGTTGAAGAAGCTTTCTTCAACCCTGAAAACTTCAGCAAAATCAGGTATTTTACATGTCCTTTCCCACTCAAATTTGAGTGTTTTTATCTAAGGAACTCAGGCAATTATGAATGCATGATAACATTCCAGGTCGACCTTCAATTTGAGTTGGAATTTGGTAATGGAATTGTTAATAAGCTAGTTAAAATTGAAAGTGGGAAAATCTCATGTTTTTGGGATTTTCCATTTTTAGTTTCTTTTTTTATGTTTTCAAAATAAAAAAATCATTATTTAATTTCAATTCTTTTAATTAAAATTAAAATTTTATTAATTTTATAACAAATTAATTCAATATTTAATTTTCTAATAAAATTAATAAATAATAATTAATTAGACAATTTTAATTAATTCTATTAATTTAATATGAAATATTAAATTAATTTATCACCAATTCCACTACCATGAATCCCTATTCATGAAATTAATATTTAAATCATATTTAAATAATAATCGATTCTCCAATTTCGTTTAATTCTAAAATTAAACGAGTAATTCTATCACATATAATTACTTATTCCCTTAATTCAATTTGAACATTTCAAATTAACTCATCATGTTACTCTAAGGCTTATTCCATTTGTAGGTTGTTCATAAAGGATGGACCCTAGCCACGCTATTGAATTAAGGATGAATGCCCTTAGCCAAATTGAATGACACATGGACCTTAGCTCCTCTTCCTAAAGGATGAAAGCCAATAGCATCAAAATTGATGTAAAATCTAAAAGAGGGTGTTTCTAAAGATATAAGGCTAGATTAGTGGCTAAGGGCTTTATACAAAGAGAGAGCATTGATTAAAGAGAGATTTTCTCACCTGTGGTAAAACAGACCTCTATCAGACTCTTATTATCAATGGTTACTCAAAATAATCTTGAATTAGATCAATTATATGTCAAGACAGCCTTCCTACATGGACATCTAGATGAAATCATATACATGGTACAACCAAAAGGGTTTGAGATTAAAAGGAAAGATCAATATTGTCTCCTAAATAAATCTATTTGTGGACTTAAATAGTCTCCTATATGCTAGTATAGAAGGTTCAATGACTACATTGAGAGCATTAGGTTCCAAAGAAGCTCCTATGATATATGTGCCTATGTTAATACAACTTCCTACAAGGACAAGGTATATTTACTCCTTATGTTGATGATATGTTGTTAGAAGGGAGTTTTAAAGAAGATTTAACTCATGTCAACGATCTCTTAAAGAGAGAATTTGACATGAAGGACATGGGACAATCAAGAAAGATTCTTGGGATTGAAATCACAAGAGGCAGATATATCTACCCTAAACATTAACTGAACAAGCTATTGTGAGAAAATCATCAGAAGGTTTAATCTAACTAATGCTAAACCTGTAATAATACCTATTGCATAACATTCCAAGCTGCCCTCAACTAATTCTCCAAAAGAAACATACACAGAACATCTAAGTTAAATGGCCATTGTCCCATATCGCCAAAATAGTGGCCAGTTTGATGTACCTCATGATCTTCACAAGACTAGACCTCTCCTATTGTGCAAGTCTCATAAGCAAATACATGTCTAATCCTGGTAAAAGATAATAAAGGCTACTACATGGATACTAAGATATCTAATTTGGCCTAAGAATGCCAAACTAACCTATTAGAGCACACAAGAAAGAGAATTAGAGTTATATGGCTATGTAAACTCTAACTTTGTAGGGGACTTAAACAAAAGTAGATCCTTATCTGATTATGCATTTCTATATGGACCTGATCTACTCAGCTGAAAAGCAAATTTACAATCAATAGTGGCCTTATCAACAACAGAGGCAGAATATATAGCACCATCAGAAGCAACCAAAGAGGGATTGTGGCTTAAGGGCTAGATGAAAGACTTTGGTATAAATCAAACAATAATAAAGATCTACTGTGACAATCAAAGTGCTATTCATCTTTCCAAAAATTCACAATACCACTCAAGAACCAAATACATAGATGTCAAACACCACTTTGTTCGAGATAAAATAGAGAAGAGAGAAGTCGAAGTGTTAAAGGTTCATACCTCTAAAATGTCTCAAATCGAAGAAGTCGCGGCCGACATATTGACGAAGCCAACCACAAAGCTCAAGTTCCTCAAATTTCATAAGCTAATTGGCTTTGATGTACCGGGAAAAGGTTAAAACCAAGTCAGTTCCGAAGAAAGAAGGTTGCATGCAATGGAATCAAAGTGGAGATTTGATGAGAAATTGAATTCCAACCGTGATTTTTCCTTATAACTAACTCTATATAACAGATCTTTCACACATATATAAAGAGATCTGAAATTAAAGTAAGTTAAGTGTGAGAAGTTTCTATAAAACAAATCAAACTTATCTTCTTGTAGCCTTCAAAAGAAATAGATCATCTCCTTCCAATGGATGTAGGCACTTTTTTGTAGAACCACATACATCGTTGTGTCCTTCTTCTTCTACTCCATCTTCTTCACATTGTTCATGAACTAGCCTCCATTTTTCCTTGAAAAATCACCATTGAAATCCATAGAGATTTAGAGAGAGGGAGAGCAATACAAAGCTTCGGAATAGAGAGATAATTGTTATTTTAGTTTAATTTTTCAGATTGATTGAAACAAATATGCGAAAGAAAGAAAATGAAAGACTCGTGTATGTTTAAAGGTGAGTTGTGTGGTCTCTCCTCCTCCATATTTTTCACCTACCTCAAATTTGAATTCTTTAAATCTAATCTTGTCTCTATTTGGGCTTGCAATCAACATTTAAATGTCCAAAAGTACAATATTGTCCACTTTGGGTACAAATCCGCATGGATTGTTAGGGACAATGAACCTTCGAATATCTCTACAATGGTATGATATTGTCCACTTTAAACATAAACCAGCTTGACTTTGCTTTTTGTGTCACCTTAAAAGATCTCATACCATTGGAGATAGTTGTCATCCCTTATAAACCTATGATAATCCTCTTAATTAACCGATGTGGGACTTTGATCATAATTCCAAAAATCCTCCCCTAAAAAAAAAAAGACAACCAAGCCTTCCTTGAAATAGTCATGTAGGAGGTAGAATCGACCGTTATGAACCATTTGGGGTTAATTTGGTGCAATTAAGAGCTAAAAAGAGTATCCATGCTTGAAAGAAGCAAAAATGATGAAATACTCCTTAAGCTGGTGCAGCGGCTGTTGGGGATAATACCCTAAACTCTCGTTGGGTCATGTAGTTTGTAAACACATTATTGAACAAATGCTTGTGATGTAATAATATATATTTTTTTTCACTTTTGTCTATGGAACATTTGATGTTTTAATTGCTTTACCACAAACCAATAAACTAAGATCCCTGGTTGTCATTGTAACTTAAGCATGTATGTGGTGGCATACAGGTGGATCATGTCTTAAGTGATAACTAAAATAGTCTGAAGTATATGGATATAGGAGGGAAACCTTATCCTGGTAACGCTACGGATGCGGCCTGCTTTGTAGAATAGTTACAAATGTTGTGACTTGCTACAGATAGTCTGATCCTGATCATTCATGTGGAGATATGCGAGCAGGGGCGTCCTATACAAAGGAGTTTGTATAAGACCGAACCACGAAGTGTTATAGTCTCGTTATATAACGTCGTTCATGACAGAGACTTTACTTCACTAGGATGACCATAAGTAACATGGCCTTAATCCTGTGTGAGTTGGGAACTTCTGTCTTTGAGGGCGGTCCTTAGATTTTCATGGGTGCAAGTGGCTAGATTGCCAACTCAAACCTACCACTTTGGGGATTCGTCTGATTTGGGAGCTGGGAACTCAGCTACACAAGATGGAATTCACTTCTTCCCCGAAGCAGAGGTAAGTAGATAGATCGTCCATTAAGGGTTAATTCCGGACCTTGAACGATGTGGCGCCACACACCTTCTCATGACCCGAGAGGTGTCCACACATAGTAGAACTATGTTGTATTGTTCATTAGAGGGATCAGTGGTACTTAAGGAGTTAGATGTAACTACAGGGGCAAAACGGTAAATTGGCCCAGTTGTACTTACGAGCATCTGTGAAGGGTTATCGTACTGTTGATTGGTTATATCCAATAGACACATAAATATATCTATGGTGAGAAAAGTGTAGTTTTCGGTCTTTTGTGAAATGTCTAACAGTTAACGGATGGTGGATCTTGTGGCTAAAGAGTTTAGTCAGCTATTCACGTACCGTTGGAGCTTCGAGCCATAAGTTCATAAGGTCCCCTTGGTAGCTCAATGGATTCAAGTTGAGAATAAGTTTTTGGGTCAGTTTAAGAGAGAGTTTGATTATATACGATATAATTAGACGGATCATTTATATATGATATAGTTGACATGATGTATAAGATACATTAATTGGAGGAAAATGATATAAATATGATTTGTTCTAGTGGAGGAGAAAAGAACTATGGTTCATATGCTGTATATGATGTGATATTAAACCACAGGTTATAAATATAATATGATTATATTTATTTATTAATTTAACAATTATGGGATAATTGTTTGCGGTTTTTTCTCCGTAACCGAATGAGTTATTAGGAGGTTGCATTCAGTTTTCATAACTGAAGGATAAAATGAAAATGGTTTTCATTTTACAAGTAGTCAGATATTCGCTCACCATTGAGTACACTACCTATCGCCTAGCAAACCGAGAGCATATACCACAGCTCAAAGTTTTCTAAATGATCGTGTACGTGTGCGCATTTATTAAATGATCGCATAGTATTACCTAAACAATCGTCTAGCATTTTCTAAGTGATCATGCACCTGAGCATTTTACTAAACGATCGTCTATATGATCAAGCCCCTTTTACTACATCGTGTACCTTTACCTAAACGATCAAGCATTTATCTATACGATAGATTCTCGATTTCTCCCACTTTCTTGGTCATGGTAAACGATCGTTCCTTCCTCCTTTCCTCTACCAAATCCAACAGAGCCCACACCTCCTGGATTCTCACTCCGAGAATACCGAGGGTTCTGAGTGGTGGGGTCTTCCCTGCTGCCTTATTCGTGAAGAGTCCGTTCGTGGGTAGATGATAACGATTTGGTGGACGATCAGTTTGGCTTGCACAGTGAGAGCGAGAGGTGCAATTCTTTGATGAGAGCGAGAATTGAGGCGAAGAAGGGTTCTTCAACTGGTACGTATCTCGTTCCTTTGTTGGTTAAAGTTTCAAAGCATGTCGTAATTTGTTGTTAATGCATAACTAGTATGTTTGATTGTGAATGCGATATTTCTGTCACAATGAGTTTGGAACGATCTTGCTTTCAGTCAGAGGTAATCTTTGATAAGAGTTCCTTCAGCGGCATCATGCGCGGTGCTCTGTGCTATGCTTAAAGGCCAAAAGCTCCAATTTGAGTAGTTGTGAGAGTGTCGTGACATTGTCCTGTGGCGTCATGACGCTCCAAACATATGTGCCAGCATCTGCATGTGTGAAGTGTTGTGCTTTATCAAGGGGGCTCCCAGCCCCCAAGTATCGCAACGCTGCACCCTAACGTCACGACATCTGTGCATTTTTGTAAAGAAAATTTTAATCATCTTGACGAGGGATCGCGTCATTTTTCCTTTCTCATACCTCATTTTCTTCTCCTTTCCACTATGAACACTTGTTTTTACCTACTTTAGTTATCTTGGAGCTTAATATCTTGTATTTTAAGGATGATTAGAAGCTAAAGGTAACGTTTCAGCTTGGGTTTGATTGTTTTCACCTCTTTAGGTTATTAGTGAGGCCTGTTCTTCATTATAGATTGTTCAAACTCTCTTGCTTATGGATTTTACTCTAAATTCTCTAGTTATGAATGATATTTTCATGTATTTGATTGACAACCAAAGATTGATTGTGGAATTCCATACTTAGATTTATCTCTTAATCATAGGTAGCAAATGGTTAGATTAACTTGCTTGTTGTGAAGTCAACCACTCATAAGTAATGTTTTAATCAACCTTGATGTAAGATCATATTGAATGAGTTAATTAGACAACGGAAATTAATTCGTTCATCCTAGCAAATTCCCTAAAGCTTAATGTGATTAGTTAATATACTTAGAGCGGATTCGGCTTCACATGTTAGCTAATTAGATAATTAGAATGATAATTAGGATTCTAATTAATTTGGCTAGACTTCAGCAAAGATGTTTGATCTAGAGTTCAGTGACCAATTAAACTAATTGGGGAAACATCACATCAAACCTGAGCTAGATCTTTTCATAATTTCACAAATCTCTTTCTCCTATTCTCATTTAAATTTTCACGCAGCTTATTTTCAATTGCAAACAATTCCAATCAACAAACCCCCTCTCCCCTTTGTTACTATACGATAGGCTCTTTAATTAAGGATTCATTGTGGCTCCCTATGGCTCGTCTCCGTACTTCACTTTACCATCTATTGTAGAGTAAGGCATAAAAACATTATCTTATT
Source organism: Benincasa hispida (assembly GCF_009727055.1). NCBI lineage: Eukaryota > Viridiplantae > Streptophyta > Magnoliopsida > Cucurbitales > Cucurbitaceae > Benincasa > Benincasa hispida. Next base: position 29,589,490 of record NC_052353.1, read on the forward strand.
TGTATTAGAAGGTTTACGACGCCCTTTTGGTCCGATCAATTTCACTAAAAGGCATGACTCTAATACCACTTGTTAAGAAAAACAGATCACCAAATATCTCCACAATTGTATGATATTGTCCACTTTGGGCATAAACCTACATAGCTTGTTAGGGACAACGGATCTTCAAATATCTCCACAATGATGATATTATCCACTTTGAGCATAAACCTACTTGACTTTGCTTTTAGTTTCACCCTAAAAAGCCTTATACCATTGGAGATAGTTGTCCTCCTTTATAAACCTGTGATCATCCCCTTATTTAACTGATATTGGACTTTGATCACATTTCCAACAATCCTTCCCTTGATCAAAGGAACATTAAGCATTTCTTTAAATAGTCATCTGATCTCCAAATTACAGTTGAGAGCACCACTAACTTAACCACGAAAGTAGTCATCCTTTCGTATTACACTTGAACATATTGCCCGGACCATCAAGTCTTTCTTTAAATAGTCATCTAATCTCCGAATTACACTTGAGCACACGGTTAACTCAACCATAGAGTAGTCTCCCATCTGAATTGCACTTGAGCAAACAACTCGTTTGAAGGCTTAACCACGGATGGATGTTTTAACCATGACTACATCTTTCAAGACTCCCACTTCTTTGTTTAACACCCGAAGAGTCCACTGAAGAGCATGGCTCTAATACTAATTTGTTAGGGACAACAGGCTTCCTATATCTTCACAATTGTATGATATTGTCTACTTTTGGCATAAACCAATGTGACTTTGCTTTTGGTTTTACCCAAAAGGTCTCATACCATTGGAGATATTATTCCTCCTTTATAAACCCATGATCATCTCCTTATTTAACCGATATGAAAATTTGATCGCATTCCTAACACTAATGAGAGAAATGTAGATGGTAAATTACGACATCTAGCAATCTCCCTGACTTGGAAGTTAGTAATTTTTATCTGGCCAAACTTTGATTTTGAACGTAAAAATATTTGTTTAGCATCATCAATTAATAGAATAAATCCACACGGTGAAATGAAGTCTAAAAATAATTGTTGATTAGTAGTGATGATTATTTATTATCTTCCACCATGGTTATGTATCAAAAGAAAGTTCATGATCCCATTAATGTTGATTTCGCGTGCAAAGCAACCAATGAATGACATTGGCACATATTTAACACCACTAATTGAAGATTTAAAACTTTTATAGTAAAGTGGTGCTAAATGTTACGATGTTTAGCAAGAACTTTTCAACCTAAGAATAGTTTTATTGTGGACAATCAATGATTTTTCTGCATATGGAAACCTTAATTAATGTATTGTTACTGTCCCGTTTGACTCTAAACGGTAATGGAAACCATAACAATAAATATGATAGACTTATAATTCTATGTAAATATGATCAAATGCAATTCAATAATATTTGCGATTGTGACCTATTACGATTGATCTATCAATGGAATCCCATTACGATTACAACAATTTCATAACTGATTGATAAAATGTGACCTAAATTAAAATAGTCACTTTCTTTGAACTTTAGTTTTAAATACCTAAAAAATATGAGAAACCTTGTCTCTTGGACCGTGCTTATCTCGAGACTTTTCCAATATGATCATGTGTGGATGTGTGCTTCCTTATATTTTCAAGAATGTTCGTAGATCACAAGCCCTCAATAAGTTTACAATTGCAAGTTTGCGCCCCCCCCTTTTTTTGGTTCCTTGTTACTCAAAAGATGGTGTTTTTATTGATAGTAAAGATGATTCTTGGACTATGTTCAAGAGCCTAGAAAATCCCAGTCTTATAATGTAGAACTCGGTGTTTACAGGGTTTTGTTTCCAACAACTCGATGATTACAGATTTTATATCACCAAGTGGTTCCTGGAACTTTAATTTACTAAAGTCAGCTTTGCTTCTGGAAGATGTTGAAGTGACTAAGAGAATCCTCCTAAGTTCAAAGCTACAAGATAGATTGATTCGACACCTTGAAAAAAAAAAGGGACCTACACCGTTAAAAGTGGTTATAAAGCTTTTATTAACTCAAATTTCTCTTGCCTCTCCATGTGAGAATGTAATAGAGAAGGTTTGATCCAAGCTATGGTAGTTTAAGATCCCCAACAAGATTAAGCATTTCATCTGGAAGTGGCTTAGTAATATTTTAACTACAGGGATGAATCTTCTTGAGAGAGGTGTTAATATTGTACCTCTATGTCACATGCAAAAGAAATTTGGAGACTCACTTTCTAATGTCTAGTTTGTGACATTGACTACCAGAACAGTTTTATTCATAGATGGTTATAATTAAATTCAAAGTTGTTCTCGAGAGGAATTAAAACTTATCTCAACTACGTGTTGGTCGATTTGGTCGAATAGGAACAACTTACTTTAGCCTCGTTTGATAACTATTGGGAATGACTTTCGGCGAAGGCCTATAGCAAAAACAAGAGGAAGTGGGAAAGGTATTACCCCACATTGGAATTATTAGCAAACCCAAGTCGGTATAAATATAAAGACATACAAAGGAGCTTCCAACTTATAAATGTAGTGGAAATAGAGACTTTCCTTCGCATACACACTACCACCGCTACTCGTGTTGGTGGGTTCAAGCAACCCCTTGCATGAAAAAGGATTTCACTATTTTTATTAAAACTTTTCTATTAAATTGATAGGGATTTAGCACCAAGGTCATCTTCCACGACACAACAACGATTGACATTTGATTTTTAGTTTTTGAAAATTAAGCCTATAAATACCATTTCCTTTTGTTATATGTTTTTAAAAACCAAGACAAAATTTGAAAACTAAAAAGTTTTTAAAAAACTTGTTTTTGTTTGTACTCTTGCGCTTAAGAAAGATGCAAACCATTACAAGAAAACGAGAGAAATAGGCTTAATTTTGAAAAACCAAAAATAGAAAACGAAATAGTTATCAAATGGGACCTTTATAATTGCCCTATTCCTAAGATTACCTCAAAAATACCATTGTATCCAAGATTATCCTCATGAATGCAATGTGGTTAGAAATCGCTCATAAAGTCACAAAACATGTTATCTTCTAAAACTTTGTCTTCGAATCACGATTCCGATTGGTATCGGTCGCCTATTGGTTCGCTAAAACTCAATGTGGATGCGACTTGGAAGTTTAGTGGCCACTTCAGTGAACTTGAGTAACGTTGATCATTATGCTCCTCCTTTGGCTGAGATGTTAGCCATTTTTCATGGGGTTGGACTTGTTTCTCTCTTCTCATGTTTGATGCTTTTTGTTGAGTCCGATTACCTTGAAACTATTCATATGATTTTGAAGAAATTAGACTCCTAAAGCGATGTATGGGTTTTGTTAGAAGATACTTGGGATTCCTCTCTTCATTTCCGAACATTTCCTTCTTGCATGTTTATAGAAAGTGTAATTTGTTAGATAATTCTTTGGTAAAGAGTGTTAGGTTTTTATGCTTGACAAATGATTAGATGGGTTCTTTTTTAGAGTGTGTTTTTAATATGGTTGTAATTGATCTTTCTTTAGGATTTGCTCGAGGCATAATAATATTAGTATATTGTGCTAAAAAAAGGTTATTATTATTATTACTATTTAGAAATAGAAAAAAAAAAAAAAAACACAATAATCAAATATATTTTTTTGTTTTCAATTTTTTAAAAACCGAAGAATAAAAAAATTACTAAACATGTTTTTGGTTTTTTTCTTTCTAAAAATTGAAAACAAAAAATTATAGCTAAACAAGTATGGTTTTTGTTTTTTAAAAAATTAAAGAACTAAAAATAGAAAATCAAGACTCCATTCGATAATTATTTTCTTTTTTGTTTATAATTTCTAAAAATTAAGCATATAAACCTTCATTCTATTTCAATATTTTTTACTATATCATCTACCCTTTACCATTGTTTTTAAAAAACCATCCCAAATTTTTCAAAAACTTATTTTTATTTTTAAAATCTACCTAAGAATTCAACCTGTAAATTATCATGATAAATTGAGAAAAAATAGGAAAATTATAAAAGGTAACAAAATAAGGAAAAATATCTATCAATATAGGACCATTTAAAAATAATTGTAAGTATGGGTAATGTTGACCAACCACCTTTTAATTTTTTTTTCAATTTCCAAGTTTGTCCATCTCTATTCCTCTTCTTTTTTCTTTTTTCCTTTTTCTTCTCTCTTCGTCTATGTTCTCCATTCTTTTTTCCCCATTTCTTCTTCTCAGTTGTTGGGTGTTATCCATTCTCTCTCTCTCTCTTTTTTTTTTTTTTTTTCATTTGGCTTCAATTTCTTTTGTTTTTTTGTTTTCCATGGCTTACTTTTACTTTTTATTTTCTCTCTTTCTTTTTTCATTGTTAATTTTGATTTTCTATCTTCAAATTTTTCATTGTTAATCTTTTATTGCTTACTTTTACTTTTTAATTAAAAATTGATTAATTATAAAAAATTGAGAAAACTAGATTTCAAACCAAGGAATTAAAAGAACTATTTTTCTCAATTTCTAAAATTTGAGATCTTTTTCAGAAAAGAAAGGAGAAATAGGAAGGTTACAAACGGACCCATTTTTTTTTATGGGACCTTAAAAGTATGAAATTTAACGGTGTTAAACTTCTGTCGCTAATAGCATGTGATATCAATAATGTACTTAGTTTATCGGTGATAGGGTTCCTATCACTGACAAACTATGTGAATCAATGATATAATTTAGGTAGATATTGTAATATTTGTGTATCAGCAATATCAATTATCAGTTATATTAGTGATAGAACTTAGATAGATATCAGTCATATTCATGTATGAGTGATATCGAACTTAAGTAGATATCAGTGGTATCGAACTTAAGTAGATATCAGTGATATCGAACTTAAGTAGATATCAGTGATATCGAACTTAAGTAGATATCAATGATAGAAGTCTATTAGTGGTAAAAGTCTATCATTGACAATCATGATAAAAGTTTCTTGATAATAGCTACTAATAGCTTTGAATGTTAAAATTTCAAAATTGATATTCATTAATGAAAGTCTATCAGTGATAGCTATTAATATTTTCTATCATTGATAACTTAATCTTTGATGATTTTTTTCACAACTAATAACCACTTATAGAAGTTTATCATTAATAATCAACTTAATGAGTTTAATTAATAAAGTTTAATCTCAAACTAAAGTGTAAGTGGGATGTCTGATAACATGTTATTTGATGGTAAAAAGAAATGACAGAAGTTGTCTCTGATAGCATGTTATCGTTGGTAGAAGCTATCACAGATAACCACGATATAAGTGATATTAGTGATATCGGTGATAGCACCTAGGTAATATCCATATATCAATGAATAAATAATATAAAAATCGATTCCATTTAATGAGTCTATCATTGATAGCCATTTCTAAAAGTTATCGATGATCCTACTGATAGAAGTTATCAGTGATAGCCACTAAAAGAAGTTATCATTAATAGAAGCTATCGGTGGTATCCATGCATCAGTTATATGACTTACTTAGGTATAAATCAATTAAAGGAATGAAATTAATGATATTGGTGATATGACTTAGGTAGATATCATTGATAGTCACTTATAGACATCTCATCAATAAACTACTATTACTTATAGTTTTAAATGATGATTTTTAAAAGATGATGGTTTCCTTTCAAAGCTGATAACTACTTATAAAAGTCTATCATTACTAACCACTTATAGCGCTAAGTATTAACATTTCAAATTTGATTACAATTAATGAAAGTGTATCAATGATAGTCACTAATAACTTATAGCAATTAAAAGCTAATATTTTAAGTATTGGTATTTCAAGGTTGTATTAATATTTCTCAAATTGGAAGCTATCATTGATTGCTATTATCAGTTGTTATCATTGATAGTTACTATCAGTGGTAGCTTTCAATTTGAGAAAATCAAAAGAAGAAGTGTGAAATGGGTCGCGCCTGAGCTTTCTAGTCATTTAGCAATATGGCTATCCACAATAGCTGCTATCAGTGATATTTGATACTAATTTTGTATCATATCACTAATATATTTATCTTTGTACTACATCTTTTATTATTTTGGACCTAATTTTTATTTTTGCAACTAGCCAAAAAAATAAGCATAATTTTCAAAATGTAAAATTGTTTTGGAAAAAATACCATTTTGGTCCATTGAAGAATATGTGCATTTAGTCCCTCACATTTCAAATTGGCCATTTTGGTCCCTAAGTTTTGAAGAATATATGCATTTAGTCCCAAGCATTTCAAATTGGTCATTTTGGTCCCTGAGTTTTTGAAAATGGGATTAAAAGGCCCCTCTCTAAAAAAAAAACACTTTTAAATTTAATATAAAAAATTACAGATGATTATGTGGCAAGATGACATGTAAATTTTTTAAAATTTTTCTTTTTCTTTCTCTCTTCTCTCCTATCTCCCCCTCTCCTTCCTCTCCTCCCCCTTCATCCTCTTTCTCTCTTGTACTCTCCTACATCTCCATTACTGATCTAAAACAATCTCCACCATCTCCATTCATAATCTAAAATCAATCATAGTTAAAATCATTAGTTAGGTAACTGAAACTTTTATAGTATATCTTTTCTTCACATAAAGTTCTCCATAGTACAGAGGCATGTCTAATAACATTTAGATAGTTTATTGAACCAATGGAATATATGTTAGGGTTTGTTCCCTAAAGTCTCGTGTCCTGTAGTTTGTAAACAACTTTGTAAGAACGCTTGTGATGTATAATATATATGATATTTACTTCACTTCTTGACTTTGCACATTTAGATGTTTTTATTTTACCACAAACCAATAAACTTAATATCCCTGGTTGTCTTTATGTAACTTAAGCATATATTTAGTGACATATAAGTGGATCATATCTTAAGTGACAACCAAAATGGTCTGTAATATATGGATATAAGAGGGAAACCTTATCCTGGTAACACTATGGATGCGACCCGCTTTGTGGAATAGTTACAAGTATTGTGACTTGTCACAAATGGTCTGATCCTGATCATTTGTGTAGGGGACATGTGAGGGGAGGTGTCCTATACAAAGAGTTTGTATAAGATCTAACATCGAAGTGTTAAGGTCTCATCATATAACTCTGTTCATGATAAAGACTTCACTTCACTAAGATGACCATAAGTAACATGACCTCAATCCTGAGTGAGCTAGGAACTCCTGCCATTAAGGGCGGTCCTTTGATTTGCATGGGTGCGAGTGGCCAGAGTGCTGACTCGAACCTACCACTTTGGGGATTTGTCTGATTTGGGAGCTGGGAACTCAGCTTCACAAGATGGACTATGTTGTATTGTTCATTAGAGGGATTAGTGGTACTTAAGAAGTAAGATGTAACTACAGGGGCAAAACGGTAAATTGGCCTAGCTATACTTACGAGCATCTGTGAAGGGTCATCATACTGATGATTGGTTATATCCAATGGACATAGAAATATATCTATGATAAGAAGAGTTCAATTGTCGGTCTTTAATGGAATGTCTGGTAGTTAACGGATGGTGGATATCGTGGCTAACAAGTTTAGTCAGTTATTCACGTATTGTTGGAGCTTTGAGCCATAGGTTCATAAGGGCCCCTTGGTAGGTTGGATACAAGTTGAGAGTCAGTTTTTGGATCAGTTTGAAATGTTCAAATTGACAAGAGGGAGTTCGATTATATATGATATAATTAACTTTATGTATGAGATACATCCAATTTTGAGGGAGTTCGATTATATATGATATAATTAACTTTATGTATGAGATACATTAATTTGGAGAAAATTGGATGTAAATATGATTTATATCTAGTGGAGGAAAAATACTATGGTTAGTATCTGACATTAGTCCATAGGTTATGAATATAATGTGATTATATTCATTGACTATTAATTGGACGGTTAAGGGATAATAGGTCGGCATCTGTTCTATTTTCATAATGGATGAGTAAGTTGGAGAATCGCTTTGAGAAGCTTAAATAGCTCGTGGGGTGTTAAGCATTGGATGCGTAGACATTGTATTGAAGAGTATCATCGCTTAGAAAAACTTGTGCCTATATGATAGTGCTTGAACAATCGTTTACCTATACGATAGTGTTGAGCGATCGTTTAATGCTTACACCCGCACTTACACCCATGCGTTATTTACTAAACGATCGTTTACCTTTTCCTAAGTGATCGTTTAGTGCCCGATATTTACTAAATGATCGTATAGACGATCGCTTACCTTTTCCTACACGATCATATACTTTACCTAAATGATCAAGCATTTTTTCTATACGATAGACAAGCCTATCTTCCACTTGCTTGATCGTTGTATACGATCTCCCTTTCTCCTTCCCTCTATCAAATCCGAACAAAGCCCACCCTTTGGATTCTCACTCCAAGAATACTGAGGGCTCTGAGTTGTGGTGTCATCCTCATTTCCTTTTGTTCGTGTGGAGACTGTTCGACATAGACGATTGGATTTTGCTGAGCGATAGCTTACCCTCTCAGCGAAAGCGAGATTTGCTGTGAAGAATAAGTCTTCAACTGGTATGATCTCTCGATCTCTTATTATTGTTCCTTTGAGCATGTCAATAATTTAGCATTATGAATGCATATTAATATGTTTGAATGTATATGTGAAAATTCTGTCACAATGAATTAGAAAGATCCGCTTCCACTCGTAGGTACTCTTGAATAAGAGTTCCTTTAATATAGTGTTTAAAACCTGAGCTACCTCAGAAAATAGCCCCAATCTTATGCAGTTCAGTTCAATACAAATTTAATATATATATATGTGTGTGTGTGTGTGTGTGTGTGGGTATAACATGATAAGGCAGAAATTTTTCAAAATTGCAAACCCCTCTTTTCCACATATCTTGTTTCTTTCACCAAAATAAAATTCAACAAGAGAACAATTAAAGAAGCTTGTTGCAACTCTAGCTTTTGTACGAATCTGGATGTATATATACCCCATGTTTATAATATACACTATTGAAACCAGCTACCTTCCGACGATGAAACTCGATAGCAACGAACAGTCAAGAACTGACAGTTGTAAAAAATGTGGAACCTGCAAAACAAATACTTTTTACAGGTTGGGTCATAGATCTCGCTCTCTTTAAGATGTTTCATGGCTCTGCCCAGATGTGCAAGCAAGTCAATAGTATTGCCACATCGCCCCCAGGATAAAACTGCCCCAAAAAAGGTCTCAATCGAAAATGCACCGTTACCCACCGAAAACTCACACCCTTTTCAGACCTAGTCACTTTTATGCCTAAGATTACACTCGCTTCTCCTAAGTCTTTCTTGTCCAAGTTTTCACTCAATGTAGATTTCACATCATTTATGACGTGCAAGTTCAACCCAAAAATTAACAAATCATCTACATATAGACATAGGATGGTGCAAAGATTATTTCCAACTCTATAGTAGATGCATTTTTTACTTTCATTAACCTTGAAACCTTTAGATAGGATTAGGTTATCAAACTTTTCATGTCATTGCTTAGGAGCTTGTTTCAGACCATAGAGAGATTTATCTAGTTTACAAACCCTATTTTCTTGACCATGGACTACAAAACCCTCAGATTGTTCCATGTAAATTTCTTCTTCAAGTTCATCATTTAAGAAGGCGGTCTTACATTTATCTGATGTACTACGAGGTTATAAAGGGCAGTGAGAGAGAAAAAAACACAGATTGAGGTAATTCTAGTGACATGAGAGAAGGTGTCAAAGAAGTCTATATTTTCTCTCTATCTAAAGCCCTTTGCCACTAACCTCGTTTTAAACTTGTCAATTGTTCTATCAGGTTAAGTTTCTTCCTTAAGATCCATTTGTACCCTATTGCCTTGAAACCTAGGGATAGGTCTACTAAGTGTCAAGTCCTATTTGACTCAATAGAGTCCATCTCACTATTTATGGCTTCTTGCCATAAGTTGGCATCTACAGAGGATAAGGAAACTTTTAGGTCTTTAAGATCTTCTTCTACATTGTAGGTCTGAAAGTTATCCCCCAAATTCTTGGCGGTTCTAGTTCTTTTGCTTCTTCTATATTCTGGGTCGGCTTTCTCTGTAGAGGTAGGGTTTCTAACTAGGGTTAGACTACTGAATCCCCAGCCTCCTTTCTAACTATGGTTAGACTACTGGATCTCCAGCCTCCACTATTTCTCTATTTAAAAGGAATTCTATCCTCAAAGAAGTTGGCATCATTTGACTCAATGATCACTTGGTTTACTAGATCATAGAACCTATAAGTTTTACTATTCATGGCATAACCTATAAAGACGCATTCATAGGCTCTACTAGCTAGCTTTCTTCTTTTAAGGTCTGGAATCCTTACAAAGACTAGACAACCCCATGTTCTAAAATATGACAGGTTTGGTTTCTTATTCTTAAGGACTTCGTAATATGAAGTTGTGTTTTTAGACTTTGGTATTCTATTGAGGATATAACACACGGTAAGGATGATTTCACCCCACTAATAAGACGCGGCTCCTGAATTAAGTAAAATAGCAATTACTAGCTCAGCTAAAGTTCTATTTTTCCTTTCAGCTTTTTCGTTCATTTCTGAAGAGTAAGGTGTACTCTTTTCGAATATTATTCCATGAGAGTTAAAGAACTCATTAAAGCTATTTGAGTTGTACTCAGTTCCTCTATCACTACGAAATCTTTTAACCTTTCTATTAAAATGATTTTCTACTTCAGTTACAAACAATTTGAAGGCATAAAAAACAGTACTTTTGTTTTTCAGCAAATAAACAAAAATAAAATTTGAGCAATCATCAATAAAGATAATAAAATATCTTTTATTGTTCCTAGTCAAGATCCCATCAAATTCACATAAATCAAAGTGAATTACATCTAGAGGCTCAGAAATCAAAAGTATAAATTGAAGGAACTCTTAACGAAGAGCATCCATAAGTGTGTTCGGATCTTTCCGATTTCATTGTGACCAAAATACAACATACACATTCTAACAGATAATTATGCAATTTAACACTAATTAACGGCATGCTTTGATAAATAAAAACAAGGGATTGAGTTCACATACCAATTGAAGACTCTTTTCAATCTCGAACTCAATGCAGCGGAAGAACCTCTACGTTCTTTATCACTCAGCAAACTAGTCGGCTATGGCAGCACGATCATTTACACGAACGGCAGCAACACGAACAAGCACGAGCAAGCAGAAGCGGAGATGACACCATCAGTTGGAGCCCTTGGTATTCTCAGAGTGAGAATCCAAATAATGGTCTTTGGTGAATTTGGTAGAGGTCGAAGGAACAGGCTGATCGTGTAGACGATAAGCAAGTGGGAGATAATGCTATCGTGCAGCTAAGCGATCGTCTAGTAATAGGTAAACGATCGTTTAGAAAACACGACACGCTAGGAAATCGTTTAGGAAAGCTAAGCGATCGCTTAGAGAAAGGCATATGATCATTTAGACATGAGGTGTGAGATCGTTTAGACGATGAGACTCTACCGTATAGGCTCTCAGCTAGGCGACCGATACTCTTTCACAACGATTGCGAATATTTTTGAACTATTTGCCTAATGAAACAAATTTTCATTCTATTCTTCGAATACAACAACCGAATTCGACTTCTCCCACTAACGCACGATTGGGGAGAATATTTCAACCAATTATCTCAAAATGAATCAATTTAATAATAAATGAATATAATCATATTATATTCTTACCCTATAGTTTGATATCACATATCTACTATAGTAATTTCTCCTGCACTTGATATAAATCATATTTATATATAATTTCCTCAAAAATAATGTATCTCATACATTTAGCCAATTATATCATATATAATTAACCAGTTCAATTATATCATATATAATCGAACTCTCTCTTGTCAATTTAAACATTTCAAACTGACCCAAATACTGATTCTCGACTTTATCCAAGCTACCTAGGGGACCTTATGGATCTGTGGCTCGAAGATCCAACAGCACGTAAATAACTGATTAAACTCTTTAGCCACGAGATCCACTATCCGTTAACTACTAGGCATTCCATTAAAGACCAATAGCTGAACTCTTCTTACCACAAATATATTTCTGTGTCCATCAGATATAACCAATCATGAGTACGATGACCATTCACAGATGCTCGTAAGAACAGCTGGGCCAATTTACCATTTTGCCCCTGTAGTTACATCTCACTCCTTAAGTACCACTGATTCCTCTAATGAATAATACAACATGGTCCAACTATGTGTGAACACCTCTCCGACCAAAAGAAGGTGTGTGGCACCGCATCATTCAAGCCCTGGAATCAGCCTTTAAGGAAGCTATCTATCTACTTGCCCCTGCTTCGAGGAAGGATTGAATTTCATCTTGTGTAGCTGAGTTCCCAGCTCCTAAATCAGACGAATCACCAAAATGGTATATTTGAGTCGATGACCTGGCCACTCGCACCCATACAAATCAAAGGACCGCCCTCAATGGTAGGAGTTCCCATCTCACTCAGAATTAAGTCATATTACCTATGGTCATCCTAGTGAAGTAAAGTCTCTGTAATGAACGGTGTTATATAACGAGACGTTAACACTTCGTGGTCGAGTCTTTACAAACTCTTTGTATAAGACTCCCCCGCTCGCATGTCCCCTACACGAATGATCAGGATCAGACCATCTGTGATAAGNCCCGCTCGCATGTCCCCTACACGAATGATCAGGATCAGACCATCTGTGATAAGTCACAACACTTGTGACCATTCCACAAAGCGAGTTGCATCCGTAACATTACCAGGATAAGGTTTTCCTCTTATATCCATATACTACAAACCATTTTGGTCATCACTTAAGACATGATCCACTTGTATGTCACCACATACATGCTTAAGTTACATATAGATAACTAGGGATTTTATGTTTATTGGTTTGTGGTAAAGCAAATAAAACATGCAACTGAGCAAAAACAAGATGTGAAGTAAAATATCATATATTATACAACACAAGCATTCATATAAATTGTTTACAAACTACAGGACACAAGATGTTAGGGCATCAACCCCAACAATCTGCCACTTGTCCTAAAGCGAAGTGGGGAGTACATGAAACTAGTACAAAACAATAAACTAGGGCATAAAAGCCCAGTACAAGAAAATCTCCCACTTGCCCTAGTCTAACCGTGGGTGATCCTATAGACCCATGCTCTGAAAGTGACCCTCAAAACTGTAGCCGTAAGAGCCTGCATAAACAGGTCGGCAACATTGTGCTCCAAAGCGATCTTCGTGACGATCACATCCCTTCAATGCACTATCTCGCAGATCAGATGATACTTTCGCGCTATGTATTTGTCGTGCCTGTAAATCCTAGACTCCTTGGAGTTCGCCACTGCTCCACTATTATCAGAATATAAGGTAATGGGCCTAGACATATATGGAACAACTTCCAGTTGTATTAAAAACTTTCTAAGCCAGATGGCCTCCTTAGCAGCTTCGCAAGCTACTACGTACTCCACCTCTTTAGCAACTTCGTAAGCTACTTCGCCCCACTACAACTCCTCTGCAGTCAAATGACCCTGGCCTAGGTTAGACTGATACCTACTGACTATGCCCACAGTATAGCAAATGTCTGAACGAGTACAGATACATCAAACTGCCAACGACAGACGCATATAGGACCCGTCTCATCTCCTTAACCTCTCGAGCCGTCTAAGGACATGTCCTTAGACAAAGTGACTCCATGCCTGAATGGCAGTAGGCCCCTCTTAGAGTCCTACATCAAGTACTTGAGCAACATCTTGTCAATGTACGATGCCTGAGACAGTGCTAGCACTTTGTTCTTACGATCCCAAAAGATCTGTATACCTAGAACAAACTGAACCTCTCCCAAATCTATCATTTGAAATTGAGTCGCTAGTCAGTTCTTAATTGCAGTCAATAGACCTACATCATTCCCAATGAGTAGTATATCATCTACATACAATACTAAGAAGACTACTGAAGCGTTGATGATCTTCTTGTAGACACAAGGCTCATCAACGTTTTGGTCAAATTCATACGATTTGATCATAGTATCAAACCGTATGTTCCAAGATCGAGACACCTGTTTCAGCCCGTAAATGGATCGATTCAGCTTGCAAACATTTTGCTCTTGACCTTGGGCTATGAATCCCTCGGGTTGCACCATATAAATGGTCTCCTCAAGATTTCCATTCAGAAAGGCCATCTTAACGTCCATTTTCTAGATCTCATAATTATAATAAGCTGTAATGGACATGAGGATTGTGGATTGACTTTAACATGGCAACAGGCGAGAAAGTCTCCTCATAGTCAACTCCCTCTACATAGGTATAACCATTTTCCACAAGTCGAGCCTTGAAAGTTGTACCTTCCTATCAGCACCCCGTTTGCACTTGTAGATCCATTTACAACCTATAGGTCTTACCCCATCAGGCTGGTCTACAAGATCCCATACTGATTTGAAATACATCGACTCCATCTCGAGATCCATGGCTTTGACCCATTCATTTCGGTCAACATCCTCCATTGCCTTCTGATAAGACAACGGGTCCTCAACATCACCATCTGCTACCATAGCAAGGATTTCCGTGAAACCCAGATAGCAAACGGGAGGGCGATAGAGAGAAGAAAGAGGTATTCCAAACCAAAAGGATAGACATTCAACAAGGAGAAGGTCACGCCCAACGGCTTGTTGTTAAGGGTTTAAGTAAGACTGGATTGGATGAAAACATTGATTATATGCTTAACCCTCCCACTACGTCAAGGTTCCCTCAATTCTTGAGGTGGAACCGACCTATAAGATGAACTCCCATCAATAACTCTTGCTGATGTAGCAGGCTCTTTAAAAACTCTTGTTGAAGTGTCAGTAGTTTCATTGGAAAGCTCACGCAGCACGACTTTACTTCGTGGACTGTGCTCCCTTATATGATCCTCCTCCAGGAAAGTAGCGTTCATGGAAACAAAAACCCTATTTTCTGATGGATCATAAAAATAACCCCCTCGTGTATCTTTGGGGTAGCCTACAAAGAGGCATAACCTCGACCATAGTTCTAACTTCTTGGGATTTTCCTGATCATGTGTGCAGGGCAACCCCAAATGCGGAAGTGACGTAAACTAGCTTTAGGCCTGTTCCACAACTCCAGAGGTGTTCTTGCAGCACTCTTAGAGAGAACACAGTTGAGTATGTATACCACAGTCTCCACTGCGAAACCCCAAAACGAGTCCGGTAAGGAAGCATAACTCATCATCGAATGAACCATGTCCAACAAGGTTCTATTTCTCCTTTCCGCTATACAATTCTACTGAGCTGTACCCAATGCTGAGAGTTGGAAAACGATTCCATGTCCTATCAAATAATCCTGGAATCCTAAGTCCAAAAATTCTTCACCTCAATCTGATCAAAGTGTTTTAATCTGTCTATCCAATGCGTTTTCAACTTCAGCCTTGAACTCTTTGAACTTTTCAAAGGATTCAAACATCCGTTGTATAAGATAAACAAACTCATACTGAGAGTAATCATCACTAAAACTGATAAAATACTCAAAGCCACCTCAGGCTCGCACATTCATAGGACCACAAAGGTTAGAATGTACTAACTCAAGAGGCTCTTTGGCTCTATAACCTTTTCTAGTAAAAGGTCATTTAGTCATCTTACTCTCAACGTAAGACTCGCACACCAGTAAAGAATTTTCTTCTAACTCACTTAGAAGTTCTTTCTTCACCAATCTCTCAATCTTATTGAGATTGATGTGCCCTAAACGAAGATGCCAAAGATGAGCATTTTCTTTTGGAGAAATACGTCGACGTTTTGTTTAAGTTACGGTAGTTTTAAACAATTCTATATTATGGAGGGAATTAATGGCTAACAGCCTTAGCACATATAAATTACTTTCCAGATTTGTTGTATAAATAGTAACATCATCTTTATGAATAAACATTTTATCCACATTGAAAGAAACAATATATTTACATTGTAAAAAGCAGTTTATAGAAATGAGGTTTCTCTTAAGTTCGGGAACAATATATACATCATTCAAAACTAGAAACATATTATGTAAAGCTAATTAGAGTCCTCCCACTGCCACAGTTGAGACGACGTGCCCGGTGCCTACTCGCATCGTCATCTCACCAGCCTCCAGCTGTCGCCATGATCTAATCCCCTGAAAAGAAGAAAAAACGTGATTAGTGGTGCCCGAATCAATTATCCAGGCAGAATCATCATTCTCCACTAAACAAGTTTCAAGTACAAGTAAATCATATTCACCTTTATCTACCTTGGCCTTAGCCTTGGCGGCCTTCATTTCTTTCAGCTAGAGAAGACAGTTCCTTTTCCAATATCCATCTTGGTTGTAACGGAAAACATTTTCCCTTTTCAACCGGTGGTGGACACTTTCTTGGGGCGACCGGTGGCGGGTTAGCAGGTGTCTTTCCTTTTCCCTTACCAACCTTCTTCTTCTTCCCCTTTGCGGAGTTAAAAGTAGAAGATGCAGATTTGGTTCCTGAGATCGAACCTCTATGGAACGTCCATGAGGATGAAGCAACATTTACCTCATCCTTCTTCCTCTCCTTACTTTTGTAAAGATTGGTAGGTCTACAACTCATTGAGGAGAGTTGTAAGGTTATATTTCACTTTGTTAAGAATCACATTACTAACAAAGTGCAGGAAGCTCTTCAGGAAAGAATGAAGGATTATGTTAACTTGGTTGCTTTCATCGATGGTAGACTCATTCAACTCCGCCACATTAAAGTGTACCATCATGTTAAGCACATGTTCACGAACAGAGGTGTCTTCTTCCATTTTGGAGTTGAATATGTACTTAAGAGCCTCATGCATAAGTTGTTCAGATGGTTGTCCAAACACACCCGCAGGGACTTCATGATCTCACATGCTGAGACCATAGGCTCATGTTTCTTGGCCAAGACTTCAGAAAGACTTGCCAAGATAAAGGCTCGGGCCTTCTCATTCGCCCGTGTCCATCGCTCGTATGCCTCTCGAACATTTTGAGTGTAATTGGGAGCTGAAATAGGAGGACAGACCTCCGTAAGAGTGAACATGAGATCCTCGATGATAAGAATCATTGTGATCATGTGTTCCATGTCGAAAAGTTATCGCCAGTTAATTTTTCGGCGCTAAGCAGAGCTAACGTGGCTGTGGCCATTTTGAAAAGTTGTTGCTGAAAATATGAACAAAACTTTATTAGATTTTGCTAAACCATGTTTAACCAATTAGTTTTGCAAAATAGTTTCAAGTACCCTAAGTTAAAAACTTCTATTTTGCAATGATGCCTCAGTAAGGCAAGACAAACGTCACCGGTGGGGTGATCAGATGTCCCTTTGCTGGGATTAGACATTCTCAACTATTAGGCAGAACCAACTCTTAGAACTGAACCTAACAGCCATCATTTATTCGGTCAGAACTGTTATCCTTTAACAATTTCGCGTAAGTGTGACCCCTCGCTTTCGGTGCCAGAGTCTCGCCCTAATGAACCCACTGTAGGGAAAAGGCAAATTAGGACAAGAGACTAAGTTACCTTATCCTCTTACAGGAGATCAAATAAAGAAACACACAAAAACTGCCATCCTTTAGAGGGACACTCCCAGGGTGCCTCGAGGCGATGCGCAGTAACTTTATTCAATCCAATGAGGGAGACCGAGGGATATACTGTCACATTTTCCGCTCCCACTTACTATGAACATTCTCTCCATCCACCTTGATATTACCTACCGAAACACCATCCGTTAGGGGGACATGCCAAAGGTGCCTCGAGGTCGAGGGTAGATCTCACGGTGTGGACTATTTAGGAGAAATGTGAAAGGTTTAAGTGAAGCAACTTATGCCCCAAGTACCTCCCACTGAATGTTCTACCTAGGGGTTCATTAACCTAGACAATCCAACAACTGATTTTAGTCTAAGTCATCTTTTTTAGTCCACTCATAAATAACTTTTGTCTATGAAATATGAACAAGTTCAAGTAGTCACATTTAAACACTTTAATGGATTGTCCTTAACTTGCATGCATGCATCAAATCTATCTAATTCATCTTTCCAGGTAAGTTCCCAGGTAGGGGTGTTATGTTTCCGTCAACTTAAATACCCTAGCCTAGACAGAACCCGCCTTAAACAAAAGGTCCCTTATAGATAGATTTGCTACACTTTAACCTTTTATTAGTCAATTTAATCCTATTAAACTGACTAAAAGATTAAAGCCTTAGGGTTGCTAATCATATTAGAACCATGATCTTAGGTCTATATGATCCAAGTTTTAAACATTTTAAAACATGAATTAAACCTAAGTGAGCATGCATGTCTTTCTTATTACTTTTAGTTCTAATTTCTCTTTAAATTTTAAAAAGAAACAACTAAAAAAATATCGCGCACAACTAGGTGTTTATAACACTTATAAAAAAACCTATGTATCATGCTTCATGCAATTTTCGATCATTATTATACATAACTTTTATATATACGCGTAATAACCAAGCAAAACATGTTTTCCATTCACCCTTATACTATAACAATTATAATATAAAGATGATGCATGTCAATGCTTTTTATGCATGCATAAATATAACTCTTATATTATATGATGCATTAGCATGCTCTTACATAATTAAATCATGCTTCTCTAAATTATAACATTTACAATAAAGAGATGATGCATGATCTATGCATAACCTAAGGTGGGATTTACTATATGTGCATACCATATGACATATAAAAACCATACATTGCATGTATTAAACTAAAGATTAATGGATCGGGATGAGCCTTTACAAAAACCGGAATGAAATAACCTTATCTATTACATTTTTCATCGAGTGAACCGGGTCTTGAACCGCCAGGAGAATTCCATCGTTTAGTAAATGTCGAAGGTAGACGATCGCCCAGCACACACTAGACGATAGGCGCAAAAACTAAACAATCGCTTAGACGACAACGAGGCTGCGAAGCCTGATCGTCTAGGCGATCGCTTAACGCGGCGAACGGTAAATGATTTGTCGTGCGTTGCTAAGTGATCGTTTAGTCAGTTACTAAGCGATGAAGCTTATTGAACTAAACGATCGTCTAATGCATGTGCACGTTAAACGATACGCAAGCATCCCATTGTCTACACGACCTAATACTCAGCAATCACTTACCTCATCGTCTACACGATCCGATACTCAACGATCGCTTACCCCATCGTCTAGTCTTCTTCCTCGAAGAACTACAACTCTTGCTTTGATCTTTTTCACGAATGACTCAAAACTCAAACTGACTATGAATTACAAACTTGATAACGATTAATAATGTCCAAAAACGCAAGGACCTTTACAATCAACTAAAAATGTAAAAGAATTAAATCAAACCGAGGCTAACATCCCAGAAAACTCCATTAATCCGCACATCCACAACAATTTAATGATTAAACAGAGCAGATATGCACCCACCAAGAATGTATATGCAATTCGTTGCAACAATGAAATTGGAATATCAGAACCTGGCTCTGATATCAATTGAAGGAACTCTTAACGAAGAGCATCCATGAGTGCATTCGGATCTTTCCGATTTCATTGTGAACGAAATACAACACACATTCTAACAGATAGTTATGTAATTTAACACTAAGTAAAGGCATGCTTTGATAAATAAAAAACAAAGGATTAAGTTCACATACTAGTTGAAGACTCTCTTCAATCTCGAACTCAACACAGCGGAAGAACCTTTACATTCTCTATCGCTCAGCAAACCAGTCAGGTACGGCAGCACGATCGTCTACATGAACGACAGCAACACGAACAAGCACGAGGAAGCAGAAGCGAGGACGACACCACCAATTGGATCCCTTGGTATTCTCGGAGTGAAAATCCAAAGTGTGGTCTTTGGTGAAATTGGTAGAGGTAGGAGGAATAGGCTGATCATGTAGACGATAAGAAAGTGGGAGAGAATGCTATTGTATAGCAAAGTGCTTATCGTTTAGACAAAGCTACACGATCGTGTAGGTTTACTAAGCGATCATCTAGTAATAGGTAAACGATTGCTTAGAAAACACGGCATGCTAGGCGATCGTTTAGGAAAGCTAAGCGATTGTTTAGAGAAAGGCGTGTGATCGTTTAGATGCGAGGCGTGTGATCGTTTAGATGATGAGACTCTATCGTATAGGCTCTCAGCTAGGTGACCAATACTTTTTCACACGGATTGCAAATATTTTTGAACTATTTATCAAATGAAACAAAATTTCATTCTATTCTTCGGATACAACAACCAAATACGGCTTCTCCCACTAACGCACAATTGAGGAGAATATTTCGGCCAATTATCTCATAATGAACCAATTTAATAATAAATGAATATAATCATTTATATTCTTACCCTATAGTTTGATATCATATATCTCCTATAGTAATTTCTCCTCCACTTGATATAAATCATATTTATATCTAATTTCCTCTAAAAATAATGTATCTCATATATTTAGCCAATTATATCATATATAATTAACCAGTTCAATTATATCATATATAATCGAACCCCTTCTTGTCAATTTGAACATTTCAAACTGACCAAACACTAATTCTCGACTTTATCCAAGTTACCTAGGGGACCTTATGGACCTGTGGCTCGAAGCTTCAACGGTACGTGAATAGCTGACTAAACTCTTTAGCCATGAGATTCACCATCCGTTAATTGCTAGGCATTCCACTAAAGACCAACAGCTGAACTCTTCTTATAACAGATATATTTCTTTGTCCATCGGATATAACCATTCATGAGCACGATGACCCTTCACAGATGCTAGTAAGTACAGTTGGCCAATTTACCATTTTTCCCCTGTAGTTACATCTTACTTCTTAAGTACCACTGATTCCTCTAATGAACAATACAACATATTCCAACTATGTGTGAACACCTCTTGGGCCAAGAGAAGGTGTGTGGCACCAAATCGTTCAAGCCCTGAAATCAGCCCTTAATGGAGCTATCTATCTACTTACCTCTACTTCGGAAAATGAGTGAATTCCATCTTATGTAGCTAAGTTCCCAACTCCCAAATTAGACGAATCCCCAAAATGGTAGGTTTAAGTCGGTGAACTGGCCACTCGTATTCATACAAATCAAAGGATCGCTCTCAATGGCAAGAGTTCCCAACTCACTCAAGATTAAGGTCATGTTACCTATGATCATCCTAGTGAAGTGAAGTCTCTGTCATGAACGATGTTATATAACAAGACGTTAACACTTCGTGGTCAGGTCTTATATAAACTCTTTGTATAAGACTCCCCCGCTCGCATGTCCCCTACACGATTAACCAAGATCAGACCATTTGTGACAAGTCACAACACTTATGACCATTCCACAAAATGAGCCGCATCCGTAACGTTACCAGGATAAGGTTTCCCTCCTATATCCATATACTACAGACCATTTTGGTTATCACTTAAGACATGATCCACTTGTATGTCACCACATACATGCTTAAGTTATATACAGATAACTAGGGATTTTATGTTTATTGGTTTGTGGTAAAGCAAATAAAACATACAACTGAGCAAAAACAAGATGTGAAGTAAAATATCATATATTATACAACACAAGTGTTCGTATAAATTATTTACAAACTACAGGACACAAGACTTTAGGGCATCAAACCCAATATAAATTGATGCAGAGTTTTAGTAATTTTAGCCTAACTACAATACTCGCATTTATCAAATTCATTCATGGATAACTTAGGTATCATTTCCAGCCTAATCTTGTTGCTAATTAATTTCTTATTAACATGACAAAGTATAGCATGCCAAACATTCATAGAACATAGCATATACACAGTAGATTTCATTTTATTAATGTTTAAATTTAATCTGAACATTCCCTCAGTTGCATACCTCTTTCCTACGAATACATTATCTTTTTAAAAGGTATATAAATTTACCCCTATGGTTTGAGTAAATCTGGCCTTGTTGAGGAGATAGCCCAAGACCAAATTCTTTCTTATCTCTAGAGTGTGCAGGACATCTTTCAACATGAGAGTCTTCCCAGAGGTAAACTTTAGCTCCACCTTGTCGATTCCAGCAACTTTCGTAGAGTGGTGATCCCCTAACAGAATATTCTTATCCTTAGTTTCAGTATAAGTTTTAAGTAGACTAAGGTCGTGACAGACATGGTGTGTGGCACCAGTGTCTATCCACTACCCCTCAGAACCACCGATCACATTTACTTCTGTGATCATGACAACTAACGGTTCTTCTGTCAGGTTTGTCTGACCAGTAGGATGACGCCTATTCCTACAGTTGTTAGTTATGTGTCCAGGTTTATTACAGTTAAAGCAAAAGAATTGTACCATTTCTCCCGAGGGGGGTTTCTAATTCTTTTGTTGGTTTTGGTTGATAGAACCATAATTCTGATCTTTCCTTTTTGTCCCCTTGGAATTTTGGTCAGACTTTATCATGGCAGAGGTGGATCTCCCAGGTTCTACTTCCATGCTTCCTCCTCAATCCTTAGTTAGGTGATAAGACTCTCCAAGGAAAACTCCTTGGTTTATGCCTCAAGGTGTTCTTAAAATCTTTCAACAAAAGGGGCAGTTTGTCAATAATAACAACAACTTAGAATTGTTCATCTAGAGGCATACCTTCAGTTATTATTTCATGGACTATCTTCTGCAGTTCATGTGACTAGGCCTCCACAGATTGGTCATCTGTCATCTAGAACTTGAGGTAACAGCTGATAACATATTTTTTTTACCCGGCCTTCTCGGTGTCGTATTTCTTTTGCAAGACATCCCAGACTTCCTTTGTTGTCTTCATCGTGTTGTAGTAGTCATAAAGATCATCAGTCAAACCATTTAATATAAAAATTTTACAGAAAAAATCTTTCTCTTCACAATCAACAGCTTCTTTTATTTTTTGTTCAATTGGATCTTCTATCGGGACGGTTGGCTTATCCATGGTGCAAGCATCGGTAACTTTCTTGATAGTAAGGAAAAACAGTATCTTCTACTTCCACCGTTTGAAGGTCGCTCTTTCGAACCAAAATGGACGGTTGAGGTTAAGTGTCATAATATCGTTGTTGCTGATGAGAGCCATTACAGAATTGGTAGACAAATCGCATTAAAAATGTTGGAACTGACTACCTTTCGACGGTGAAACTCGATAGCAGCAAATAGTCAAGAACCGACGATCGTAAAAAATGTGGAACCTGCAAAACAAAAACTCGTTACGGGCTAAGTCATGGATCTCACTCTCTTTAAGACGTTTCGTGGCTCTGCCCAGGTGTGCAAGTAGGTCAACGGTATTGTCACGTTGTGTTCAAGATAAAAGAGTCCCAAAAAAGGTCTCGATCGGAAATGCATCATCACCGACCGGAAACTCACACCGTTCAGACTGATTTGCTCGAAAAAAGATTGAAAAATTTAAAACTGAAAAGAGGGTTGAGAGAGTAGAGAGTATTCTGAGATGAGGAAATGAATGAGATGATTGAGGTGGCTAAAGCTTTGCGCCTTTTATAGGTGCAGAGAGCCAATAGAAAAAGACGTAGACAACGCTCGGCCATAGAACGTGCAGAACCGCAAATTGTGTGGAGCCATTGAACGTGCACGCTAAAGACTTGACTGTGCTCATCGCGACATGTGGAGTGTTGAAAAAGTAATAATAAAATAATAATTAATAGTAATAATTTTTTTTCAAAAAATAATCACACGCTCGCCTCGCCATGTCCGATTGGAAGCGGCGATGCGCGCATATGGGGTTTCTAGTGTATCCATATTGTCTATTTCCTCATTTCCTCTAAAATATGGGTACCCTTTAGGGCTCAAACCCAAAGTCCAAGATGAGAGTATATGAAGGAAAATTCACTTCCCAACTTAATTGATGTAGGATTCTCAAAAGCCTTTTTTTTTTTAAACTCAATTTTCACCGACGTATAAATTTTCTTTGTTTAAATATTTTAGCTTACTCTTTTATTCGTTTCTCGATTTTTAGTATCAAGGCTTAGTACTAATTCGGCCACTTTAATTTTTCATTAGAAAAATAAAAAATAAAAAAGATTTAGTAATGTAGATAGAGGATTAGGATAGACAACGACAGGGAGATGAGAGAGAAAAAAGAGAGGAGGGAGAGGGGAGAAAATTAAAAAATATATTTTTTATCCATGACATCTCACCACAAAGCCATCTATAATTTTTTATATTAAATTTAAAGATATTTTTTAAAAAATGAATCTTATAAATCTATTCTTAAAAGTCAGTACCAAAATAGTCCATTTGAAATGAACTAAATGCACATATTTTTTAAAACTGAGGGGAAAAAAAGTTATTTTTCCAATTATTTGTAGAGGGGAGTTGAGAGGCAAATCGAAATTGATTTTTTCCGAATTTTGTTCACTTACCTTCTCCCTCGTGAACGCATCGCACAAGCCCCCACCCCCCTTTGTTCACCTTCTCCAGCCGCCGGCTTGTCTTCCTCTCCGGCGACGTCCAGCCACTGTGGGTGGCGTGTTTTCTTCTGTCTCTCGGTGATGACCCCAAACGGACTAAAGTTAATTGACTTGCGAGAGCCATGCGTTTGTGATCCCTGGTCTGAATACCCGTAGCCGGTAAACCTCAGATTTGTGAATTTGAACCTTCTCTCTCTTCGGAGGCTGCGATGAGCTGCTTCAACGACGCCGCCGCCGCTAGCCCCCTATAGATGAATGGGTTCTCTATCTCACATGGTGCCCCTCTGCAATGCCCTCTTTCTCTTCCCAAGTCCTCAAAAAACCCGCTTTGTTTCGCCCCAAATCCAAGCAACGCCCGGATTCAACTCGCCTCTGTATCGTTCAGTCCCTTCTCAACCTCTCTTCTCAAGGTCACCTTCCGGAAGCCCTCTCCTACCTCGACCCATTGGCCCAAAGAGGCATACGCTTACCCACTAGCACTTTCGTCAACCTTTTACGACTCTGTGGCAAAGCCAAGTTCTTAAAAGGAGGTAAATGCGTTCATTTGCATTTGAAACACACGGGTTTCAAACGCCCTACCACTATTGTAGCCAACCATTTGATTGGTATGTACTTTGAATGTGGCAATGATATAGAGGCACGTAAGGTGTTTGATAAAATGTCTGTAAGGAATTTGTACTCTTGGAACCATATGCTTGCTGGGTATGCTAAGTTGGGAAATGTACATCATGCTAGGAAGTTGTTCGATAGAATGATGGAGAAGGATGTTGTTTCGTGGAATACTATGGTTCTTGCTTATGCTAAGAAGGGGTATTTCAATGAAGCTATTGGGTTATATAGAGACTTCAGGAGATTCGATATAGGGTTTAATGAGTTTAGTTTTGCTGGTGTTTTGATTCTTTGTGTGAAGCTTAAAGAATTGCAGCTTGCGAAGCAGGTTCATGGGCAGATATTGGTTGTTGGATTCTTGTCTAATGTAGTGCTTTCTAGTTCTATTGTTGATGCATATGCTAAATGTGGGGAGATGGGATGTGCAAGGAGATTGTTTGACGAAATGCTCGTCAAAGATATCCTTGCATGGACCACAATGGTCTCTGGATATGCTAAATGGGGTGATATGAATTTGGCAAGCGAATTGTTTCACCAAATGCCTGAAAAGAATCCTGTCTCTTGGACAGCTCTGATATCAGGCTATGCAAGAAACAGTTTAGGGCACGAAGCACTTGATTACTTTACAAAAATGATGAAGTTTCGAATTAATCCTGACCAATATACATTCAGTAGTTGTCTCTGCGCTTGTGCCAGCATTGCTGCACTAAAGCATGGTAAACAAGTACATGCCCATTTGATTAGAACCAACTTCAGATGCAACACAATAGTCGTCAGCTCTATGATTGACATGTATTCAAAGTGTGGTATGTTAGAAGCTAGCTGCCACGTTTTTTATCTTATGGGAAATAAGCAGGATGTTGTATTGTGGAATACAATGATATCTGCTCTAGCTCAGCATGGTCATGGGGAAAAAGCAATGCAGATGTTCAATGACATGGTTGAATCGGGATTGAAGCCTGATAGGATCACCTTCATTGTGATCCTTAGTGCGTGTAGTCATTCAGGTCTTGTGCAAGAAGGACTTCGGTTTTTCAAGGCCATGACCTATGATCACGGTGTTCTCCCCGATCAAGAACATTATGCATGCTTAATTGACCTCTTGGGTCGAGCTGGATGTTTTATTGAGTTGGTAAACGAGCTAGAGAAGATGTCTTGTAAACCTGATGATCGGGTATGGAATGCGTTACTCGGAGTCTGTAGGATACATGGTAATATAGAGCTTGGAAGAAAAGTGGCGGAACACGTAATTGGGTTGGAGCCTCAATCTTCTGCAGCTTATGTATCTCTTGCAAGTTTGTATGCTCTTCTTGGGAAATGGGAGTCAGTAGAAAAGGTCAGGGAACTAATGGAAGAGAGATTTGTAAGGAAAGAACGTGCAATTAGTTGGATTGGAATTGGAAATAAGGTACATTCTTTCATTGCATCTGACAGATTACATCCACTGAAGGAAGAAATATACTCGATATTGGAGCAGTTAGCCAGCCATACAGAAGAAGATTTGTCAATCATTTGAAAAGAAGTTGTAAGTTATTGCCCTGCAGGTTGTTTTCGAGGTGACCTGCTGCAGAATCTTGCCTGTTAAGAATGGAAATTGCAGGTTAGTCCACAGAGAATGTGAAATTTCACACAAGTGATCTAATACGTAGGATGATGATAAAATGCTCGATATTTACACCACGGCCAGATTTTTTTTGCTCTGAGTCAACATTTGCCAAAGTCGAACCAATGGGTATTACTCCTTGATCTTAATTTGTTTATCTCATTCTTAATCAATAATAATGGCTAGAGTTAGTTTCTAAATTCTACTTCTTATGTGTACAGTTTTTGTGTTGTAAATTTTGGTCATTGTAGCTTTAGCCAATATTTCCATGATGCTTTTAAAGGGTCGCTAAGGGAGTCATCACCTTCAAATGCTTCAGCTTGTTACTTTAGAAAGCAACTCTTAAGATTTGTTTGATTACTGTTTTTTTGTTTGTTTCTTTTGAAAAAGAATAACAAAATTGAAATGTGTTTGATAAATTTTTTTTCCTGCTTTTCGAGTTGAAATAAAATTTAGTACATAGTTTATAATAAAATATGTAATGTAACCATTATAAAGAGTTTAGTTTATAGCAGTCAATATAATTATAACCTAAAAGCAAAATTTAAAGAATAACAGTAATAAATTTTAGGTTAAAATATAACTTTGAAAGTTGTTTTATTTAAGTTCCTATACTTTTAATAAAGCTTTAAAATGCTCCGTATCTAAGATATACGAATTCAGTTTCACCTAATGTTCCACCGGAAATGGGCAGATTCGCGGTCAGTTTTTTTTTTTTTTAGTGAATGTGTACTTTACATATGCAGCCTTTCTTTCAAAATTACTCATAAAAAAGAAAAGAAAATTAATCATTATCTAGTAGTTAAAAAATATTATTTTTTATTTTGATTTACACCATTTAATTACCGACCTAATTTCAAATTTTAATTAATTTATAGATAATTTGATTTTAATTTTAACTTCAAACTTAAATCAAGATATTATCTTTTACATGTTTGTGTGTGTATATATATATATATATATTTCAAATTTGATTTGGATCTAATTCACCCAATTTCATACTTTAATTTAAACCAAAATATTATTCTTTTATAATTTTATTAAGATCACAATGTTTTAAATTTGCCATGGTGATTTAGATAAAAATTATTTCTAAAAAAAATTCGCTCACTGCCACGATTTAGGAATTAACAAATTAAATCCTTGTGCCAATCTTAATTTTATTTGATTTATATTGACAAAACTAAACCATCTTCTTAATGGACCTTTTTAATAAATTGTTTAGATTTTAAATATTTAGTGGAACATTAAATGCCGCACTTGTGGAAAAAAAAAAACCATAGAAGTACATAAAAAAGTGGGGAAAAAAAAAGATATAAACGTAAAAAAGGATGTAAATGTTGGGAAATTGCCAAAAGACAGATTTGAGTGGGTTGATGACTTTTGGGATAATTTTTCAAAATTATGGGAGTGTTTGGGGCAATAACTATCTTAAAACTATAATAACCACCTCTTGTTATAGTAAATATTATTTTGTATTCTTCTATTAATTATAGTCAATACTATTTTAAAATCCTCATTTACTATAGTATTTACTATTTGCTGTCGTTTTTAATATTTTACATTCATCATTTTTTTATTCTTTGTTACAAGATTTACTATTTTCTTCTCAAACTAAAATAGTTTACACTTTAACGCATATTATTATAACTCAAACTAAAATAATCTAATTTAGGATTATAATAACCCATTCCTTACCCAAATGCCCCCTAAGAGTTTTAAAATAAATGGACGTAACATGTGAAATGTCCATTATGCCCTTAATGAGAAAAACATTTTTTTTTTTTTGTTCTCTATAACACACATTTTGGACTTACATACTTTTCTCTCATATTTTCTCCAACTTCTCTCTAATTTATCTTCTCTCAAGCTCTCTTGTCATGCCCCAAGATTGTTAGAAAGTTTACCAGTCGCTCAATCTCATTCTCTTTGTGGTAAGTTTTTATGATTTCTTTTTATAGAGATTGCAAAAATGTTGAACTTCCTAATCTTCTATTATGTTTTATTTGGATACATTTATGAAAGTTAAGAGTTTAAATTGATATATTTATGAAAGTTCAGGGTTTAAATTAATACACTTATGAAACATCAAAGTTTATATTGATATAATTATTAATTTGGGATCAAAGTTCAAGGTTTATATTATATAATTCCCAAAGTTTAGGGGTATAATAATAATAACAACAACAATAATAATATATTCTTGTTAGCATACAACTTAAAAATCATTTTGGTGTGAATTTGAGGAGCGCGGTGCTGTACAACGAGAACACAAATATGGAGAAAATATAATATAATAATAATATATACACATTCTCGGCTAGCCTCGTGAATTGAAAGAATTTCAGCATGATTTGAGGAAGTGATTGTTATGTTCTGTTTCACCGATCGTTATAATATAACAATTCTTCCATATGTTAATAGAAAATTTGTTTGAGATCTAGTTTTGTGTGAATCAGATAAATATTCAAAATTTGTATAACCAACTAGATCAATTGCACTAAGATATGGTACTTTAGGACCAAGAAGTTCTTATTATCATCTTGAAGTTGAAATATATCTTTTTACATCTAGTGAACGAACTTCTATTAGAATATTCATTGGATGTACTTTGTCCATCTAAAATCTTTTCAAAACTTTACCTGTATAAGTTGATTGATGAACAAATATCTCATCTACTAAATGCTCAATTTGCAAGCCAAGGCAAAGTTTTTTTTTCCGAGATCTTTCATCTCAAATTCTTTCTTAAGATTGCCTCTGAAAGTTCTTCAGGAGTCCCGATTATATTTAAGTTATCAACATATACAGTTATAATAGCAAATCCTGACTGTGATTTCTTTAGAAAAATACATTGACTTACTGGATTGTTTTAATATCCTTCTTTCAACAAATATCCACTCAGACGATTGCACCACATTCGTCCTGATTGTTTAAATCCATATAGCAATCTCTATAACTTTATTAAATACAATTCCCGGGAATTTGATTTATATGTTTCAGGTACCTCAAATCCTTCTGGGATATAAATGTCATTATGAACATATCCATAAAAATATGTTGTGACTACATCTATAAGATGCATATCCGAACTTTCATACACAGTCAAACCAATTAATTATTTTAGTGTAATTGCATCCACCACTGTCTCCTCATAATCAATTTTAGGTCTTTGTGGAAAAACCTTGTGCAACTAATCTTGCTTTATTTCTTATGACCTCATTATTTTCATTTTTTTTCCTCACGGATGCCCATTTGTATCCCACAGGTTTAGCACCTTCTGGTGTTCATGGTCCAAAAACCTGACACTTTGAAAGTAGGTTTAATTCTGCCTTGATTGCTTCTTTTCACTAAAGCCAATCTTTTCTATGCAAACATTCTTCAATAGATTTTGATTCAGAATCCTCATTTTTAGATATAATATCAAGAGTAACATTATATGCATTAATGTTGTCGATAACTACATGAGTTCGGTTTCATCTCTTTCCTATCATGACATAGTTATTGAAATATCATTATTATCTTTATGTATTTCACCTTCCTCATTAGTCATGTCATGAATTTCTTCATGGGTATTTGCATACTCAACTAAGTCTTCTTGACTATCAATTATTTTTCTTTTTCGAAGATTTTTATCTTTGGAACCCACCGGTCTGCCACGCTTCTGGCGTGTTTCAGACTCATTAGTTACAATTTGTTGTATTGAGATATCAAATTTCGATGGAACATTTGCAGCTGGTATATGTGACTTAGTTACTTTCTTTGTATCTATAAGTACATCTGGTAATTGATTTGCTATATTTTGCAAATAAATTATCTTTTGAACGTCAAGTTTACATTTATTCGTACGGTGAACTAAATGAGACAATAACGATGCATTCCATGTAATTTCTTTTTCCAACTTCTTAATTCCTCCTCATAATGTTGAAAAATTTGTTTCATTAAAATGACAATCAGGAAATTGTGCACATCACCCGTCAAGGGTTCAAGATATTTGATAATTGATGGGGAATAATATCCAATATATATTCTTATCCTCCTTTGAGGACCTATCTTAATACGGAGCAATTGGAACATATATTGCACATCCAAAAATTCTCAGATGGGAAATATTTGGCTCATGGCCATAAGCTAATTGTAATTGTGAGTACTTATGATAAAATATTAGTCGAATGCACATAAGTGACACTGCATGCAAAATAGCATGTTCCCATACAGATGTAGGAAGCTTAGCTCTCACAAGCGATGGTCTAGCAATTAACTGCAAACGTTTTATGAATGATTATACTAAACCATTTTGTGTATGAACATGAGCTATAGGATATTCAACACTTATCCCAATTGACATACAATAATTATCAAAAACTTGGGATGTAAATTCACCAGCATTATCAAGACAAATGGTCTTAATTGTATAATCAGAAAATTGTGCTCTTAACTTATTTATTTGAGCAAGTAATCTTGCAAATGCAAGATTTGACTTGATAATAAGCACACGTGTGACTATCTGCTGGATGCGTCTATTAATACCATAAAATATCTAAGTGATCCACTTGGTGGGTTAATAGGTCCATATATCACCATAAATTCGTTATAAAAATACAGGTGATTCAATCCCCAATTTGACTTATGATAGTCCAATGATTAATTTGCCTTAAGAGCAAGCATCACATGATAATTCATTAGATTGAAGAATCTTTTGGCTCTTCAATGGATGTTCATTTGAATTTTCAATAATTATTCTCATCATTATAGACTTTGGATGATCTAATTTATTATGTCAAATTGTAAATATGTCTGGATTAATGAAGTTCAGGTTCATTGTTGCATATGTTTCAATTACTCGTATATGAGTATATTATAATACAGGAGATAAAGCAGACAAATCTTCTAGTATACGTTTTTTATATGAGACAGTAGATGTGATATAAAGATACTTCATATTATTTTTTCTGTTAGTCTCAATATGATAACCATTGCAATGTATATCTTTAAAACTAAGTAGATTTATCTTTGATTGACTAGAAAACAATGCGTTGTCAATTGTAAACTTTGTTCCTCTAGGCAAAATAATATGTGCTATTCCAAACCCTTCAATTAGGTTTGCAGAACCTGATATTGTATTGGCTTTTGCTTCCAACATTATCAGTTTTGAAAAATATTTTTTTTACTTGTAAGTATTGTATGTGTAGTTGCATTGTCTGTCAAACATAAATCTTTTTTACTCATTATTTAGTCACCCAACATATGAAAATGATCCAGGTTTCTTCATTAAAAGAAAATAATTATAATAAGGAAAACAACATATGGAATATATAAAGGTTAACATTTACTAAGAGGGAAAAAAACTTGGAGATGAATTAAAAAAACAACATTAAGTCTAGATATTTGCAAAGTCAAAGGAAGCACTTGATATTCCATCAATTCTACTGATTTTCTCTTCAGGAGATTCAAAAAAGTGTGCCACATCCAAATTTGTCATATGGGATGGGTCAAATATGTCATTATCCTTGTATGAAAATTTTTCTTCCACATTTTTCTCTTTTTCCTTCAGGGATACTTGGTAGAGATCAACTAAGTGTTTTGACGTACGACATGTACATGACCAATGTTCAATCATTCCGCATAGGAAGCATTTATTTTCAACACTTTTTTAACTCTTATATTGTGGAGCTTTTCCTGTGTGATCATAGTTTTGTGTGTGTTTTCCCGGTTGATCGAGATTTATGATTTTTCATTAATAACTCATTATTTTGTTCGACCACAAAAAGACATGAGATTAGTTCATAATATTGTTTAAAACCTTTCTCTCGATATTGCTACTGTATGAGCATATTCGAGACATGAAATGTAGAAAATGTCTTCTCTAACATATCAGCATCAGTAATTTTCTCTCCGCATAACAATAGTTTCAAACTAATTTTAAATAATATGGAGTTGTAATCACTTACTGATTTGAAATCTTCTAGCCTCAAGTGCATCCACTCATAACAAGCTTTAGGAAAAATAACTGCTTTTTATGATCATACCTCTATTTCAAATTTTTCCACAAGATACGTGGATCTTTTATTGTAAGATACTTCATTTTCAATCCCTCATGGAGATGATGACGAAGGAAAATCATAGCTTTTGCTTTGTCCTAATTGAATGTCGTATTTTCTTCTTTAATAGTCTCTCTAAGATTCATAGCATCCAGGTGGATTTCAGCATCAAGTACCCATGACAAATAATTAATACCGTTAATTTCAAATGGTGGAAATTCTAATTTTGTGAGATTTTTCATGGCAGCACTATCATAAAATATTATATTTATATTAGAAATTTAATAGATATTAAATATAAAAAACAACATTAGATTTATTAATTATAACGAAGGGGGACAAACCAACATACCTTTAGCGAGGGAAACAATAGGAGCTTGTGTTGATAATGTGTTGTAAATTTGAGGAGCATAACGTTACTCAACGACAACGCAAATATGGAAAAAAATATAATGTAATAATAATATATAATAAAATAAATAAATAAATAACAAAAAGTAAATAAAATAACAAAGAATTAATTTCTCCACTTTCTCTAATCTTTTTGGATTGATCACCAATATGTGTATCTTTCAAAACCCACCAAATGCCATTATTTATATGCAATTTTGCAAGTAGGAGGTAGATTACATAGACACTAATAGTGTGTAATCTTGAAACAAGTGGACAATAATGGATAAGTGACACATGACCAATGGACATTATAATGGACATCTATATTACACGTAATTTAACATATTTATAATACATTCAACATCTAAGATTTAAAAAAATATCTAAACTGTCGCATTTAAATTTTTTTACAAAATAGAAATGTGTATATAAAGACTACATATAAAAGCATTGCTTCAAATGGTGTGAAGCTGATTGTGTATCTGAGAGATGCGCATTCGCACAAATGACAAAAAATCTACCTTATATCTCTAATCAAATTTCTTTTTTAAAATACAATATATATCTTATTAACCCCATTAAATCAGGTTTAACACTTAGTTGAGTTGGCAAATAAAAATAATAAAAACATGCCAAACAGGTTAAAAATTGCAAAGTCACACTTGGTTAAAAATATCATATCATTTTTTATTCGTTAAATTCCGCTTTCCTCCTTTCTTCTTCTTCTTCAACCTCTTCCTCCTCCTCCTCCTCTTCTTCTCTCTCCTTCTTTCCTCACTCATATTGTTCGTCGTTCAATGCTCGTTGTCGTGCCAACGGTCAACTACTCTTGTCTCGACCATATGCTCGTTGTTTCTAAGTTAAATTATGGAAATGAGAATTGAAAATTTGTGGAGCTTTTTTGTGCAGAGAGCTACAATTGAGTGTGTGAATTTGATGGATGTCTTTGTGTTTTCTTTTTTGGTTATATTTTTTTAGAGGGAGGATGCAAAAACAACAGAGTGGAGAGAACACAATAGTAAGGTATGCCGAAGAATAATAATAAAAAGGAAAAATTAGAAAAAAAAAAAAACAAAAACAAAAACAAAAACAAAGAAATGGAATGGGAAGAGAAAAAGTTGATATTGAAGAGATTACCTTGATTTCATTTATCAATGAAATGTTTCTTTTAAAAAAAATTACAACGAAAACATGTGGCATCATCGGAGTTTGCCAACTTATGTCTTCAATTTTAATTTGGGACATAAGACAACTTTTTATTAGTCTATACTTTGATCATTTGCAAATTTAACATTTATTTGATAAAAGACATACCAATTTTTGTTTGGTCCAAAGTTTCTCATTTGATAACATCAATAAAGGTAAAACTAAAATAATGAGGACAAAAAACAAAAATTAGGTTTATGGTTTTTGCTATACTTGCAAATTCCAAAAAATAATGGCTAGATTTACAAATATATTTATAATTTTAACTATTATTCTTGCAACTGCCCATATATATATATATATATATATATATATATGTACAAACGCACTTTATGATGGGGAAGTTTCAAATAACAGAGGAAGTTAATATTGAGAAAACAAATAAGTTAACAATTAGGTTGAGGTGCGGATATCTCGCTCTCTTTAAGTAGATTCAAGCCTTCTGCAATGTATGTTGTATCTCTTTATAATATCAACCACTGGTGCAGCAAATATTTCTCTGGCCTGTCCCCTTCAGGATACAACCCAACTGAAATATTGAGTAGCTCAAACCACTCTACACTGAAAGGTTGAGCTCAAGGCTCTACAACTAAGAACACCCTTCTTTTGGCCAATTGTTCTTAAAGAACTAATGAGAGAAGAATATATATATATATTGTTGAATTTGTGTATCTTGAGGGAAAGATACTACCACTATTTATAATCAAATTTAGATCTTGATTTCTAATGTTCATAATAAATAACATCTAAATCTAAGTGTGTTAAACTTTCTATTTAAGTATATAAATCAAGTATGTTAACATCTCTTTCTTGAACTCCATTGAAACTCTAAAAGGAAGTTGTTTAAATATTGAAAATGTAACAACATTCCCCCACTCATTTTTAATACATAAAATAGGCATCAAAATAATATTGGTCAAAAGAAAGATTATCATGCATCATAAAAGATGACTTTGCATTCAACCTTTACTAGTGAAATAATAATCTCTATTCCAGTGGTAGTAGTGGTCTTTGACCGACACTATAAAACTAATAGGGAAATAGAAAACTTATTATTCACACATAATTATCCAAGTGTTGACATGAGTTTTATTGGTTAGCACTTTAAGGCCTTGTGCAGATCCCAGTATTTCATGAATGTATTTGAGAATAAGCCTTATATTCTCATGAAGAGCGGCCTCACTCTCACACTCATATAGGTAAAATTTGTCAAAGGTGCTCCTATAACATAACACACCTCGCTCATAAGAGCTATAAATTTTATTAAGAGTTTTTTGAAAAACTTAACCCTCCACATCATTATAGGATAATGCACTCACATCATAGGGATGGATCAAAATATAAAGATGGTGCATTTCTTAGTCACCTTAACTGTCCACATCATTATAGGATAATGCACTCACATCATATGGATGGATCAAAATATAAAGATAGTGCATTTCTCGGCCACCTTATAATTCATTTTTCCTTTGAACCTAGTTCCCATTCTCTCTGATCACTAGGTGGGCATCCTTATATATGGCTCATGAAAATTATAAGGGCTTCAACTACATCCCCTTCGATGTGTTCCAAACCCTTTCTCTAGTTAAGTTCTTTGTTAATGGATCTGCAAGATTACCACAAGGTTTAACATAATTTACATTAATGATCTTTTTACTCAAATAAGATCTCACGCTATTGTGTTCTCTTCTTATAGATTTGGATTTACCGTAAAATTATTTTTCACTCTACAAATTGTGGCAGTGTTATCACAATTTAACAAGATTAGAGGTACTAGTTTCTACCACATTAGAATTTCATATAATAAATCTCTTAACCAATTGGTTTTCTCACTAGTTGAAGCTAAAGCAATAAGCTCTGCTTCCATAGTGAAGTTAGTAATAACTATCAAATAGCACCACCTCCTAAGGTAAAAATTTACGCTGTAGTAGATAGAGAATCACCTGTGAAGGGAATCAAATCCCGAGCATATTTGAGTGAAAAATTTACATCCATTCGATTTTCCATTTTAAAGAAACAAAAGACAACATACTAAAACAAAGTAGAATATGATAAACAACATACTTAACATGCATTATAAAGGAGAAGCAAAAGAGAAGAATGATTCGTACCTTCGTAGACTCTCAAGCTTCTCGAAATTTCTCTTGTTTTCCACATGAACGTCTCCTCAACGATCACCGACACTACCACAAGAATAACCTTCTTATTCCCTAGGATTCCAAGAGTTGTATGAGTGGTCTCCAACATTTAGAAGAGGAAGAAGTAGAGAGATTGTAGAGACAGTGTAGCGAGGAATTAATTTGGTGGCTAGGGTATGATTTTCACAAAATCAATTCTTGTCCTAAATGGGCTAATAAGTTGAATTTATATGGAGAAAGGTTTACCCCTTCTTCAAGTATTTCCCTTTTAACCATTGATGTCAATTAATTAAATAACCCTTTTTTAATTAATTGGCACATTAATTAAATAATCATATATTAAATCTAATTTAATGAATAATTAATTAATTAATATATATAAACATCACATGTTTATATTCTTCCACCTCTCTATCATTTCTTACTCAATTAATTGACCATTAATTTATCAATTAAGTAACTATATTAAATAATATTTAAT
This sequence comes from Benincasa hispida, assembly GCF_009727055.1. Taxonomy (NCBI): domain Eukaryota; kingdom Viridiplantae; phylum Streptophyta; class Magnoliopsida; order Cucurbitales; family Cucurbitaceae; genus Benincasa; species Benincasa hispida. Next base: position 29,626,317 of record NC_052353.1, read on the forward strand.
ATGGAGTTAATTAACATATAAATAACACATATTTATATGTATACATCTCTTTAGGATCCAATTCATATAAATCTAATATTTGAATTTCATTCAAATATATCTCTCTTACAATTGAATTATAGATCACATCTATAATTAATTATATATAAATCAAATCAATATACAATTTCCTCAATTGACTTGAACAATTCAAATCTTTCCTCATTAATATTCTTTTGTGAGCTAACAAGTGGACTGGTGGACCTACAGATCAGAAACTCTAACGATGTGAGATTAATTGGCTAAACTCATTAACCAAATTAATCAATATTTGTTAATTGTAGGTACACTCCACTGAAGACCCATAACTACACTCTTCTCACTGTAGATATATTTTTGTGTCCATGGATATAGACTAATAACAACAAGTTAGTCCTTCACGAGTGTTCGTAACACCAACTCGGCCAAATTACCATTGACCCTTGGGTTACCTCTGTATCCTTAAGTACTAGTGCTCCTCTAATGAACAACTTGTTTATGGTCTAATCATTAAACAGAAACCCCTCTCGGGCCAATGAGAGGGTAGGGTCCTTTGTTCAAGTCCCAGAGACACCACCTAAGGGAACACTCATCTACTTACCCTAATGTCGGGAAGGAGTGAATTTCGTCTTATATTATTATGTTCCCAGCTCCCTGCTCGGTCTTGTCTCTAAAATGCTAGGCTTATTGAGTCGGCGAACTGGCCACTCTCACCTATACAAATCAAAGGATAATTCTTTGTGAACAGGAGTTCATAATACACTCAAGATTAAGATTAAGTTACCTAGGTCATCCTATTGGAATAGAAGCCTAACTAGTCAACGGTGTTACATCTATTGGTTACTATTTCACGGTCTAATCTTATGCAAACTCATTACATAGGATACCCCCACTCACATGTCACCTACACGAACGTGTTGGATCTTTACATTTGTATCAAATACAAAGTGGGTTGTATCCATAGTGTCACCAGGATAAGGTACCTAACCTTATCCCTATACTATAGACCCTTTAGGTTATATCTTGAACATTGATCCCTGTATGTTTCCACATACTATTGAGGACTCATAAGACAACCTTGGATGTTAGTTTATTGGATTTAGGGTTGTTAGGACAAAATAGAATACAACACAATGAATAACATTTATTGAAATAACATCGATAACTCTTTATTGATGACAGCCAATTAATTACATTTACTATCTATGAGTTTTTGAGCATAAAACCCAAAAAACTCCCACTTGAACTAAAACTCTAGTCAGTGGGATATACATAATATCAATATCCAAAGCAACGGGAATGGTAAATAAATACAATAAACTAGGGCATTCATATACCCATTACACATCTTCCACTTGCCCTATATTATACAATGTACATGTCTCCTATACCAAGATTCTCTATATGACTCTCAGACACTTTAGCCAAGAGAGCCTTCGTAAATGGATTAGCAATGTTGTGCTCTAAAGCGATCTTTGTGACAATCGCATCTCCTCGTTGCACAATCTCCCGTATCAGATGATACTTCCTTTCAATATGTTTTCCTCGTTTGTGGTTACGAGGTTCTTTAGAGTTGGCTACTGTCCTACTATTGTCACAGTATAAGGTGATAGATAAGTCCATGTTTGGAACCACTTCCAAATCACTTAGGAACTTTTTTAACCAAACTGCTTCCTTTGCTGCTTCACAAACAGCTATATACTCAGCCTTCAGTGGAGTCTGCAATACATCCTTGCTTTATGCTATGTCATACTACAGCTCCCCTGTTCAAGGTAAACACTGATTCTGACGTAGATTTCCTAGAATCCTTGTCAATTTAGAAATCAAAGTCAATGTATCTCGTAAAGATAAAATCCTTAGACTCATATACCAGCTTGTAGTCCCTCGTTCTCCTAAGATACTTGAGGATATTCTTAACAGCAGTCCAGTAGTCTAATACTGGATTGGACTGGTACCTACTGACTATTCCCATTACATAACAAATGTTTGGCCTAGTGCAGAACATAGTATAGATTAAGCTGCCTACAACTAAGGTATATGGAATACGTCTCATATCCTCAATTTCTTGAGGTGTCTTAGGACACTACTCCTTAGACAAGTGAACCCCGTGCCTGAAAGGTAATAAACCCTTCTTAGAGTTTTGCATCAAATATCGAATCAACATTTCGTCTATATAAATTTCATGAGACAAAGCCAACGTTTTGTTCTTGCGATCCTTAATAATTTGGTTCTCAAGTACATACTGCGCCTCTCCCAAATCTTTAATTTGGTATTGAATTGCCAGTCAATTCTTAATATCAGTAAGGTACCTTACATCATTCCCAATGACTAAGATATCATCCACATAAAGTACTAAGAAAAAGATACTTTACCATTAATGATCTTCTTATAGACACAAGATTCATCAACGTTTTGATCAAAACCAAAAGATTTGATTTCAGTATAAAATCTAATATTTTAAGATCTTGATGTTTGTTGTAACCCATAAATGGATCGATTTAGCTTGTATACTTTTTGCTCCTGACCTTGGGCTAAAAACTCCTCGGGCTGAGACATAAAGATGTTCTCTTCATGATTGTCATTCAAAAAGGTAGTCTTGACATCCATTTTCTATATCTCATAGTCATAATATGTGGCTATGGATAAGAGAATTCTTATAGACTTAAGCATAGCAATAGGAGAAAAAGTTTCCTTATAGTCAACCCCTTCCCTTTGGGTATAACCCTTTGCTACAAGTCTAGTTTTGAAAGTCTATACCTCTCCAGCTATATCTCTCTTTCTTTTATAGATTCATTTATACCCTATGGATTTAACCCCTTTAGTTAAATCTACAAGTTTTCATACTTAATTGAAGTACATAGACTCCATTCAAGGTCCATGGTTTTGACCCATTGGTCCTTGTCTACATCATCCATTGCCTGTTTATGGGATAACGGATCCTTAATACCATCATCTGGTATGACAACCTGAGTTTCAATTAAACCCAATTAACAGTCAGGTTGTGATATAACCCTCCCAGTGCATTGAGGCACTCTCAACGATTGAGAATGACGAGACAGACTTTAAGTAATGGCTTCTTCATTAACTCTTGATGAAAGACCAACTGCATTAATAACCCTTGTTGATTCTCCATTAGCTTCTTTTAATACTAATTTTCTCCGTGATTTATGATCTCTCATTTGGTCTTCTTCCAAGAATGTAGAATTTTTCGATACAAACACCTTGTTTTCTTGAGGACCATAGAATAGACCACCTTTCGTTTCCTTAGGGTAATCAATAAATTGGCATAACCTTGAATGAGGTTCCAACTTCGTAGGATTTATCACTAACACACGTGCAGGACAACCCCCGATTATGTAGTAACGTAAACTAGGATTACGCCCCTTTCATAACTCGAAAGGCGTTTCAAAAACACTTTTCAAGGGAACATTATTCAAGATACAAACTGTAGTCTCTACTTCATACCCTCAAAACGAGCTAGGAAATTGAGCATAGCTCATCATAAAACAAACCATGTCTAACAATGCTCTATTTCTTCTTTTTGATACACCGTTCTGCTGAGGTGTACCAGGTATTAAGAGTTGAGATTGAATTCCATGTTCTATCAAATAGTCCTAGAATTCTAAATCTATGTACTCTCTACCTCAATTAGATCGAAGTTTCTTAATTGTTTTACCTAACAAGTTTTTAACTTCCGCCTGTACTCCTTGAAATTTTCAAAGACTTCAGACTTATGTCCCATTAGGTATAAGTAACCATACCTCAAATAATCATCTATGAAAGAGATGAAGTATTTGTACCCTCCTTGAGCTTTTACATTCATTGGACTACAAAGATCTGAATGTATGAGCTCTAAGGGCTCTTTGGCTCTATAACCTTTTTCACTAAAATTTCTTTGTCATTTTTCCTTCAAGACATGATTCACATGGAGGGAATGAATCATCTTCTAACTCGCTTAGAAGTCTATTCTTTACTAATCTCTCAATCCTATCGTGATTTATGTGACCTAATCTCAAATGCCAAAAATACGTATTATTGTTACTTGGAGAAATTCTTTGCCTTTTAGTTTGAGCATTCATAGTTTTAAATGTCTCATGATTTAAAAGTGCTTTTGATTCAGTTGGTCTTAACACATATAAATTGTCTTCTAGTTTAGCTGAACAAATTGTGACGTCGTTTTTCATAACGAATGCTTCATTGAATGAAAAAGAAATAGAATATGATTGTTCAATTAAACAAGAAATAGATACAAGACTCCTCTTAATTTTGGGAACTATATTAAAGTTTTCCAAAATTAAATATTTATTTCTGAAAAACAACTAGCAGCTCCCATTGCACGAGTTGAAATGGCATCTCTAATTCCAACATTGAGTGCCATTTCACCCTCCTCGAGCTGCTGGAAGGAACTAATTCCCTGTATAGAAGAATAAACGTGATTAGTGATTCCCGAATCAAATATCTAGGAATTATGGCCATTTTCCACTAAACAAGTTTCTAGGACCAATAAATCATATTTAATACTTTGCTAAAATTGGATTTAGATGCAATTTACTCATAGAATTTGTTTATGTTTCAGCATGTCAAACTTGGTTATACAACTCTTAACCTCCGATAAATTCAATGGAGAGGGTTATTTAAATTGGAAGTCGAACATAAACACAATACTAGTAGTTGATGATCTAAGATTTGTTTTAACGAAAGAACGTCCTCCTCTTCCCAATCCTAACACAACCCGAAATGTTCGGGATATCTATGATAGATTGGTCCAGGAAAATGCAAAAGTTAGAGCCTATATTTTGGCAAGCATATCTGATGTGCTTACCAAAAATCATGAAACTGTGGTCACCGCGAGAGAGATCATGGAGTCGTTGCAAGGGATGTTTGAACAGTCGTCCTCATCGATACGACATGAAGATATTAAATACCTTTATAATTCGCGTATGAAGAAGGGGACTTTTGTTAGAAAACATGTCCTAGACATGATAGTCTACTTCAATATAGCGGAGACAAACGAGGTTATCATAGACGAGAAGAGCCAAGTGAGTATGATAATGGAATCTCTACCGAAGAGTTTTCTGACCTTTCATACAAATTCTGTAATGAATAAGATTGATTAAAACTTGACGACTCTTCTCAACGAACTCCAGACTTATCAATCTTTAATGAAAAATAAAGAAGGGGAAGCAAATATTGTTTCCCAAAGAAAATTTCAGAAGGGTGTTTCATCTAGTTCAAAACCCTCTGAAAAGAAGTCTGGATCTTCGAAGGATAAGAGTGTCCAGATGAAGAAAAAAGGAAAAGGGAAGAAACAGTCTCTTGCTACTAAAAGCAAGACAAAAATTGCAAAAGGAAAATGTTTCCATTGCAACGTCGACAGGCATTGGAAACGCAATTTCCCTGATTATCTTACGGAAAAGAAAGCTGAGAAGGAAAATCAAGGTAAATTTGATTTACTTGTAATAGAAACATGTTTAGTGGAAAGTTCTCACTTAACCTGGATACTGGATTCAGGCGCCGCTAACCATATTTGCACTTTCTTATAGTAAACTAGTTCCTGGAAGCAGCTATTAGAAAATGAATGACTTTCAAGGTGGGAACGGGTGCAATCATTTCAGTAGAAGAAGTGGGAGACATCAAGTTATTTTGTGGAGAACCTTACATTTTACTTGAAAATGTATATTATGTACCTAAAATGAAAAGGGACTTAATCTTTATATCTTGTTTACTGGAACATATGTATAAAGTCACTTTTGATATAAATGAAGTGTTCATTAGTTCAAAAAGGTGTTCAAATTTGTACAGCTAAACTTGAAAATAACTTGTATGTGTTAAAACCAACTAAGGCAAAAGCCATTTTGAATATAGAGATGTTTAAAATAGAAAAAACTCAAAATAAGAAAAGAAAGATTTCTCCTAATACCTATTTTTAGCACTTAAGACTTGGTCACTTAAATCTCAATAGGATTGGGAGATTGGTTAAAAATGATCATCTAAATCAGTTAGAAGACATATCTTTACCTCCATGTGAATCATGTCTTAAGGAAAAGATGACTGAAAGATCTTTTTTAGAAAAACGTCTTAGAGCTAAAGAACCTCTAGAACTTATACATTCAGACCTTTGTGGTTTGATGAATCTCAAAGCTCGGGGAGGATCTGAATATTATGTCAATTTCATTGATGATTATTCCAAATATGGCAATGTTTACCTAATGCATCATAAGTCTGAGACTCTTGAAAAGTCCAAAGAATATAAGACTGATGTTGATAACCTATTAGGTAAAAGGATAAAAACACTTTGATCAGATTAGGGTGGTGAGTAGGATTTACAATTCTAGAACTATTTAGTAGAACATGGAATTCAATCTCAACTCACAGCACCTGGTACACCACAGCAAAATGGAGTAACAGAAAGGAGAAATCAAACCTTGTTAGACATGGTTCGTTCAATGATGAGTTATGCCCAGTTACCTCAGTTCTTTTGGGGGTATATAGTACAAGCTGTTGTACATATACTGAACATGGTTCCCTCAAAAAGTGTTTCAGAAACACCGTATGAACCATGGAGAGGACATAAAGGTAGTTTGCGTCACTTCAAAATTTCGGGATGCCCGACACATATGTTGGTGCAAAACCCTAAAAAGTTGGAAATCATGCTTTGAAACATTTTAAGAATAACTCATTTTAAAATATTTTGTCACTCACAGTTACTGGTTATCTTTCAAAGGTCTATAGGCTCTTCCAATCTCTATTTGGCCTAAAACATGGATTAGTATCCATTGGTTAACTTTTGGACAACATTGTTGAGGTTGATGCCCTAAATCTAGTAGGTTTCTATAGTTTGTAAATATATTGAACAAAATCATTGTTTATTTAATAAAATATATGATATTTTATTCAAATTAATTGTCTACTTAATAAAATATATGATATTTTATTCCATTTTTTAGTTGCCTTAACCACAAAAAAAAAATAAACTACCATCCAAGATTATCTTATAACTTAAACATGTATGTAGAGACATACGGGTGGATCATGTTTAAGTGACCTAAATGATCTGTAGTAGATGGATAAGGTTGGGTACCTTATCCTGGTGACACTATGAGTATGGCCCGCTTTGTAGATGTTACAATTATTGGAAAGTGCTACAAATAATATGATCCTGATAATATATATAGACATGTGAGCGGGGATATTTTATATAAAGGAGTTTTTATAAGACCGGACCACAAAATTTTTAGTCTCATTATATAACGTCGTTCATAATAGAGACTTACATTTCACCAAGATGACCATAGGTAATATGACCTGAATCCTGGGTGAGTTGTGAACTCCTGCCTAGGAGGGCGGTCCTTTGATTTGTATGGGTGAGAGTGGCCAGATCCCGACTCAATAAGCCTACCATTTTGGGTATTCGTCTGATTAGGGAGCTGGGAACACATCTTCACAAGAAGGAATTCATTCCTTCCCCAAGGTCGAGGTAAGTAGATAAATTGTTTCCTTAAGGGCTGATTCTGGGGCTTGAATAATGTGGCGCCACACTCTCTCTTGACCCAAGAGAAGTTTAGTCATAGTTGAACTATGATCTATTGTTCATTAAAGGGATCAATGGTACTTAAGGAGTTAGATGAAACTACAGGAAAAAACGATAATTTTGTCCTAGCTGTACTTACGAGCAATTTGTGAGTGGTCATCGTACTGTTGATTGGTTATATTCAATGCACACAGAAATATATCTATAGTGTAAAGAGTGCAGTTGTTGGTCTTTAGTGGAATGCCGACAGTTAATGGATGGTTAATAATTTAATTAAAGAGTTTGATTAATTATTCATATACCGTTGGAGCTTCAAGCTAGGTCCATGAGGTCCCCTTGGTAGCTCAATAGGATTAAATGAGAATCAGTTTTTGGATTAACTTGAATTGTTCAAATTAATAGAGGGATTTAATTATATATGATATAATTATGTTATTTTAATTATATGTGATATAATTATTATAATGTATTTGATATATTATAGCTTTAGTGAGAGGAAATAAATATTTGAATATGATTCAAATATTATTAATATGAATTGGATTCATAATTGTTAAATTTAATATAAATTTGATTTATATTAAACGTCATATAAGAGAGAAAAGAAACTATAGGTTATATTGTATATGATACAATATTAAAACTATAGATTATATGTTATATTTGATATAACATATAATTTAATATATAACATATGATAAGTAAGTTATCATATACATACATACATAATATGTATGTATGTATGTATTAAATATTATTTTTAAATGAGGGAGGGAGTTACAACTCTCTTCCCCTCTTTTCTCTCCACCCACGTAAGTGGATGTATGGATCTTTTAGATATAGACAAGAGCGAGTCTCCTTCAATTCTTAATCTCCCTTCCCCTCTTTTCTCTCCACCCACGAAAATGGATGTATGGATCTTTTAGATATAGACAGGAGCGAGACTCCTTCAATTCTTAATCTTCATCGTTTTTTAGTGTGAAAAAGACATAAATAGTTCTGCAAGTTTTGGGTTGTTGGTGAATGATCTACAAACTTCCTCCTCTCCTCTCATCTAATTTCCCTCATTCCAAAATAGTTAGAGCCCACCACTCCTGGGTTCTCTACCTGAGAATACTAAGGAAATCATTGTGGTTGTGTTCGTATTTTGTTCGAGGGATTCTTGAAGATAGTCTTCAAAGGTATGGGTTTCTGAAACTCTAAGTTTTTCTTTTGTTAAAGCATGTTGTAATTTATGTAAATGCATTTCTTGTTCTTTATTTACTGTAAAAACTTACATTCAATGAAAAATGGGAATTGGGACGATCTTGCTTCTGCTCAAGGTTCTCTTCTCTTAGAGTTCCTTCACTCACACACTTAACAGCTTCTAAATATTCCAACCAGTTATGTGTACTCTCTTAATTCCTAACTAATCCTTAAATTCTGATTTGAGTCCATACTTAGTCGTTTTTATAGCTTAAAATTCATAGCACTCTTTGATGGACTCAAAAATTGCTTACCAACTCCAAACTCCAAAATTAGGCCAATGCCAAGCCCATGGCAACTAGGCATACGGCAAAGATAGATGTGGGCGTTGGGACACACACAGGGTGCTTAAGCACGCACACAGGGCGTTTGGATGGATGGCAAGGCCAGCAGCACGCGTGCACAAGCTGGGTGTCAAAGGCATGCGGACTGGGCGTCGAATGAACATGTGTCTGGGCGAGCGATCGCATCCACTATCGCACAGATGGGCACTGTTGCACACATAGTAGGTGTGTTTTGCACAGCTGACGCGTGCGTGAGGCACTCCATTGATAGACCAACTCCCCGTTTAACTTCTTCAACCTCCAACCAATATCCTATTCTCGAACACCTAATTTCCAGCTTGCTTTTTCAGTAATCAATTTATCATTTTCAACCACGACAACTTCAAATTTCTTTTATAAACCTCTTAAACAACCTTTAAATTACTTACCTCCAAGTTTGAGCTTCTAATTCTTCCTCAAGAGCTCACAATCCACCAAACTTCTCATCTTGCTTGACTTTGCTAGACCAACCTTGAGTTTTCTTCAATTTTCAGCAACTTTTCAGCCAAATTTCTCCAAGCAGCTTCGGTCTCCTTCTTCGCAGATCAAGCTTTGATTTGGTTGCAAAAGTTATCCTTTTGCATGAGTAAAATGGACAAACCAAGCTTCTCTTCTTATCTTCTATTTATAAAATCGACTGCATGCCTCATTTGCATAATAATTTGACATCTCATGCCACTAATTGTCGTCTTAAGCCCAATATTAAACCACTGAGTCCACTAATTAAAATTAAGAAATTATTTTCATAATGCTTAACGAATAAAACATAATGGAGATGGCCTTCACCTCAAGCATCTTTCTCGGCCACGAACTCCCTGCTTATCGCCTCATGCCTAATTACTCTTCATCACCTCATGCTTGCCACAATGCAAGACCTCCCAACGCCTCCTCTCATGGCTCAGCTTGCATACATCTTGTGGATTTAAACTCTTAATCATTCCCACCATGAGTTCCTATAGCCAACGCCTAGTTCCCATACTAGGCCACACTTTCCTGCATATTTCATTCACTTCTCTACCCTTTCCAAGCTCCACGCCTAACCTTCTTTTACCAATCATCCTTAAGTTTTACTAAATGTTTTAAGAATACTTAACTCCTAAAGCAACCTTCACATAGTTCTACTTGGGTCTTTTCAAGCTTAACACTTAGGCAATTTTCTTCTTCCACTTCTCATCTCATTAACTCTTATGCCTAAAATACTATTGTTAAATTCACCAAGTACTACAAAGCATTCATAACAATCAAGTTAACTTCAACTTAAGGAAATTTATGGACTAAGGTTTAGGGTTTACAAGTACTGTCACACCTAAATATGACCTCTAATTCTGAGTTTTATCAATTGACAAAATATCACACAAGAGAGTAATAAATTCTGCGTACTTAAACTGTTTAGCGGAATTGATCTAACAACATGGCAGCAAATCGTAAGAGCCATTAATGATATTTCCATTCATATAACACAAACATCCAACTTCAACACCACCCATTATAGTTATGGACTAAAATCTAATATTAGTAAAAAAAAAAAAAAGTCATAAGTAAATGATAGACAATATTTTAAGGAGAAATACAATAAAATATAACTTATAAAATATTGACAAGTTTCGTCAAATTTATCTCACAAATACATCATAAAAATAGGCAAAAAGCTATAAATTATTTACACAATTCATTTGGCAACACTGCAACTTTTTAGGGTTGTTCTAGTTGACACGATTCTTATGCCCAAATATTATACAATTAAGTCTCCTTGAAGCTTGTATCATGAGCTCGTGCACAAATTCTCTGACCATGCAATTATAGGCATCAATTCCCCTATTTCTATTCCATATGTGACTTAGTAGCGCCTTTTGTTCGTGTAGTAAAAAGTCTCTCAAAGTAGTCAATCGTTCATCATTCGTTCTAAATTTTCCTTCTCAACTAATATTTTGGAATTGAATAAAATACGAAGATTGTATGCTTCACAATGTGCACTAGGTCCAATTCGTGACCCGCTCGGACCTTAATTTCATATAAATCTTCTACCATCTTATTCACTTTAATTTTTTGAGCATTTATCCTTAATTATTTGTAGTGTCCTTTATCAACTTGGGAAAAGTTTCTAAAAAGAAATACATAAATAAATAAATACTTCAAATATTATTATTTGCTTATATATTCTTCTATATAACTTTATAAAATATTATGATTTTGTAATTAATATTACTTAGGTTAGATGCTACATCAATATTTTTTATATTTTTATAAATGTTAAATTTCAGGTTGTCTCTAAATTTTAAATATAATAATTCTCTAAAATTTTAATATTGCGTCTAATAAATCACATCTCTTAAAATTTTATCGATTTTTAGTAAAAAAAACAAAATTTATACAATACAAACTAGATAATTGAGCACCTTTGGTCGAGGATAGAATGCCTTATCAAATATTCTACCCTTTAATATAGTAATGAATATCATAATAACATTTTAACATAGTAACATCTTGATCCCTTTATACAAAAATGAATATCTATGAGATTTACCGTTGCCTGCAAACCTCTACTAATTAACGAAAATTTATAATACCGAACTACTCCTATCACTACAAAGACGTAGCAACAGTGACAAGTTTGGATCGATCCACAGGGTAGCGTGATTTGTTAGTTGGGCTAATTTGCTAGTTATAGCAATAAATGGGGGATTTAGTGTGACATAGAGAATGAGTGTGAAATTAAAATAAAGTGGGTAAATGTACTCTCAAGGATGGGGTATTCTAGCTCTTTGGTGTAAATGAACTCCTATGTAATTTCTCATCATTAAATTATTTAAATTAACTCTAACAAGCATCTACAAGGACAGACAACTAATTAAAACTTAATCATGCAAGCGACCCAAGTCTAAGAAACTTCTGAAGAAGTCCTAATTAATTAAATGCAATCAATTCTACCAAATTTATAGCAATTGTGAAGAATCAATTAACACTTGCATTAAATTCCAAGTTTCTATTGTGTAGTTAATTAATTGGATAGCCAACCTAATTAAACTGGTTTCTCTGAACCAAACCAAACCAAACCAAACAATTTAGGATTCAAGACTAGACTAAAAACCCTAGCATGCAAGACTGAATTTTCGCTACTTAGTGACTTAAGCTAGACGAAGAAATAATACATCGTGCAAGCCCAAAAATCGTTAACAATCGGAATACATTTAAAGGAAAGATCGTCAGTCAAACTAATAAACATAAATCGAAGAATTAAAACAAATTCAAAGATGCATAAATACAATATGAAATTAATACAAAAAAATCCTCAAAGTCATTACATAGGTTTACATCCCAAGACCTAGAATCGAGCAACTCACCTCATCGTCTTCATAGACAAAGGAATAAGAGACGAGCCGATCCGAGCCATGGAATACAATCCAAAATTTATAAAAGCTAACCTAAAATAAGATGCAAAAAAAATGAAAAATAGGTTGGGCTGACGGCCTCTCTTTTCTCCATCTCTCTGCATATCTAAAACCCTAAATAGGAGGGTGTATTTATAGAAAAATTTGGGGCAGCGCATGGTGCTTCAGCTGCGCTTTGACTTTCTGCTGTTGGGCGTCGCGCATAGCCCTACTCCCCCCTACGATTCATTCATGTCGCGTGCGCCTCTCTTTTTTCCGTCAAAGTTCGTAGCGCCACAACGCTTCAGGGTAGCATCGCAGCGCTCTCGCTACCTTCGAGCACTGCGCATAGCGCCTAGTTAGCATAGCAACGCTCCCTCCAGGGGCAAAACTATAACGTTCCCTCTTTTGCAGCTATTTACTCCGTTTTGGCCCGAAATGCACCCAAAACGTTCCAATGGTCTCTTTGCTCATTTATCTTTCAAAAACACTAAATAAAGCATTAAATACCTAAATACCAATATGATTTAGGTGAGAATAGATAACTCCGTTAGAGGGCTACCAATACACAATTTGATTTGTCCACATTTAGAACTCTGTACATGCAATTATTTTTTAAGAGACATGTATACACAATCTGATTGAATATTTAAATAAAACATTTAAAACCATACAATAAACTGCAAACAAAAAATATATATATACATGCACTAAATCAACTAAAAAGTTAATATTTCCCAAAAGTAAAGAATAAGATGAAAAATCTTTTTTCTTTTTTTCTTTTTTTTTCTTTTTTTTTTTTTTTTTCTTCTTCTTTTTTTTTTTTTTTTTTTTTTTGAGGGGAAAGGATGAAAAAATCATGTTAATCCACATTATATATATTATATACATGCATTGGATCAACTAAAAAAGCTGAATCTTTCACAAGATAAACAATATTAGATAGAAAATCATGTAAATAGTTTTAGTAATATCTAAGGAAAACCTAAAAAATGTATTCTAAAATCTGAATTTATACATGTATGCATTTGATGAACTTAAAAACACTAAATCTTTCACATAATAAACAATATATAAAAAGATCAAATAAATATTAATAATAATATCTAAGGAAAACCTAAAAAATGTATTCTAAAATCTGAATTTATACATGTATGCATTTGATGAACTTAAAAACACTAAATCTTTCACATAATAAACAATATATAAAAAGATCAAATAAATATTAATAATAATATCTAAGGAAAACCTAAAAATGCATTCTAATATATATATATATACATGCATTTACTTAAAAACACTTAGCCCCATTTGATAATTATTAGGTTTTTTGTTTTTATTTTTGAAAATTAAACCTATTTCAGCCACATTTCTTGCAATGATTTACATCTTTCTTAAGTAAAATAGTTTATTCTTAGCCAAATTTTAAAAACGAAAACAACTTTTTGAAAGCTACTTTTTAGTCCTCAAAATTTGATTGGTTTTTTAAATCATTGTTGAAAAGTAGATAACAAAGGAAGAAATTTAGAAGTGGAAGAAGTATCCATATGCTTAATTTCCAAAAACAAAAAAACAAAAAATAAAATAGTTATCAAACGTGATCTTAATTTTTCCCAAAATAACAATAGATGGAAGGTCATATTAACAATATTTATAATAATTAAGAAAAACTTAACAAAGCATTCTACAATCTAATCAAGAACAAATATATACGTGCATTAAATAAACTTAAAAAAACTAAATTAAGAAAATAAATAACACCTTGAAAGTGAAGATGAAAACTTTTAAAGGAGGGAAGACATTTGAAATAAGTTGGAAGTGAAGACGGAAGAAGAACAATTTGATTTTTTTTTTTTCTAATTTCGGATATATAATTTGGTAGTGTGAGAGAGTTGGGTAAATAAATAATAAAATAGAGAGAGAGTAGGGTGTTCAAAAAATTCGATGACCTGAAAAAATCGATCAACTCAATCCAACCCGTGCGATTTGGGTTGGGTTATCAACTCATTTGGGTTGGGTTGGGTTGGGTTCAAATAAATGAAAATTTTATGAGTTGAGTTGGTTCGTGGGTTCACCTAATATAACTCAAACCAACCCGAACCAACCCAAATTTATTATCAACTTTAAAATATATACTTTTTGTTACTTATAACACAATTATTTATACATATATTGATTTTAATTTTATTTAATTTCAATATTTTTTTAATAATTTATTCTTTAACAACTCTTAAAAGTAGTTTCTTTGCACTTTAGAAAGAAAATTTTCACTATATAGATTGAAATTGAGTAGTTAATCTTAATTCAATATGAAATAATTCAATCAGATTTTTACATATTTACGTTTTGTTTCTTTTTAGAACAAAATTTTAAATAAATGATTCAATTAACCCGAATCAAACCAACCCAAATATTTCAGGGTTAAGTTGAGCTAGGTTACTTTCTTAATAAGGGTTATTTGGGTTGAAGAAATTTACAACCCGAATAATTGAGTTAGGTTTAAAAAGTCTTTCAACCCAACCCAACTCAACCCATGAACACCCCTACGAGAGAGTTTGAGAGAAATTTTTTGGAAATCAATATCTAATTGAATTGTTGCATCAAACGGAATTATCGTCACACCACACACGTCTTTTCAACTTTAGGAATATTACAACTTCCAAAATTATGGAATTATAAACTCCATCAACTTGGACTTTGTCAAATTTGGGTGGTTTGTCATTTAGGTCTCGTTTGGTATTCATTTCATTCTTTGTTTTTTATTTTTCCAAATTAAGCGTATTTCCTCTTTATTTCTTACGTTGATTTACATTTTTTTTTTTAAGTACAATGGTTGAATTCTTAATCAAATTTTTAAAAGTTACATTTTTTAGTTTTCAAAATTTAGCTTGATTTTTTAAACTATTGGTAAAAACTAGATAACAAAAAAAGAAATTTGAAAGTGGAAAGAATGTCTATAAGCTTAATTTTCAAAAACCAAAAATCAAATAGTTTGTTAAACAAGACTAATGATTGATGCACTTTGAAAATGAGGAAATGCTTTCATATCCGCTACTTGAACATGTAAAAATCAATCAGCCAAAATTTCAATACTAAGGACTTGTTTGCATTGAAATGAGAAAAATGTATTTTTCAAAAAAAATCATTTTTATTTAAATACATTTGACAAAAACCGCTGAAACCACTCTCCAAGGGTTATTTTGAGTGGTTGTCAAACACTCTAATTTTTTATAAAATTACTTATTTTTTAAATTAAACACTTGAAAACGCATTTCAAAAATACCCTAAATTTGCAAATAACTTTGAAAGTGCCTTATTCTTTTTTAAAAAACCCTATAATTGCACTTAATCCAGCTATGATATAGCTTTATTTTAGAGAAATATAGAAGTATGTCTACTTGTTCATTACTACACTAATCCCATGTCATGCAGAGGGTACTAGTTGAAATTGAAAAGGTAAAATTTTACCAAATGGACTTATCAACAAAGTACAATGATAGTATAGATCAAGCCTTATTAGAACAATACTACCATTTTTCCATTTAATAAGATATATATATCCCACCAAAGTTTGATTGATTTTCAATTATTTTTAGTTTTGAGGGAACGTGGCAAATGTAGTCAAAGTGTGCTTTGGATATTATAATTAAGGTGTAAGTTAGTAACAAGATAAGGAGTTTGTTAAGAGAGAGTTTTATAACTAAAACGAGGGACGAAAGGTTGAAGGCAAATATAAATTTAATTAGTTTAGACTTAGTTGATTTATCTCAAGATTTCACTCACCAGGTTTTAGACATTAGTCTTTATTTTATTAGTTCTCTTCGTCTCGGTATCATAGAACGGAATGCCTCGTCTTTGTCTTAGTATCACTCCAATAAATGGGATAGATGAGCTAAAAATATAAAAAAAAAAAAAAAAAAAAAAAAAAATGTCTCTCAAGAGAATAAGTCAAAATACTTCAAATTACTTACCTTCATCCTACAATCCTCGCCATTAAATATTTAGTATATTCAAGTTATATCAACAATACACCATTTACCATTCTTCTGTTAAAAGATTATTCAAGAACAATGTCCAAACTAGGCAGGTCCAAGCCCAAAAGGGTATAAAAGCTTCCATAGGGGTCACACATCCCAAAGGAAAATGTCAAACCATCGAGTTCTAGATCGAGTAGATAAGTTCATAGAATTTCATCAAATGAAAAATGGCCAAATTGAACTCACTACTAACACTTTGTAACCTCAAGATCGTGACATTGTCGATAGTGCACATATCTTTAAGCAGGAGTTAAAAGAACAGATTTTATAAATAATCCAACACTGATAATTTCAGCAACGCTTAAAACTTAAATTCTAGGACGACTTCCCATGAAAAATAGACAGAATATGTGTATAATAAGTCAACACATTGCACTCACCTATAGTTTCGAAGATATCCTCCTCTGACAATCCTCAATGTTGAAATAGCTAAATTGATGAGGAAGCCGCGCATGGCCAATTTCCTATATCATATTCCTTACTCCACCTCTAAGCCTTGCATCTAAAGAAATTCCAAACATTCAGCCCACTTACAATCATAGAATCTACATAGTATCACCCTCTCTAGCTCTCTATCCCCAATTCTCACTTAACCATGATAATTTAATAAAAATCCAAGACACCCAAATATTGCAAGATTAAACATATTATCCCATCAATTTATTCAAAGTGCACACAAGAAAACCCCAACGCTCACAAGTACTCTTACATAAATACATACTTGCAATAGAAACAAAATGGTTCACAAAGTTGGTTCGTTGATGTACCATTACTTGCCAATAATTCTGGATGAATTAAATCACGCATCTTGATTTACTAATTTAATTTCCTCTCTAGTGTATTATAATTAGATTGCTCTCACAGCATTAAAAAAGATTCAGTCACAGGACGGCTTTCAACTTTTAGCAAAATGTTGTTGGTGAAACTACACAATGACCTATTGTGAAGAATAACATCACAAGACGGCTTAGTGACAGCACGTTCAATACTTGCTGTTTCGACACTTAGTGACTGCACGTTGTCGAAACATTATTGCATGGAAGTTCTTGAGCGACCTTGGAATGAAATAACTTGACCCTACTTTTAAAAAAAAATTTAAAAAATAAAATAAAATAAATATATGGATATGGCTTCTACTGTGATGTACTATTTTCGTTCGGAAAAATTTTCTTTCTTTGTATGAACTCTAATTAGCTTCCAAACAAAGACTCTAAACTAAATATGATGTCTATGGATTTTGAATTTCATCTTCAACAATTTTTTTCATTTACAAAGTTTCAATTTTGGTCAATTGAACAAGTATGTGGAGAGCCGGGTTAAATCCTAAACCCTAATACAATCCATTCTAAAGTTCCATGAAACTAGAATCAATAAATATCACAAACTTAGGTAACATGGTGCAAAAAATCAAAATAATAATTAAAAACAAAGTCAAACCCAACCCTACACTGTAATAAGATTCTCAGTAATCCATAATCCATATTCCCAACGGCAAAACCCACTGTAATCAGATTCCTAATAATTCTGATTATAGGATAAAGCATCTGGAAGATAATGGGATTTTTTTGTTTATAACGAACGCATTCTTTTTGGCTGTTTTCAGGTCAAGGAACAATGTTTGGATTAAATTAGAAGCAAGGCAAGTGTATTGTAAATTCAGCCACCAAAAAAAAAAAAATCTGCAGTGGAATCCCTAAAGAACAAACGGCTACAAAAATTAAATACAAATTAAAATGGAAAGTTTTGCTGACCAGAAATTGTTGAGAGCTTCATTCAGTAGTGTGTATCTGTAAATACATAGTTAGAATGGTAAGTTCTGCTGATCAGAAATTGTCTGGAGCTTCATTCGATGGGGTGATACCGATCAGATACACACACACACCTTGGAGGAAGTTTTCTCAGTATAAATAACCAACGCTGATGGAACAAACTCTACCAACTGCAGAAGTATGCACGTCGAAAGATGTATTCTTTTGGTTTCCGGCTGATAGAACTACTTTTGATGAAATTAGAAGGGATCATACTAGTAAACAGAACTCTCTAATCAAAGTCCTAATCTATTGTTGAGAGCTTCATTCAATGGGGTGATACCGATCAGATACACGCCTCGGAGGAAGTTTTCTCAGTATAAACAGAACCAATGCCGAAGGCACAACCTCTACCAACTGCAGTAACATGTGCATCAGATGTATCAGAATTCTATACAACCATAAGTAAATAAATTAGAAAAAGATGAGAAAAAGTTTGTTCAACTTCAATGGATAGGTTAATAAGACCAGAGACGCAAATAACTACTTTCAAGATAAGAAAATCCAATAAAGAACACAACCCCGCAAAACTACTCTAGTTGCTACAATTCGCCATCAGTTTTGGGTCTCGTGGGCCTTAATTATCACGTTGACTCAGTTTGGTTGGTTTGAGACTCTCATTTGAAGACTATTTTCAAGCCCAAATTGAAGCACAAGAGAAGACGAGGGAAAATTTAGTGCATTGTCGTACCATCGCAACAGGCCACCACAAAGCCCAATGTCTAGGCACCACCCTAGCACTGTGGCACCTACTTGAGGCGTGATTTTCTCTCTTTTTCTGGAGGAATCAGGAGTCAAAATCCTAGTATTCTGTAACTCCTTGTTATGGAAATAATAAGATTAGTAGTAGAATATTAGTATGGAAATTGGGAGGAACAGGTAAGTAATTAGATAGCAAAGTTAGATAGGGCTTTTAGTTATAAATAGAGGATGTGGAAAGGAAAAGAGGGAAGTATTTTGTGGGATTTCCTAATACGGGAATTTGGGAGAGTCTAGCCTTTTCGAAAGGCTAAGAATTTCTTGTTATTTTCTATGATATTATAGCATATTTCAATATATTTCCATATTTGATTGTTCTTTGAGTTTATTCTGTGTTCCTAAGTACTTTCTTGTTAGGAGGTATCCTAACATGTTCCTCCCACCTTGGTACATATGCTGATCACGTAGAAGGGGAAAAAAAAAAGGCACGCCACATCAAAGAGAGCGCTGACGAAAATTGAAGAAAATCAAAGAGGAATCCAAGGAAGGCAAAATCGAAAGTCATTGAACGCAACTTCTTATTTGGGAGATGATACGAGTGCAGAAAAACCTCCAAAGGGTTTCCACCCACCCAGCAATGATGCCAAAAATAAACTTTCAAGCTTCTCCCAAGGAGCACTTAACAATAGACACAGAAGAAAGGAAAACCAGAGGCAATAGGTTTCCAGAGGTTCTTACTAGGTCTAGGGCTCTTAGAACTAGAGCCCTACCACTTGCAACCCACTCAAAAGGTGCAGGTCATCCCTGTTCAAAATAACTTTTTTCCACAAAGCATCCAACTCTGGGAAGAACTACCACAACCACTTAGTTCAAAGAAATTTGTTACATGATCAGAGGTCCCAATCTTCCTCGCTAGCCGATCTACTGATGAAGATTTTGATAGATTCTGAATTAAACAGATATGGGGACCCATTATTTTTTTTGTCCGAGTTAAAATCTATTGATTCCTTTTTTTTATCAAAATTCGACTTTTGGGTCTCTTTCTTGGGCGGGACATCAAGTACACGTATCTTTACCGATTAACCAATTTCTAAATGCAGGAGTAGATCCTAAAGAGATTCCACCTATGTTGTAACTGCTTCTGAAAAGTTCTCTCGTGGATTTTCCTCCCTATGTAAATGATGTCAGCTAAACCATTTTAATATCGTGAACATTTCTTTATGAAGTGAAAAAAAAAATTTAACTAATAGCCCTATCAATTCCAACGAGTAGAATCATTCTCGAACCTCCATAGTTGTTTTACTCAAAATTCTAACTAAAATGAAAATAATCTATGCATTGTAGAGAAAAGATTAGAATATAAATTAGGGATTTAAAAACTTGCCATGTAGTATATTAGGTTGAGAATGGGATGATCTAGGACGTCAAGGTCTGCATCCTTGTCAAATGCAGATAGGGCAAGCTACAAGATGAACAAATGCATATATATTTATGTATGTATTAATCGCTTAAAGAATGCATATATACATATGTATGCCTCAAAAAAAATTGTTGGACCAAAATTACTGTAACCAGAAGGAAACTCACCACAAAACATCGTATAAAGAAGCAGCTAAAACATATTGTTGTCACACACCCAACCTGCAAAGATAAAGAAACAGCTAAAATAAGTTTTTTTTCTTTTTTCTTTTTATTCATATCCTCGAGTATTTGAGCGAACTTCATTCTCATGAACCCTATCATATTTGGTTGTCAAGGTAATTCATAAATATTAAATAATATTAAATTCTAGGAAGGTGATCACCATGACCTGAACTCGTTCCCTCTAATCCCTTTATTATTTAAATGACCCCCCCCCCCCCCGTTAACCACTAGCCCAAACCATGGTGGTTACGCAAAAGTTAGAAATCAGCACGAGCCTCATCAAAACTTAATCTTTAAAAGAATTAATTCATCATTGATCCTTGAAATATACACCATCTGTCAGTTATGTCCTCGATGTTTTACATGCTTAATCTCATTTCACCAATCAAATCCTGATTGGAATTAAATAATGGAACAGCACCATAGCATCTGAAATAATCAGGGTATTCTTTAATTGAATACTATATGAACTATGAAATACAAAGATGTCATCACGACACCCTTCTAATATTCAATTTGAATGGCATTATTGAGCAGCATAAATTTATAGAACTTATTGCTTTCTTAAAATCAATTGCTTTAAACGTTTCTAATCCTACGATATATTTATGTTTTCCAAATGCAGTTTATAAAAACACATTAAGGAACCCACCTCATACAACTTTTTTTGGCGTCCTCTAGATTCAATAGGGAACTGCCTCAGCATGACAAATAGCCTGTTAAAAGAGTAATTGTTAAAGAGTGGAACATAATTCACCACAGCTTGAATTCATAAACAAACTAACAAACAAACAAACGAAAAACCACAGTTCCTGAATTCATATTTATTACCTCCCACCATATATCAGGAAACCCAGTGCAGCAGAAAATGAAACCACTGGAAATAATAAAGAAAAAAATTACAATTAACATATGCCTTCATAAACTAGAATGCGAAAGCCACAAGGTTCCAGTCGAAATGGGCATCAATTATAAATCCCATTTCTTCTCATTTGATATATTAAGAGAAAAAGAATGCAAGTTTTGAGCTGCAACCTGAAAAGAAGAGCTTAGCAGCTATAACTGAACCCGGAGAATGGTCTAACATCACAATTATCCAAATGCAGATCTGAAACACGATGACAAATAAAATAATTGAAATAGAGCTGAATGTAAACAGATCAGTCAAATTAAGCTCATTTTGGGTTTCATATAGCACTAACAACTTTTAGCTGACATCTCTTATTTTACCTGTATAACATACATAACTCCATTGATGATACAGTAAGTAGGCTTAAGTTTGTCAATAGGAAGACTTCGGGCCTGAAAGAAAAATAATCACCAATATGGATTACCAACAATGAATCTTGCATAGAATTGATATAATATGTAATATAACTTCGTTTGGATTAAATAATAATAATAATAATAACAAATTACCTGATGGTATATCTCTGCCCAAAATAGAACAAGCAGTGTGTACGTCGAAAAGAATAGAAGTCCAGGAATCTCCATAACCACCATTTCAACAACCTTTACCAGCATGAAAGTTTCAAGCCGTACAGTCCAGAGAAAATAATCGCAGTTACATAATGAGAAAATGAACGTGGGTCTCTCTGAGTATCTAGATTATCAATTTTAAGTCTACATAATGACTTGCTTTTTGATACGGGAATAAGATGCCTTGTTGACTGTGGATTATGATGGTTAACAAAATTACATAATGCAACAAATCATCATCTAATAATGCTATGGTTCCCACTATCAGATAAGGAAAGAAATCCATGGATTTTTATGATAAACACTCCAACAGCAACCACAAGACTGTTGTTTCTTTATGTTCATTTATTAATTTCACTTTCAGAAACTCTTCTGGATGTTCCATATTCGGAAACAAAGAAATTTGAATGAGGTATTACCACAAATAAAAATACAAACATAAAAAAATATTAATAAATAAATAATCTAGTTGTGCATGAATAACGGTCATTTGCTTTTCATTCTTTTCTCCCTTTTCTTCTATTCAAGTAATCTTTGTATGTTGAATGAAAGCTTTGCTGAATGAAGAATAATTTGAATATTCAGGAAATGTTCTAGAATGTAGCCCTATAACAAAGGGAAGGTGCTTATAATAAGATCAAACAAAAGTTTTAGTTTATCTTTTTCCTATTTCAACTCTTAAACAATCTCAAGAGAATATCAAAATGAGGCCTAGAGACACTCAATCATCAAGTGATAACCATTGCTTGAATAGGGGATTAAAAGTTTAAGACAATCATAGTTGGGATAGTGACAATTACCAGAAGAAACCTACCTTCGGTCTTATGAGGAAGACACTCTTATAAAGCCCAAAGAGAATAGCCCTCACTGTCAAAATGAAAATAAGGGTAGATTAGCTCATAAAAAAATAAACTTAAACTTAAATGAAAATTAACAACTATACAATCTTACATCCATTTACAATGAAATTCATCAAATGGAACCCCTTTTGTGTAGTCCACTCGAACTCTGGTACTCTTATTTGAATCCGAATAAGTTGAACCTGGAAACTTGAGCAATTACTATAAGTATTAGGTGTTAATTATGAAGACAAAATGCTGTGTTCTTTTTCCCAAGACAGCTACTTAATTCAAGTTAAGCAACTTCTTCCCTTTTTTTTTTTAAAGAGAAGCCAACAAAAGAATACAAAAGGACATAACTTCACCAAAAGGAGCTACCAAAAAACTAACTAGCTATCTCAGAAAAAAGAAAAAGAAGTTCCGATCCAAGAGAACCATGTCTACAGCATTTTGAGAAATACACATTTTTAGCCCTTAAGTTTTGAGTCTAGTTTCTATTTTGTTACACATTTAGTGCTTAAATTTTGAGTTTAGTTTCAAATTAATCCCTAGGCTTTAAAATGTTACAATTTTATGTTTCAAATTTGAGTTTTGTTTCAATTTGGTCCCTAGGTTCCAAGATTTAAACTTTTAACCTCAACCTTGATTTTTCACTAAATACTCATTTTCTGTATTTAATTTTAATGTATGTTAATTAATTAAATTTCACTATTTTCATCACTTCACTATTGAAATTGAATTTACAATCTTACTTCTTAATTATCTTAAATTAATTAATAAACATTGACATCAACAATGGAGAGGGTGTATTTAATGAAAAATCGAGGTTGAAAATGTAAAAACTTGAAAGCTAGGGACCAAATTGAAACATAACTCAAGGGTAAAATTATAACATTTTGAAACTTAGGGACTAAATTGAAATCAAACTCAAAATTCAATGACTAAATGTGTAACATTTTGAGACCTAAAGGCCAAAGGGAAACTAGACCCAAAATCTAGGGACAAAAAAGGTGCTTTTCCCAAGAATTTTATGAAATTCCTTTGATGGCGATGCTCAAAGGGAAGTATTTAATCTAATACAAGACTGGACATATTCCGAAGACCTCTCACAGTCAACACTCTTGAAAATTCTTCTTTCTATCCAATCAAATCTTCCATAAGATCAAGGGGAAGAAAAAGCAGAGAACCAAAGAATAAAACCCTGATAACAAAATGGAGGGAGGCAAAGCACCTCCTCCATCCTAAAGCAACAACTTCTCTTCCACGTGTCTGCACCTACAACAATGTGCACATACAAAGTACACCTAATGCAACCTTTTGCAAGGTGTCCAAGGGCTGTGCAGTGACTAGCACATTGAGTGTTCCGTCTTGTTTCCTAACCAACGTGTAATAGCTATATTGAGTTTCCATAAACACTCGAAAAGCACTCTCCACTACAATTCAATGGAACTTTATTCTTAAGATTACAAATAAAATTTTGACATTAATTGATCACTCCGAATTACCAAATAATTAAATCCCAACTCGTATGAGTGTGAAACACAAATAATATCTTAAAATTAACCTCAGAAAATCAGTTCTTCTAACCATTGTTATAACCTCACACATACAGTATAAGCACACAGCACACCCACAGGTCTATTTTAATATAATAATAAATATGAAAGAGGCATCTTAATTCTGGGATTGTATCCATTAGGTAAGACGGCATGTTAAATTCCAACAAAGATATTAACACAGCAAAAGAAAAGCTTCAAATAACTAATGAAATTCACAAGATACGGAACAAAAAGACAGTAAAGAACAGAGAAAAGTGGAGTACTAAGGCAATGAGGGAGATGAGGCCATAAGAGGCGGACAAGGTGTAGTAAATCCCTCTCTGCCAATCTTGGGATTCATCAATTTCATTCCACCATTGGAGTCCCCCGACCGTAGAGGTGATTGTCGCTAAAGCCCTCGCCATTAGAGCTTGAAAATGGAGAAAGAAGAAAATCGCAGAAAGAGAAAGGGTTCTTCTTCTTATGCTTCGTTAATGCCGCGCGAAAGGGAAAGAAGAAGGCTTCTTCGCCATTAATGCGGGGCGCGGCTACGAGAGAGCGTAATTTGGTCTATGAGAGAGGAAATCTTGGACACGTGGACGGTTCTTAACTTGACTTGTGCAAAAATGAATGACACGTATGATAATATGACGCGGATTAAAATATGATAATTATCAATATCTCAGCATTTCCTTTTCTTTTTTTGGTTCAGAAAATCTATATATCAGGATTTTGATTTTACGGATAATTATGATTAGTTATGAAAATTAAGTGTAGGTTTGGATTGAGAAAACAAATTATTTAGATGAATTAGATAGTTTATATCCCTAAGATATATAATTCAACTTATCTACTTTGACAATTAAAGCAAGACGAAATATAGGGTTAATGTTAAAGCAAGAATTCATAGAAAAAGGTATGAATTGGTTATTAGAGCGTCCATCTATTCAAAAATATAAATCTAATTAAACAAAAAATTCAAAGATGCAAGAAATCACAAATGTATTAACCGTTGAAAAAGTTTAGTTCTCACAAGTTTACATCGGATTTCCTAAACCTAAACTAAAAACTAACTTCGATGAAACATCCAAACGAGGAAGACGAGATTGAGCAACACCCAATGTAAGATTATAATCTAAAATTAATGCTAAAACTATGAAAATGGGAGAAGAAGAAGAATATTAGGTTGTGGTTGCTCTGGTTCTCTCCATCTCCTCCATGATGAAACCCTAAAAATGAAAGAGGCTATATATAAAAGATGTGGTAGCATTGCATCTCCGAGGCTTTTCTTCCACAACACTACCACCCACGTGCATGCTTGGAGATACGATGGCACTACGGCACCATGGAGATTGTTGCAATACTATGTTGCTACGTAGGGTTTTGCCTTGCACACAACAAGCACGTCCCTCTATTCATGATGGGATAGCGTTACGGCATCACAAGGCAACACCGCATCGTCTGCCTGTGCATTGCTCTATGCCTTCAATGTTGTGAGACAGTGCAGCGCTATCTCCATGGGGGCAGTTTCGTTATTTTTCCCTCTTTTGCTGCAAGTTGCTCCATTTTGACCTGTTTTACACCCAAACATCTCAAAAGTCTCATTTGCTCGATTTCTTGTTTAAGAACACGTTTAAACATTAAATTCATAAGAGCTAACCTGATTAGGCCAAAAAAGATTTCCCATTTTGATAGCTATCACTAAAAAAATTTGTGAGTTTGATCCTTTGAGGACAATAATCGGTCTCTCAAAGTCGTTTAACTATACTATAACTTGACGTGTGTACTTGCGCTCATCAGTTATCTGGTCACTTTGATGCTAACCGGGCTAGTGATCCTACTAATTAACATTCCACCACGTGTTACTGTTTCTACTTAGGTGATTCCTTCATTTCTAGGTGGAGTATGCACTTGCTGACTCTACTTTTGAGTTACTATGATTTCGTTGGCTTCTTATTGATATAGGTGTTACTGAACAGATATTTCACCGTGACAATCGTAGTCTCATCTAGATTGATCACATATGATATATTCCATAAACTAGGGTTGGCAACAGGGTCGAGGTGGGTCAGGAGGGACTCCCCGTCCCCATCCCGCCCCCGTCCCCGCAAATTGAAGGCGAGGACGAGGATTCCTCTCAGAGAAATGGGTCCCCAGGGACCCATTCCCAACCTTTTTTTAATATATATATATATAATAATAATAAAATAAAAAAATTAATTAGGACGGGGACGGGGCGGGGATGCCCTCCCTGTCCCCGACCTGGGACCCGGTTTGACCCCTATCCCCGGTCAAATAGGGGATTCTCTATGCCCAATCGAGGTGGGGACCCGCAGGAATTTTTGCCAACCCTACCATGAACGCACCAAACACATTGAAAAGCTTTGTTATTTTGTTCTTCATCATCTCCTAAGCAACACTCTCCTCTTATGATCTATCTCCATCACAGAACAACCAATTGATATCTTCACCAAAGTTTTGTCATCCAGTCACTTCACTCAAATTAGTTCACAAACTCAAGTTGGTGTCACACTACTATCTTTAGTTTGAGGGAGGTTATTAACGTAAATTATGTAATTAGATTCAATTAAGCCTTAAATTATTCTAGCATTTCTTTTATGTTCTTTGGTTTGTATATAGACTCGGGGATTTATTTCAACGTAAATTATAACATTTGATTCAATAATATACTCAAATTAACAGGAGAAAAGGTATGTTTATAAGGGATTTGTCATTGGTCGTTGAATCTCTAATTGCAATGACTCTAAGTCAAATCAATGAATGAATACGTGTATAAGCTCTAGATCTTGAATTTCTCTAAATGGAATGATTTGTATGTATAGCATTTTTAAGGTTAAATGTGAGTTTAACTCTTGGTGAAAATGGAGTTAAAATAAATTAAGGAGTAACTAAAATCAAGTTTGGTAAATTAAAAAGGAACATGAAAGTTTGGAAGAGAAAAGATAAGTATTAAGTTATTAATTTAATAATATATTAAAAAAAATAGAAAGAAAAAGAGATAAAAAGAAGGAAAAGGAAGTCGGTGGTAAGGGTGAGCACGGACACCCGAAAAACCGATCTGAACTATTGAAGTCGACTGAACCGAACGTTAGAAGTCGACTTTTTCAATTAGACGGTTGGGCTTGATTTTTTCAAAACACTGGAAAAAACCAACCAACACTGATCAAAGATGGCTCCGAACCTAAACGTTGTCGCCTGATTTTTTATATATAGTTTACTTATATATAGCCTCACCCCTCAGCCCAACCCACTACCCAGTCACTACCCATGAGCCCACAGGGCACAACCCACTAATCTCTCAGTCTAGCCCTCACTCTCAGCCCTCAGCCTGCCTCACATCACACGTCTCACAATTCATGTCTCACAAACAGGGAAAAGGAAAATGAAACACTCAGATTCTTTATTCTTCAAACTCACGGCACAGGCACGCGGCACGCGGCACTCGACAGTGCAGACAGACGAACAACCACATTACAAGTTTACAACGAACATCAAAACATTGAAGCTTTTTTCATCTTCCAAACTTGAAGCTTGATTTTTCATCTTTCAAACTACCCAATAAGTTTTTTCATCTTCCAAACTTGAAGCTTCATTATTTTCCAGTTTTGGTTTGCTGTGAAGTGAAAGTTTATATTATGATATATTTATAGGATAAATATAGAAGAGGAAAAAGAAAAGTTATAAATACGACGGAGAAGATAGATAAGGCTGCCATTAACGTTGATGAACATGAAGAAGAAGTCATTGAGAAGCCAACAAAAATGCACAAGAATGTGAAAAAAAATCCATAGTTTGGGAAGATTTTGAGCGATTGAAAGGTGATCCTAATGACTGTTATGCTAGTTGTAAATATTGTGGAGCTACTTATGCGTGTCATTTAAAGCGTAATGGTATCGGGACGATGAAAAATCACTTGGATAATTGTAAAAATTACCCTTACCAAAGAAAGAGAGATCCAACTCAAAAGACTTTAGCTTTCAAACCAAAAGAAGAAGGGGTTGGGGATGGTCCTTGACAACTTGTATGCGAGGAGTTTAATTTATAAAGTTGTCGTGAAGCTTTGGCTAAAATGTTAATTCTAGAGGAATTTCCTTTCAAGTTTGTTGAAAGTAAGGGTTTTAAGAATTTTGTTAGTACATTAACATGTTCCCAAGTTTCTAAGTTTGTTGTTCCATCACGATTTCCATGGCTAGGGATATTCTAAGATGTATGTTAATGAAAAACAAAAATTGAAGAACATGTTTGCTAAAATGAAATATAAAGTTTGCCTCACTACTGATTGTTGGACTTTAGGACAGAACGTAAACTATATGATATTGACTACACATTTTGTTCATTGTGACTGGAAATTACATAAAAGAATTCTTAACTTCAGTGTTATTGACAACCATAGAGGGGACACCATTGGGAGGAATATTGAAAAGATTTTGAAAGATTGGGGCATTGAGAAGGTCATGATTTTAACTGTTGATAATGCCAGTTCAAATGATACTACTATTCCTTATATGATTAGGAGATTCAGTAAGGGGTTGATATGTAATGGTGAATATTTGCATGTTAGATGTTATGCACACAAATTAAATCTTATTGTATGTGATGCTTTGAGGGAACATAATAAAAGCATTAGTAGAATTCGAAATGTTGTTAGGTATCTAAGATCTTCTCCTTCACATATGATGAAGTTTAAAAAGTGTGTTGAAAAAGAAAGGATATCTTGCAATAATGTTGTGTGTCTTGATATTCCCACTAAATGGAACTCCACGCATTTGATGCTTGAGGTAACTACAAATTTTGCAAGAGTTTTCAATAGGTTAGAGGATGATAATTCTTATAGAAATGATTCACCGCCCACTAAGAATTATTGGGCAAATGCTAGGCTTAGATTCTTGAAAGTTTTTTATAATGTCACATTGAAACTTTCAGGAACTTTGTTTACAACTTCAAATTTGGCTTTCCATGAGACATGTAGAATTCAAAAATGCATACAATTGAATGCTAGTAGTGTAATTAAAATGATTTATACTATGGTTAATAATATGAAAGCTAAATCTGACAAGTATTAGGGGAATGATGAGAAGAAGAAAAAATTGCTCTTGTGTATTGTTATGGTGCTCGATCCTCATTATAAGATGAAGTGCTTAACATATTATTAGAATGACCTTTACAGGCCATAGATTGCTAAGACAAAGACTAGGAATGTGGAGAATGTTTTGAGACGTATTTTTCATGAGTACAACAATGGACTTGGTAGTGGTAGCTATTATAGTTGTAGTGCTTGTTTGGATTGGTGTCCTAAATCTCTATTGTAATCTCGTAGTTTGTAAATATTGTATAAACAAATTTTTATTGATAAAATAATTGTTATTTTATGAGCATACACTCAATCCAATAAACTAATATCCTAGGTTTTTATGTAATTTAAACATGTATGTAGAAACATACAAGTGGATCATGTTTAAATGATAACTTAAACGGTCTGTAGTAGATGAATAAGGCTAGGTACCTTATCCTGGTAACACTACGGATACAAACCACTTTGTAGATGTTACAAGTGTTATAAAGTGCTACAAATGATATGATCCTGATAATTCATGTGGAGACATGTGAGCGGGAATATCCTATACAAAGAGTTTGTATAAGACCAGACCACGAAATAACTAGTCTTATTATATAACGTCGTTAATGATAGAGACTTACATTTCACCAGGATGACCATAGGTGACATGACCTGAATCCTGAGTGAGTTGTGAACTCCTGCCTATGAAAGCGGTCTTTTGATTTGTATGGGTGAGAGTGGCCAGATTGTCAACTTAATATGCCTACCATTTTGGGGATTTGTCTGATTGAGAAGTTGGGAACACAACTACACAAGGCAGAACTCATCCCTTCTCTAATGTTGGGGTAAGTAGATAAATTACTCCCCTAAGGGCTGATTCTGGAGCTTGAACATTGTGGCCACACCCTCTCTTGGCCCAAGAGGGACTTAGTCATAGTTGGACCATGACTTGTTGTTCATTAGAGGAATCAATGGTACTTAAGGAGTTAGATGTAACTACAAAGGCAAACCAGTAATTTTTGGAAACAATTATGGATGTGGATGTGGAAGATCAAATGGAAGTGGGAGTGGATCAGAATTATGGCTACACAAATGTGTTTTGAACCACTAAGACCACAACTTTTGATTGGGAGTCAGAGATTGATGTATACTTGTTGGATTCTCTTGAAAATAGTAATGATGATAGCACTTTTGACATACTTCATTGGTGAAGCAAAATGAGCATCGGTTTGTGATTCTTAATCATATTAGTAGAGATATTTTGACGATTCTAGTATCTACCGTAGCATCTGAGTCTGCTTTTAGTACAAGAGCACGAGTGATTAATTCAAATCGTTGTTCATTGGCTCCAAGAATGGTGGAGGCCCTTGTATGCACTCAGAATTGGTTAAATTCAGACTCAATCAATCTTGAACTTCAGAATCAAGAGTTTGAAGAATATATAAAGTTTGAAGAAGGTATGAGTTTTTTTTTTCCATCTTAATTGTAATTTTTAAATTCTAATTTCATAAGATTACGGTTTGTCATGGATGGAGAAAAAGACGTCGACAAGATGGAAGATTTTAAATAATTATGTTGGATTCGATTACCTTTTGTATTGAAATTTTGGAGTTCGGACGATCGTTTACATTTAAAGTTTCAAGAAGGTACTCATTTAATTTTCAATTCTTCGTTCTTAATTATGAATTTTTAATTTTAATTCTTCTTTTTAAATTTCCAAGTTGTCATGTCATGGATCACGGATTGGGAAATATCAACAAGATTGTATAAGTTTTGAATTTTAGAATTTTGTAGAAGTCTTGGATTTTACATTTTAGGACTTTGGATTGTTGTTGGATTTTATAATTGAATTTTAGAATTTTGTAGATGTTTTGGATTTTAGGACTTTGGAATTTATAAATATTTTGTTGAAATTTTAGATTTTAGAATTTTGTAGAAGCTTTGGATTTTAGGACTTTGGAATTAATACTTTGTTGGAATTTTGGATTTTAGAATTGAATTTTAGAATTTTGTAGAATTTATTATCCTATAAGCTATATACTAGGGAAAAAATGTCACAAGTCCAACGGGCCCAATAAGCCCAACAACATAGGTACCATAATAATAATAATAATAATAATAATAACAACTAAAATTTTAAAAAGCGGTCGATTACGCTGAACCGACCGAACTAGTTTACTAGTTCGGACGATCAGTTTACTTTAGTATTCAGAGAAATTGATTTTTTCGTAGATTAAACCAATTTGGTCGATTTCGGCTTCAGTTTTCCATGAAAACAGATCCTGCCCGGCCGATGCTCACCCCTAGTCGGTGGAAGAATTATAAAAAAAAAAAAACAAAACAAAAACAAAAAAAACAAAGGAGTCTCTCTTTTCCTGCCCGGCCGATGCTCACCCCTAGTCGGTGGAAGAATTATAAAAAAAAAAAAAAAACAAAACAAAACAAAAACAAAAAAAAAACAAAGGAGTCTCTCTTTTTTAGTCAATGCTACCATTTTCTCTCGAACAACTTCCATTTATTTTCAACTAAACCACTGAGGATCAAGTGGAGAAGAGATTCAAGGGCTTCAAGAGCTTTGGAGTTGTGGAATCTGAGGAAATTGAGGGGAAAATAGAAGTTGGTCTGGAATTCCGATGTTTCTGAACAAGCTATGGAATTTTGAGGATTCCGAGAATCCAAGTTGTAGAAAAGAAATCAGAAGCTGAAATTTGAGGTTAGTAAGTTAAGAGGTTTTCCAACATTTTTCATGAAGGATGTCTGTGCTAATTTTGGTTGGAAGTTGATGAATTTATAGGAAAACTGAAGTTACTCGAAAATTCAGCCAAAACAGACAGTGGAGTTTTGAAGCTGATTCCAAGTTATCCAAAGGTTTTCGAAGCTTCAAACTCTCAGGTATTAATATGTTTATTAAAATTTATGAAAGACGTTTGAAGTTATTTAGTTGAGAGTATGTGAATTCGAGCTGGAAAATTAAAAGTCGAAGCTAGAAAAAAAAAAAAAAAAACAGGGGAGACAGCTTTCACCTGTGTGCGTAATGCAGTGCTGCATAGCGCCACACATCACCTCTTTAAGACCCAATCTTGTTTTTTTTTTAGTTTCCATTGAGTCTAGTTGGGTAGTTGGAATTCCACAAGTTATGTTAGAGATCAACTAAGTATCTTGGAAGATATTTTAGCCTTGGAAAGCATGATTTAAGGTCTCGGGTTGAATTTATGAATTATTTGAACTCTTTTGGACTGAATGGAATAATTAGGAAATGACCTTAAGTTATATCTGAATTTTAGGCCAAACAGTGATTGGGGAAACTTATAAGCCTAAGGCCACGAATCAAAGACTATGAGTGATTTGTTTTCAAATATATTTATATATATATATATAGACTCTTTAAAAATTATGAATAAAACCTAAAGAATTTCATAAAATAAATTACTTTTACAAGAATTCAAATAACTAGAAATCTTTGATTGGGGTCCCCCTAAACGTAAAATTCAATTAAGAAACATAATTTAAAACTCTAAACATTTGACTGTTAACAACTGTAACATGATAAATATGAAAGACATGTGCGGAAGCTTCTGTCTAGTTCCAATGACATGGTTACGGATTCTCCTTGTCATTCGTCGGTATGTCCTTAAATCTCGTGGGGTTCTATAGTTTGTAATGTACCAACATCTTATTTATCTAATAAAATATGTGATATTTTATTTGACATTTAGTTGCATTAAACCCACAAACCAATAAACTAACGTCTAAGGTTATCTTGTAGCTTAAACATGTATGTAGAGATATACAGGTAGATCATGTTTAAGTGACAACCTAAATGGTCTGTAGTAGATGGATAAGGTTGGATACCTTATCCCGATGACACTACAAGTAGACTCGCTTTGTAGATGTTACAATTGTTGTAAAGTGCTACAAATGATCTAATCCTGATCATTCATGTGGAGACAGAGGAGACATGTGAGCGGTGCTATACAAAGGAGTTTGTATAAGACCGACCACGAAATGACTAATCTCATTATATAACGTCGTTTATAACAAAGACTTACATTTCACCAAGATGACCATGGGTAACATGACCTAAATCCCGAGTGAGTTGTGAACTCTTGCCTATCAAGGCAGTCCTTTGATTTGTATGAGCAAGAGTGGGCAAATCACTAACTCAACAAGTCTACCATTTTGGGGATTCGTCTGATTGGGGAGCTGGGAACACAGTTACACAATAAGGAATTCACTCATTCCCTAATATCGAGGTAAATAGATAAATTGATCCCTTAAGGGCTGATTCCGGGGCTTGAACAATGTGGTGTTACACTCTCTCCTAGCCCGAGAGGGGTTTGGGCATAGTTGGACTATGATTTATTGTTCATTAGAGGTATCAGTGGTACTTAAGAAGTTAGATATAACTACAGAGGTAAAACGGTAATTTTGGCCCAGTTATACTTACGAGCATTTTGTGAAAGGTCATTGTACTATTGACTGGTTATATCCAACGGATACAAAAATATATCTGTAGTATGAAGAGTGCAGCTATCAGTCTTTAGTGGAATGCTCGACAGTTAATGGATGATGAATAATTTAATTAAAGGAGTTTAATTAATTTTTTACATACCATTGGAGTTTCAAGCCACAGGTCCATAAGGTCCCCTATGCTCAACGGGAATTAATGAGAATCAATTTTTGGATTAATTTGAATTGTTCAAATTGATCGAGGGGATTAATTATATGTGATATAATTAATTTAATCTAATTATATATAATATAATTATTATAATGTATTTGATACATTATAATATAAAGTATATATGAGAGAAAATAAATATTTGAATATGATTCAAATATTAAATATGTGAATTGGATTCATATAATTAAATTTAATATAAATGGGATTTATATTAAATGTCGTTGGTGAGAGAATTTAAACTATAGGTTATATTGTATTAGATACAATATTAAACTATATGTTATATGTTATATTTAATATGACATATAGTTTAATATATATTATATGATAAAGTAGTTATCATATAAATATATATTAAAGTATTTATTAAAATTATTTTTATTTATTATTTTTATAGTTTGAAAAATAATTTTAGAACTTCCTCTCCCTTTTCTCTCTACTAGGTTAGTGAGAAGTTTGTTTATTACGAGGGGTTGTTTCATCTTCTTCTTCCTAAAGGAAAATTACAGAAGGATTCTGTAATTTTTTTCTCTCAAGCTTCCTTAATCTCTTGCTCATGTCTCTTTAAAAATCCCTCATCTAAAATAGTCAGTGTAACGACTCGACTCCCTAGGACTTAAACTAGTTCATTACTATAGACATGCTTGCATACAAATTAAATTGACATCTTTTCATAATTTAATTATCTTTATTAAAACTAAATAACTGAAATCCATTTAGCACGGTACCCTTAAACTCATAAAAAAAAACTAGAAAATTTTCAAAGAAAAAGAAAGAAAAGTTTTAAAAGCAAAACACTCGAAACTTCAAGTTCAAACATCAAGATTAAAATTCTAAAACATAAAATCTTCAACACATGAGCGAAAGCATATGACTAGTCTTAGTGACTCGATCACAGATTTCGCTTGTCATTCACTGGCGCGTACTTACCCTTACGTGAAAAATAAACATGAGAAATAATGAGTAAAAACACTCAATAAGTAACCCCACTATCGGGGTCAGGATAAGCATCTATGTCTTTTAGATGCCACTCTCTAGTAGGGTAAGCATAACCCTCTAGTTTCCATGGGTCGGCTAGTTGGTGAATAACTGAACCCACTATACCGTAGATTAGGTGTACCTACAAATCTCTGGTGAATCCCGAAGGAAACACAAACCTCTGGTGAATCTCGAAGAAATCACAAATCTCTGGTGAAATCCCTGTTGGTTTGTATGTTCTAAAAATTGTAGTTTGTAATGTTAAACATATTTTATTATCAATAAAGATGTTATTGACGTTTATTCAATAAAATTGTTGTTGAATATATGAATTGCACTTATAAAGACTAAATCCAATAAACTAAAAGATCCATGACTATTTCATGAATACTTGAACTTTATGTGGAGACATAAGAGTGGGTCAGGTTTGAGTAAATAGTCAAAATGATCTATAGTATATGAATAAGGTTGGGTGCCTTATTCTGATAACACTATTGGATGCGGCCAACTCTGTAGTTGTTACAATTTGTTGTAAAGTGCTACAAACGAAGTGATCTTGATTTGTTCATATATTGACATGAGGAATTGAGGCGTCCTATGCAATGAGTTTGTATAAGATCATACCAAGAATTAAGTCACTTTAACTTTATAACGTTTTTTACTATTTAACTGACTATTTCAAAGCGATGACCTTGATAACTTGACCTTAATCCTGAGCTAACTATGAACCCCTGTTTATTCGGGATTATCCTTAAACTTGCATAGGTGAGGGTTGGCTTAAAAGCGCTGGCTCAATAAGCCTCTCATTTCAGGGGTAAGACTAGGTAGATAGCTGGGGACATAGGGTGCAAGACGAAATTCACTCCTACCCGCTTTTAGAGATAATAAAGAGGTTGTTCCCTTAAATGCTGACTATAGGTCTTGAACAAGGGGCCCCACCCTCTCACTGGCCCAAGAGGGACTCAGTTTAGTGATTGGATCACAAACCAATTGTTCATTAGAGGATCAGTGAGACTTAAGAAGCAATATGTAATCTCGGGGATAAAACAACTTTTGACCTAGCCGTTATTATGAACAACCTGTGAAGGGTTAACTTACTAATCGTGGTTATATAAAGTGGACATAATATATCTACAGTGAGAAGAGTGCAACTATTGGTCTTTAATGGAATGACAGGATAGTTAACGAATGGTGGTTAATTAGGTTAAAGAGTTTAGTCGGTTAATCGCGGATCGTGAAGCCCATGATCTATAGGTCCCTTAGGTTCCCTTACTAGCTCATATCGAACTAAACCTTAGAACAGTGTGACGAACTAATTTGAAGTGTTCAAATTCGATTTTTGGAGCAAAGCGTTAAATATATACAATATATTTAACCTAATGCTTAATTGTGAATTAACATAAAGAGAGAGAAAATAAGAGATATTTAAATAAGATTTAAATATCAAGATTATGAATAGGAATTCATATAAATTGGGATAGTGTTGGATTTAATATTAAGTTAAATTAATTAAATTATTTAATATTAATTTAATTTTAAAATTGATTATTATAATTAATTTTGAAATTAAATAGAATTGGTCAAAATTGCATCAAAAGTCAAATTGTTGACTAAGTAAAAAATGTAATGGAAGTCAAATTGTTGAATTTTGATTTTTGAAAGTCAAAAAGTAAAATTTGTTGACATTGGACTTTGGGAGTCAAACTTTGACCAAGTTAGTGGAAAGATCCAATATTTATGAGTAGGAAATGCCAACTTTTACATGGCTAAGTGTGGTCTTCATTTGAAGACATTTGTCCTACCAAATCCCACTTTGAGTTAACGGATTTTTTAGTGTCAAATTCTAAGTTGCATGTTTGCATGTAATGGTCTTTAAAAGAGAGTGTTTATTGTTTTTGAAGAACTCTTGGCCATAGTGAGTTTTGATGAGATTATGTGATAGCCTCATCCTTTTTTTCTCTTAAAGCTTTAGCATTTGTCCTCTCTAAATTAGTCAAATTCCACCATCCCGTTCTAAGGCCAAAGAATAGTCGGGAAGACGCTCGTGGTGGTCTACGAACCGCTCGTGAGGAGATTTGAGCTGATTTGGAGAAGATTCAAAGACTACAAAGGTTGTATTCTTTTCCCCCTTTTAATTGTTTTATTGCATGCATGCTTATCTTTGTAATTAATCTAATTAGAGTACTTTATATTCATTTTTCTTTCGTTGCGGATGTATTCATTACATCAATCCTGAAGGAGATTACCACCTATGATGAATCCTGAAGTAAACACAAACCTCTGGTGAATCCCGAAGGAATCACAAACCTCTGGTGAAATCCCGAAAGAGATCACCACATCTGGTGGGTATCTAATTACAGGTAAGGGTAACTATCACTATCATAAACATGCCATGCATCATAAAACATAGTCCCACAAACATGCAAATACATATCATCATACTCATTGTTCATCTTAGCCAATCATATAAACAGAGAATAGTTTAGTTCATGCTAGCATTTATAACATGTTGCAAAACATAATCAGATTAACTAATTTGTCCTCATGCATTTTGATACAAACAACCTCAAAATTCTCAGGCTAAATCTTAAATTTTATCACCTAGCACATAGGCAGTTCCAGTAGTAATATTACTTACCTCAAATTTGGTCATGAATGAAAATCCAAGAAACTAATTTTCTTATAAGTTTTGAAAGACTTGGATCAATCCTATAACATAAATTTCAAGGTTAATTTAGCAACCAAGGCCTAAAATAGTGAATCCAAAATTTAAATTACTCCCTTTGGGTCTAAATCCAATCAACCAAAATTCCCAAATATCCCTAACTTTAACTTACCAAAAATGTGGTTTGGTCCAAAATTAATTGTAAAACTAAACTCTGCTGGCTAGCCTGAATTTAAGTTAAGTCCAATATTTAATAGCTAAACTTCCACAATTACTCTTAATCCAAAAGGCCCAAAGTGTTGAAATTCACCAAAACTTACCAAAGTTAAACCAAAATATTATTACCCAAGATGGGGCTTGAAATCCAAATCACTTGAAATCTTCCAAATCAACACAACGAAAAGCCACCTAATACCAAACCCGAATCTAAAGGGACCCAATTTTACACAAATTTTGAGATTCTGGCAAGAGCAAAACAACGCCATCGACAACATCAAGGAAAGGAGGTTGGACGGCGACAACCCGATGGTCGACGCAATGTTTGAAAGACTGACAACAGCTGGATCGACGAATAGAAGACACCAGAATAAGCGATCGAGGAAGGGTTGAGCATCGAGTATCCCATCGAGCATCGAGTTCTTCCCATCGAGTATTCAGTAGAGAACCATCAAAATTTCCATCGAGTTTTTCCATTGATGATTGAGTTTGCTCGAAATGTTCCGCTTTAAACTTTTCTTTTAGTTATCTGGACAGATGGCTTAATCTGGGCCCTTAATCTCCAATAGTAGGTGAGGTGGCTTAAGAAGATTTCATGCATAAGGGTTGGACGGTAGTATAAAAAGGAAAGAGAACTTCAAGAGCTCGTTTTAGACGATTCCTTCGAGCAAATCAGACGAACTTGGTACGTTGGAAAGCTCTATGAGTCTAGTTTTTTAAGCCGAGCCATTGGAAGTAAGTCTCACCAGAAGAAGACCGGAGAATGAAGGAAGTATCGTTGGGTTCCATTTTTAGGTGAATTTGGGCTATCGACAAAGAAATCAAGATCCAGGCCGAACAACATGAAATTTCAAGCTGAAAACTTAAGGTAATATTGTTATCACCTTTATGAGTAAGTTTGTAGAAGGAACTTTTCCAAGATAAGGTTTGGGGTTTGAGTTACATATTTTGGAAGCTAAACCTAGAAAGTGTTGAACAAGCAAGCAGCTTCGCAGTTTAGGGCCATTGAGGAAGATTTAAAGCTCCAAATCAAACCACAAAGATATTTATGCTGAAATTTTGAGGTAACATTGACAATTCTGAGCATGTTTGAAGAATAAATTTTCTTAAAATGAGTTCTGGTTTTCGAGTTATTGACATTAGAATCTGAATTTGGAATTTGTTGGGCGAACAGGCAACTACTTACTAAATGTGGGTTTGGCACCCCAAAAATCCTACTAAGTACTGGGTGTGGGTGTCAGAAAGAGGCGAGCAACTGAAGTTTAAGCCCTTTTAAATTTGACTAAGTACCCGATACCCTAAGGTAAGTTACAAAGAATTGAAAGCGAAAGGAATAAATGTGAGCTTAATTCTGAAAGCAAGTCTAAAAAGGGAAACCATGGCTAGTAACTAAAGTATTGTGATATGTTCACAGTGTGACATTAGTAGGAGAAGCTCATCAATCTTAAAGAGAGTTCCCAAAGACTGTGAGTGATTCTAATGTTTACAAATGTTTATGAATGATATAGCAAGTCATGCTTTAATGAAAGTTACTTATTGATAGCCAACCTCAAACGTTTGCCAAGCTATTCCTTTACTGATGTTTATGAATGCTTGGTAGATTAATAACTTATAGAATATGGATAGGTATGGTCCAGGCATGATGTTCATAAGTAATTAATGTCTAGTGCTTATGAAGTATGTTGCCCCAGACAAAGCCTGAATGGTTAGAGTCTGCTATTAGGGAAAGTTAAGTCTATAAGACAAAGCTAAGTCTATAAGACAAAGCTAAGCGTGATGTTTATGTGAAGGACTCCTAGTAAAGTATGTTTGGCTCAATACCTCGAAGTGGTAACCGAGCTTAGAGGCGGGTGATGATAGGATCCTAGCTACGTACACATAGGGCCAGTGGAACTGGGAAGGTGATGTACAGAAGAGCCACATCCCAGGAGATGAATTCAAGTTTCAACAAAACTTGTTAATGAAGAATGTTATGCGTTGAGTTGGTTCCGCATTAGCAAAAACTATGAAGAGTGATAAACTATGTGATTTCAATGATAATTTTGATAAGTTTATATGTTTTCAAGCAATTAAGTTACATGAGATTGCTTAGCATTTTCCTCAATTATGTACTTGTTTTAGCGCATGCCAAGGTTGTTGGGAATGGTGTCCTAAATCTCCTTTTAATCTCGTAGTTTGTAAACTCAGTAAACATATTGTTGTTAATAAAATAAGTGTTATTTTATAAGCATTTACTCAATCCAATAAACTAAGATCCGAGGTTATTTTATGTAAATTTAAACAAGTATGCAAAGACATACAGATGGATCTTGTTTAAATTAATAACCTAAATGATCCGTAGTA
Source organism: Benincasa hispida (assembly GCF_009727055.1). Classification (NCBI taxonomy): domain Eukaryota; kingdom Viridiplantae; phylum Streptophyta; class Magnoliopsida; order Cucurbitales; family Cucurbitaceae; genus Benincasa; species Benincasa hispida. The sequence continues at coordinate 29,666,809 of NC_052353.1, forward strand.
GATGGATAAGAAGGGATACCTTATCCTGGTGATACTACGAATACAACCTGCTTTGTAGATGATACAAGTGTTGTAAAGTGCTACAAATGATTTGATCCTGGTCATTTATGTGGAGACATACAGCGGGGGTATCCTATACAAAGAGTTTGTATAAGACCAGACCACAAAATCATTAGTCTCTTTATATAACACCGTTGATAATAGAGATTTGCATTTCACTAAGATGACCATAGGTGACATGGCCTGAATCCTGAGTGAGTTGGGAAGATATCTCCTGCTCATGAAGGCGATCCTTTGATTTGTATGGGTGAGAGTGCCTAGATTGCCAACTCAAAAGGCCTACTATTTTGGGGATTCGTCTGATTGGGGAGCTAGGAATTTAGCTACACAAAATGGAATTCATTCATTCCCCGATGCAGGGTAAGTAGATAAATTGCTCCCTTAAGGGCTGATTCCGGGTCTTGAACATAGTGGTCACACTCTCTTGGGAAAGAGAATCAATCATAGTGGGACTATGACTTATTGTTCATTAGAGGAATTAGTGGTACTTAAGGAGTTAGATATAACTACAGGGCAAAACGATAAATTGACCAAGCTATACTTACGAGCGATTTGTGAAGGGTCATCACATTGTTGACTGGTTATATCGAATGGACACAGAAATATATCTGTAGTATGAAGAGTGCAGCTGTCGGTCTTTAGTGGAGTGCCCGACAGTTAACGGATGGTGATATCGTGATTAAAGAATTTAGTCAGTTATTACGTATAGTTCGAGCTTCAAGCTACAGGTCCATAAGCTCCCCTTGGTAGCTCAATTGGTTCAAGTTGAGAATCAGATTTTGGGTTAGTTTGAAGTGTTCAAATTAACAAGAGGGAATTCGATTACATATTTGATATAATTAATTAATTCAATATATTTGATATAATTAAATTAATTAAATTATATGTGATATAATTAAATTAATTAAATTATATGTGATATAATTGTTATAATGTATTTGATACATTATTTGATTTGAGGATTTAATATAAATATGATTTATATTAAATGCCATAAAATAGAAAAAGAACTATGGTTTATATGTTGCATATGATGCTATATTAAAACTATAGGTTATGAATATAATATGATAAGTTAGTTATTGTACTTATTTATAATTCATTAATTATATGAGAATTAATATTTCTTTTTCTCAATAATCGACTTGAGTGGTTGGTTATTCATGGTTTTATGGTAACTATGAGATAAAAAGGAAAATTAGTTTTTTTTAAATCATTCTATTGGATACATCTCACAAAAACACTATCAAGTAAAAACTAGTTTTACCAAACGATAGCCTTAGAGCCTAAACGATCAAACGTTGAGTTTACTATACGATAGTACTCGTTACTACATGATCGAGTATCAAGTCTACACATTAGGCTTCTTCTTCTATACGATCGTTTGATTGCATACTCGATCGTTTACTTCCTCCATCCTCTATCCAAAATCATACAGAGCCCACAACTCCCGGATTCTCACACCGAGAATACCAAGGTAATCTTGTGGTGGTGTCTTGTTCTGTTCAAGGATCGATGATCGAGTTATACTCACTGGTTATTGAGGATCTTCCAGTTGATCATTGCGTTCGTGCTGTTTGGACGTGTTGGTGATCGATTGAGGGGAATACGTGAAGAAAGGGTTTTTTAGAGGTATTATCACTCGATCCTTTGTATTTATTTTAAGAAGCATGCTGTAATTTATTCTTTAGTGCATAATCTCTTTTGTATGACTGTAAATATATGTGTTTTTTCACAATGGAATTTGGAATGATCCGCTTCCGTTCACTGGTTCTTTAATTTAGAGTTCCTTCAATTAGTATCAAAGCCAAGTTGTTATGATTTCCAAATTCCGTTGCGTATTGAATTTCGTTTACAATCTTTGTGGGTTTTATGAATTCTGCAATGCATTTAAGTGTTAAATGTGGTTGTGGATAATGTTGATGGATAATTTCGGGATAATTGCCTCTATTTAAAGCTTTCATTAAGTTTACAAAGTTAATTTGTAAGGGCCCCTGTGTTTTTGGGCATAATTAACAAGCAATCGAGTTTGTATTCAAGTTTTTGTTTTGTTTGAGACATTCGTGATGAAGCTTTAGACGCATGGAGATGTTGTTTGCTTCGAAGAAGAAGACCAATTGTTGATCGCATCGTGTGGCCAAAGCTAAACGATTGTTTAGATTTGGCTATGCGATCGTGTAGAAAAGTTCTACTCGATCATGTAGTATTATGCTAAACGATCGCATGGCTAATGCTATACGATCGAGTAAAGAGTTTACTCGATCATGTTGCGTTGTCTACTCGATTGCATAGACGCTCGGGGTAAACGATCACTGAATATATGATAGTCGACGCATGACGCGCGCACGAACCGATCATGTAGACTAGCATGCTCATTGCATAGTCACTGGCTAATCGATCACTCGATATACGATACTCGACGCTTTCTCCTCGATTGTTTAGACAATCATGTTTCATCGCATAGTCGTTGTCTACTCAATCACATGGCATGCATTGCTCGATGTGCATGGCCTTCATGCTTATCACATAGTCCAAGGTCACTCGATCATCCCTACACGATCGTTTATACTCGATAGGCATTACTCGACGATCTGAAGGAAATGCTACACGATTAAATGACGAGGCTTCGCCCGGGTGGTTCAAGACCTGGTTCGCCTGTTTAAACCGGGTGACTCGATGCTCTTTGTAATAGTTAGCTTTTCTTTCCGGTTTTGAGGCTAATTATCTCGGTCCATCAATTTTTTATTTAATGTGATGTATGTTAGTTTATATGCCATAATGTATGACATATAGTTTTAAAACCCATCATAGGTTATGCATTTATTCATGCATCATCTTTATATTATAAGTGTTATAATATAGTAGTTTGCATGATTAAATTACATTAAAGCATGCTCATGCATTATATAATATAAGAGTTATAATATATGCATGCATTAAGCATATTCATGTATCATCTTTATATTATAAGTGTTATAGTATAAGGATGTTTGTCAACATGTATGCTTAGTTCATTACAAGTTATATAAAAGTTATATATAGTAATGAATGAACATTGCATGAAGCATGACACTTAGGTTTATTTATAAAAGTTAAGAATACCTTGAGTTATAATTAATGAAATTAGAATTAAAATCAATAAGAAAGAGTTGCATGCAAACTTAGGCTTTAATCATGTTTTAAAAGAGTTTTAAAATTTGATTGAGATAGGCCTAAGCTCACAAATTTCTAATGAGATTAGAAATTAGATTAATCTTTTAAATTGGTTTAATAGGATTAAATTGATTTGAATAAAAGATTAAATTTGTAATAAATCTATCGATAAGGGACCTTTTGTCTAAGGCGGGTTCTAGCTAGGCTAGGGTATTTAAGCTGACGGAAACGAAACACCCCTACCTGGGAACCTACCTGGAAAGGTGAATTAGATAGATTTGCTACAAGCATGCAATTGTTGATTAATATTTGTTAAAGTGTTTAATGAATGTTAATCAAAGTTGTTTAACTTTCCAAACTAAGTGTTACTTTTGGACAAACTTAAACAGTCACTTAGTAAAAATAATTAGTCGTATTTTTCTATAATGGACGACTTCATGGCACCAAAGATGCGGTGATCATGAAAAGGGAGGTAGTGCCTTTCAGCGCAAAGGACATCAATGAGTTATATCAGATGAAGGATATCCCAGAGGCACCGGGTAATAAAATCATTGATGATCCCACAGAAGAATAAATGGAAGATGCGCTGAAGATATTAACGCAACCAGGTACGCAGTGGTCGGTATCTATGAAAGGCATCAGAACCCTTACGTCCAATAAACTGCTTCCGGAGGCACGACTTTGGGTGTATTTGGTGAAACGGCAACTCATCCCGACTTCTCATGACAAAACAGTTTCGAGGGATAGAGTCATGGCCACATACTGCATAGCACGCGACATTCCAATAGATGTGGGCCAATTGATTGCAAGGCAGATTCGAGGTTTTGTGGGGCATATAAGAGGCCAGTATTTCTTCCCTTGGACAGTGCCTTTCATTGGGTGTAGGTATTAAGGAAGAACCAATGCCAGAAATCCATGGCCTCACCAACGTCAAGATTTTGAGAATGCTTCTCAAAGATTCCCCTCATTGCTCTGAGCTTCCACTAAAAAGGCCCATTACCGACTTAAATGCGCCGCAGCAGGCCAAAGCCCAAGAAACAGCGCAAGGTTAACAAAGGCAAGGAAAAAGTCCAAGAGCCATCACCACAAGATCAAGAACCATTGGACCCTTTACTTTTGATCATTCGCCCTCCAAGCCCTTCTACGGAACCCCTTTTCCCACTCCCTTAACATTTTACTAATCTCTTCTTGCCCCCAATCACCCAACACATATCCAGCAACACCATCCTCCCCTTTCATTTCACCACAATTTTCTCCTCCACCGCCGCATGTTAATGTCCCACATGATTTGGGTGAAGGAACTTCTGCCCAACCCAAAACATTGATGTGAAACATCGCAGGCGCAACCCACCATTGCCACCCTAACTACTGCCCTTGCTGATATGTGTTCTCTTCTATCTCATCAACATGACTTTTTCTGCCAGCGAATAACGAAATTACACGAGTACAAGCAGAGTTTGCAACGCAATGTTGCAATGACAAGGCAGGTGCCTGATCAACATTCAACGCAATATCTACACGATCCACCTGAACCAAAGACAAGTGGCAGAGCGCAACCATGAGTACTTCAACTTTTTGACAGTCGATCTACATGGTCCCTGGTGTCTCCGCATTTACAACAATATCTACACTTTGAAGAAGCTTCTCGTGTTCCTCCACAAAATCCTCCTCCTAAGCCTTCTGAACCTCCTCCTCAATAATTCTACAAATTTTTTGTTGCAGTGATTCTTTCATTTTTAATTCATTCATTATTTCTATGTATAGAATCTATTCCTTGATTCTTTGTACATGCTCAAATTTTGTATTGCGATATTTGTAATTCTTTGTATACTTGGTTAATTTTTAATACAAATGAGTAACAATTCTTTGTATGCATTAGCCTCTTATTTATCATCCTTTGTCAATTATTGCGATGTTCTTTATCTTATATTTTGCGTTATTCATTGCGCTGCCATGATGAGTATTATGCATACCCTTAGCAACATGTCTCACACTTTGTATTTTCTGACTAACACTTAGATAATTCGTAGCAATAGCACTGCTTTACCTTTTATCCTTCAAGACTCTGCTCAACCTTCTTTTCAAAATTTTAACTAAGTGTTTTGTCTATTCTGTCCAAAACAACGCAATGGGAACCTTGCACATCTTTAAATTTAGGGGTGGGGAAGGTCTGAGTAGATGCGATCAAGCGGATGTGGTTATCATTAGAAAATGCATTCATTGACAAAAAAAACAATTCATACAAACTCCAATGTCAGCGCAAGGGAAAACCCAAACCTAATAAGAGTTAAGTCATGAAAGGAACCTGCTCGTAGTTGGATGTTCGCATGACACCCGTGGGAGCAAGCCAAAACGAAGATGGGTTTCCAAGAACGACGCAATATGAAAAGAAAGAAAAAGAAAAAAAAAAGGAAAATAAGAATATGAGAGACAACTCCTCTGACCAGCGAAAGTTAAACTTAGCTGAAAATCAAGAGTTAAAGTTGAGATTGGCACACAACCGTAGTTGGATGTTCGCATGACACCCATGGGAGCAAGCCAAAATGAAGGGTGTAACCATGATCAACAGTCTCTAATAAAATGACGCAAACTAGACCAACGCATACTGACGCACCAAGTTATTTTTGCATGAAGAGATAAACATTCTTTTCAAAACAAAAAGGGAATTTTTGAGTAAGAGATTTGTTGTATAAAAGAATAAAGTAGAGCATGTTTATGAATTATTAAAGGATAGAAGGAAATTGCGTTGTTAAGTAATGTTGTGTAGGTGGAGCATTCGGAGCAACCAATCGACGCAAAATTGAGGATAAGAACTGAACAATATTGCCTTAGTGGAAGATATGCTTGAGGACAAGCATATATCTAAATTTGGGGGTGTGATAGCTTGTAGAAATATAAGTTATTTATACTGTTTTATTTAGAGATTACGACAAAAAGAAAAGAAAGTTGCGTCGATGGTATACAAATTGGCTAAGAAATGCGAAAATTATAAAATGTCGTAAATACACCCACTAACACGATTGCAATGGTAGGATAGAATGTTTCAGTTTCTGTTTTGCAAGAAATCAGTCACCGCATGTGTTCATGGCTCCAAGATAAAATAAACAACGCATCTACGTCGCATTGCGCCCATCAATCAAGAACGAAGAGATGATCAACGCAATGACGGCGCAGGCGACAATCGGTCGAGAGCTCTAGCGATCAACACAATTTCAATCGCATGTGGTAATAAAAAACAACACTGCATACGACGATAGATCGAAGATGTGAAGAGAAACGCATTTGCGGAAGATTATGACAAATGTACAGCTTTCAATTGTGCATTTCTGACGGGTTGATTGCGTAACAGAAGGAATTTTTCATTCCGCCATTTCAAGAACTACCATAACTATATAGTGGGGGCCATAGAGTCAACGAGCCAAGCTTCACCTATAAATAGCTTCTTCAAATTCGTTGATACATATACAGATACAGATACTGATACATATAGAGGTGAGACTCTGAGCAGAGAAACCTTCCAATTCCTGTAGTTGAAGCTCTGTGCAAAGGTCAATTCTACTGGGAAAGCAAGCCTGAGAGGGAAGTTTTCCTCTCCACCACTTCCACATGCCGATAAGCATAATCTCCGTTCGAGATCTGTGTCAAGACGTTGACACTCTTTCTATATTTGTTTCTAATCTCTATTTCATCATCTGTATTCATCTTCTCTAATCTTTCATTCACAACATGTATCGAATGCTTAATTTTAGAATTAAATGTTATGATAGTCACCATTGTCATCTCTCTGTCTCTTTCCGTACATCCATAACCCATTTTCTCCATGATGTGTTCTTAATCCCCTGGGTAAATAGAAAGAATTAAGCGAGTGAGTTAATTTGCACTAAGGAAATAATTAAGTTTAGCTAAAGCATGCTCGACGGCATATTCACTTGTGAGAGCAGAAGTGAAGACGTTATTTCACCTATCGAGAGAAGGTTGGAAGAATGTGTTAAGTAAAGCGAGAAGTACTTCCAGAGATGGAAACAACCTTGCGTTCATCACGTTCATCCCTGTTTCACCATAGAGATATGGGAACGCGGCCGATCACCGAGAGGTGTACGCCAAGGGAAAGCAGAACTTTAGTTACGTCCTTAACATGATTGACAAACTTACGATGTTTTTACTCCTACTCTTTCTCTTTCTGCTTCATTCATAACGACTTGCCATCGCATACATCGATTCTTTGTACAACTTCACAGTCAGTTCTCGACCTCAATATCGTGTATCATGTATCGTGTATCGTGTATCATATTAGTTTAGGATTTATTTTATTACACATTTTTACTTTCACCGCAATTTACATTTCTGTATAAATCAACATTCTTTATTCATTATTAAAAACCGGTCGCATGTATCACATAAGTAACGCATTAACGAAAACAATCCCTGTGTTCGACCTTGGATCATTCTGAGAAACTTGCGTTAGAATTATACTTGGATTCAGTGCAAGGAAACTTGTGACACGCACTACTCCATCGCATACTACAAGCATATCATTAACAACGCATATATTTAGACATAGTATCACATAAAAATTCTCTTTATCGCAAAGAACTTGAGCGCATATTTAGCCCATCATTCATTTCACTCACAAGCCATGCTTTAGAGTAGATAAATAGATTAAATTTATGTCATCAAGTTTATGGCAACATGAACTTGAATCATTTTCATCATCAGTAGTGTCTATAAGCGATACATAACATAACACAACATAACAGTCCATTCGTATCCTTACAGAAGGCCCAATTTCACATTTTGGAAAGCATATCTGATGCATTGGCCAAAAGGTTTGAGAACATGATCATTGCACGTGAGATCATGGACTCGTTGCAAGAATTGTTTGAACGTAAGTTCTCACTTTTTAAGAAAAATGGGATTGATGACAATGGAACCAGTAGTGTCAGTTCTCAAGATAATCTCCAGTCCTTATTGAATGTCAAGAGACTAAAAGAGAAAGCAATTGTTGCTGACTCTGATGAAGTTCATCGAAGAGGATTGTCTTCTGAAATGGAACTTGAAGTTTATAATATAGGTTCTAAGACTGATCCCACTACTCTCTAAAGAAGGAAGAAATCCGAAGACGATAAATGTGATTTATTTGTCTTGGAGACGTGCTTAGTAGAGAATGATGATTCTGCCTAGATAATTGATTCAGGGGCTACTAACCACATGTGTTCTTCCCATCAAGGATTTAGTTCCTAGAAATAGTTGGAGAGTTGAAGAGTTGACTCTTAGAGTTGGTACTGGTGAGGCCATTTCAGTCTTTGCTGTAGGCAAGCTTAAGTTATTTTTTGACAAGAAACGGTATCTGTTATTGGATAATGTTTATGTAATTTCTCATATCAAGAGGAACTTAATTTCAGTTTCTTGTCTGATTGAACAAAATTATTCCATCTCCTTTTTTTAGAATAAAGTGTTTATTTTTAAGAATGGTATGAAGATTGGTTTTGGATTAATGGAAAATAACTTGTATGTACTAAGGCCATTAGTCATAAAAGCCTTGCTTAATACTGAATTGTTCAAAACAACAACTGTATAAAGACCAAGAGTTTCTCCTAAAGAAAATGCCCATCTTTGGCATCTAAGGTTAGGTTACATCAATCTCAATAGGATTGAGAAGTTGGTGAAAAGTGAACTTCTAAATGGTTTAAAAGAAAACTCTTTGCCAGTATGTAAATATTGCCTTGAAGGCAAAATGACCAAATGATCTTTTACTGGAAAAGGTTATAGAGCCAAGGAAACCTTGGAGTTTATACATTCAGACCTTTGTGGTTCGATGAGTGTAAGAGCATGAGGTGGGTATGAATATTTCATCTTTTTCATAGATGATTATTCTAGATATGGGTATCTATATCTAATACAACACAAGCCTAAAGCTCTTAAAAGTTCAAGGAGTATAAGGCTAAAGTTGAAAACTTGTTAGGTAAAGAGATAAAAACACTATGATGTGATTGTGGTAGAAAGTATATGGACTTAGAATTCTAGAACTATATGATAGAACATGGAATCATATCTCAACTCTCGGCCTCGGGTACAGCTCAGCAGAATGGTGTATCAGAAAGGAGAAACAGAACCCTGTTGGACATGGTTCGATCTATGATGAGTTATGCTCATCTTCTAGACTCGTTTTAGGGATATGCAATAGAGACTACAGCTTACATTTTGAACAATATTCCCTCAAAGAGTGTTTCTGAAACACCTTTTGAGTTATGTAGAGGCCATAAAGGTAGTCTACGCCACTTCAGGATTTGGGGATGTCCAGGCCACGTGCTTATGGCTAACCCTAAAAAGTTGGAATCTTGTTCGAAAGTTTGCCTATTTGTAGTTTACCCCAAAGAAATGAGAGGTGGATGCTTCTATGATCCAAGTGAAAATAAGGTGTTTGTATCGACAAATGCTACCTTCTTGAAAGAAGACTACATAAGGGATCATAATCCACGTATCTCCATACCATTCAGTATTAAATAAGATTTCTAATGAGACTTTGCCGATCACATTTTATTGTGATAACAGCGGTGCTATGGCAAATTCGAAGGAAACTCGGAGTCACCGAAGAGGCAAGTACATAAAACAGAAGTATGATTTGATCTAGGAGATTGTGCACCGTGGTGATGTAATTGTCACGAAGATCGCGTCGGAGCACCACGTCGTTGATCCATTTACAAAGGCTCTCATGGCTAAAGTGTAAAGAACAAATTGTATATATTTTTGTGTTAAATGAAATGTTCGTAAAAGTATGTTTGTTCTAGCAACTTCTGTTAAGAATCAAATTGTTAACAACCATTTGTAAATATTCAAATATTTAAATGGCTAAGATCAAGGTATAGAAAGTTTAAAGATTTCTAGATCTGACTGTTAACAAAGAGTTGTTGAGACAAATCAGATGCATCTTGCTCAAAGTGTTGAGAGTACTTTAATGTAGTGGGAGAAAAGTGTGCTTCCTGGCCATTATTGAGAATAAAAATGCATCCCCATATAGTTTTATTCAAAAGCACATTGTATACTAACAATATTTACAATAATTCTCCCAGCTAAAGTACTTGAGAATTACCTAGTAAGACTAGGAATACCAGATAACCTAGGGCAAGTAGGAGAAATATCGGGTATAGAGATACCGAATGGTAAAAGATGGGTATGGGATGCCCTAGTTTATTGTATTTCTCTATAAAACTCAGAATATAGGATTTTCTGAGTTTTATAGAGAATGCACCCATCGTCTACACGGCTCTAGCGCGGACCAACGTTAGAAGTTTCCTCCTTCGGCGAATGCACCCATCGATGCAAAATCCATAGGTTTTGATAGTTTCAGCGACCCACGTGGTCTAAGTAGCCTAGCAGCATCGTTTTCCCATCTTTTAGTAAGGTTCAACAACTACATATTCTATTTTGGCATGAGATTTGAGTTAACCACTTCTTAACGACTCCAAAATATAGGATTGGGCATATTCAAACACCAACGGGCAAAGATTCAGATTGTTTTGGTCAAGTTTCACTGAGTTGAGCACTCTAAATTTTTATTTTAGTTAGTTTAAGGTCCTTTATATTTGTCTCTAACACTTGAAAGCTCTTATTTGTAGATTTGGAATAGTTACAAAACCATTCAGACATTATACAACAAGATCCAAGTCCGTTTTGGTGAGTTTTAGGTGTTATAACTTTATTTAGATCCTTTCGAAGTATATTTAGATGTTGTAAATTAGTTTATAACTCATGGTTACTCTTATTTGTAGTTTAGACTTGATTCAAGGTACTTGAATTGAGATTTAAGGTTTCTTTGGATGATTATTCATTCTGAATACTTCTCGAGTCCCTGAATAGGTTCTAGAACTAAGTTCTTATTTTGGAACCTTGGTGTTATTATTTTAGGAGTCTTTTGAGTATTGAGAAACACTTTTTAAACATTGAAGTACATAGAATTCTACTGTTGGGTTTGTTTGTTTGTGTGCTAGCGTATTGCGTGATTTATTCCTATTATATCCTTGGCTAATGAGATAAGTTTGGGCTTTTGATCCAAATTATCCTCTCGTCAAGGCCCAAATAGATCGAAAAGCATGCCTATTCATCAAATGGAGATGGTTGGCCTTGACCTCATCTTTGCCCGAGGTTGAGCATGTTAGTTTGGCCCTTGGCCCAAACTCCCCTCTTCCAATGCTTAACTGGGCCCTAAGGTGTGAATTCCAGCTCGAGTTTCACCATTTTCTCAATTGGATAGTTTGGGAATTCCATAAAATCGATTATGCCCTCTAGTCCAAATCTACCTATAAGAATTATCATTTTACATTTGTTTCTATTTCTGTAATGAATATATATTATTTCTTTCTCACATTTATATACATAATTTAGTAATACTTATAATTATTGTTTATCCTTATATTAAAAAAATCATTGTTTTTTAATTAAGTAATTGTTAAAATCGTAATTTTTCTTTCGAGATAATTGTATATTGACCTAAAATGGAATATGCCACACATTTTAAAACTTAAGTTTTTTTTTACATATTGCTTATGTCACATCAATAGAAATTATTAAAACGACCTTATTATGCATGATTACTGGACTCTCGCTTCTTGCTCTCACTACTCTCACTCCTTGATCTCATTACTATACACACTCACTCTCAATCTTGTAATTATTGCTATTAAATCTTTTTAAATAAAAAGAGTGAGAGCAAAGAACAAAGAGTGAGAACGAGCGTTAGAGAAAATAGACAGAACGAGAAGTGAAGAGACCTAAACTCTAAGGAGCAAGAGGTCCCTGTAATGAAAAACAACAAAACAAAGAGAATAGAAGCTGGAAACAAGAGAGAAATATTGTACGGAGGATCCAATGATTCAACCAAGTTCTATATTACTCTTCATTAAAGTGGAAACAATTACAAGTATTTATAAGCAAATAATAAACTACCCACTTATGCACTAACCTTAAAATTCTACCACTAACTTTGAAAATCTCCCTTAATCAATTCACTAAACCATTATGCTACTATCCTTCAATTTATGATGCAATATCCTAAATAAAAGTCATTTGTTTCAATTAAAGAAAAGACTAATTTAATTAACAACTTGCAAAATAAGTTTGCACTAATTTTCAACACTCTCCCTTGGTACAAATATACGTTCAACAACACTAAGTGTAATGCAAAATTGTTCCTTCCATTCAAGAATGCCTCTAACTTCATTGTGAGGCTGAGGTCCAACTTCACAAAAATCACCCATTAAAAAATAACTAGTGATTTAATCTTACCTCACATTCAGATAAATAATTGGGTCGTGTTCTCGGTCTCAAAGACCTACGAACAATAATCTCTATTTCTTCATCTACTTTTAAACTTTCTTTAGGATTAACATTAATCCCTTTTTCATTTGATGGGTCATCAATAAAGAAAGGCAACAAGTTAACTACATATTTCTTTGAACTTGCATCCATCTGACGAAACTTCGTCAAGCACTACATATTGAAGGAAAAAAAACTTCTCTCATCTTTGGATCCATGCATCTCTATCATTTCTTGTGAGTTTCATATTCAACAAAAAGACAATATTTTACCTTTGGGTCTAATTTAGTACGTTTACTCTTCGAAACATGAGTATAAAAAATTGACCCAAAAACTCAAAGATAACTTACATGGACTTTCTGATGATATGGTATAGTATCTCAAAATGAGATATATCCGACCTCGCCCATGGAGGTAAACGGAGAATGACATGACAAGCTAACTAAATAGTTGCTATCCATAACTCCCTTTGAAGATTCTTTGCATATAGCTAAGAAGGCAGATAGAAGTAAGGTGTGCTAATTTACGTTCAACAACTTCATTCTGTTGTGGGGTGTCAGAACACATCATTTGGCACTGAATGGCATTCTCTTTGCAGTAATTCTGAAACTGATCAGACATATATTCTCCCCCATTATCTGTGCGAAGATACTTTATTGACAACATAAATTCCTTCTCCACTTACTTTTTAAACTGGATAAACTTGAAGAAAGTCTCACTTTTAGCTTCCAAAAAATACACCCAAGTGAAACGAAAAAAATCGTCCACAATGACCATAACATAATGACAACCAGAATAGCTGGGTGTTTTAGTTGGTCCTGTCAAATCTGAACGAACTAACTGCATTGCACAAGTAGATCTGTTATTTGAATTTGGGAAAGGAATATGATGTGACTTGCCAAATTGACAACTAGGGCAAACCACGTCTTGGTGTATTTCTTTAAGGAGAGGAACACTGACAAGAAGCTTTTTCATAGAAATTCTTTCTAATAATCGGTAATCAACATGGCCCAACTTAGCATGCCAAAGTGTTACACCATCATTCTGACCAAACTTTTCAACATACACATCACTTGCAAACAAACACATAGCGGGAATCTTTCTTCTTTCCAGTGAACAAAACTTCATCTTCAAAATTTTTAATATCAAAAATAATTTTCACATCATTTGGACAAAAAAGAACATACCTCTAAGAATCAACAATTTGATAAACCAAAACCAAATTCTTCTTAAACCTAAAACATGATAAACATCTTCAAGAGAAACACCATCAACATCTGATGCACTATTCTCAACATTAACATGCCCTTCTTCAATAACACAGTGTAAGAAATTGTCAATCACCACAATTACTCTTCCTCCTTGGTGAGCACATATATCATAAAGAAGAGAAACATTTTCAATTGTATGAAAAAAAAACAACCACAACCATCCAATCTGTATTGTAATCTATTAATAGGTTGGTCAATAGCTTCAATTGATAAGCATTGTTTCCATTTAACTTGCTCAGGTTGTTACTTTCTTATAGAACATTTTCTTCTGCTTCTTTGAGATCCACACGAAAAATTGGTCTAATATTACTTGATTTTCCACAACGATGACACGCCACCTTCACCTAACAATCATGTTTGATGTGTCTTAGATTTTCACACAAAACATCCTTTTAATTTGCCCTTGGAATGCCATTCAACCTTAGAATCATTACTATCATTTGAAGTGTTGGGATTGATGTCTTAATTCTCCCGGAGTCTCGTTGTTTTGGAAAGATACATATTGTTCAATGAATAAAATAAATTGATTAAATTTTCCTCCATCACATCAACTTAAATTGATTAAATTTTCCTCCATCACATCAACTTAAATTGATTAAATTTTCTCTCAACCATTTAAATCCACCAACACTAAAACCCAATTAAAATTTAAACTTCAAAATCCCCCAAATATTTTGTCCATATCATAAATTGAATTCCCTTAACAAGTTAATTCAATTTTAAATTTCCAAATTTCAAAATAGACCAAAATAATTAAGATAATTAAATTAAAATTACTTGAAAATTTTGGATGCCACACTAATAAACTATCCACTAATGCACTAACCTTAAAAATCTTCCTTGATTAATTCATTAAAACATTATGCCACTATCCTCTAATTTACGAGGTATGATGCTAAATATTAGCCATTCGTTCAATAAAAGAAAAGACTAATTTAATTAATAACTTGCAAAATAAGTTTGCACTAATTTTCAACGATCCTAATCCCATACACAGTGTTCGCATTTGGTAATTTCACGCTATTAACACAAGTAGAATGACCAAAAAAAAAAAAACATTTTTAAAAATTGGTTCAAATTTCATTTAGCCCTTTTAAAATGGTGGGTACAAAAAAACCTTTGATTTTGGATGTGTATTAGCTAAATAAATATATTGCACTCGCCATAGGAGGGAATCTGTGACTTATTAACATATATCGTAATTCACATTATATCCTATTCCTATTGCAAAGTCCTTTTCATTATTCATAATTTTTGTGAAAGATGCCATTTGATACCATCTCGAGGGTCTGAGCTTATACCTAGCCCACAAAAGGGGGAAAAACCACCAAAATTCTTAAGAATTTCGCCCTCCTTATTCATTCCCAGAGGTTTTAATTAGGGTTTTTCCCGTTCATCCAATTGGGTCTCAATTCTGTTGAATTGGCCATTCCAAACTGCTAATAATCGCACTGCTACTGCTCTGCACATAAATCTTATTGCATAATTTTTTTTCTTTTTGTTTCCAAGAAAATAAAGAAAGAATGGGTGCTCAGAGAAAGGGAGCATCAAAGGTTTCCGAGGACCCCGAGGAGCTGGCACGAGTTTCGTTGCAGGCTGTTCTCCTTGCCGATAGCTTTACCACTAAGTTTCGCCCCATAACACTTGAACGCCCCAAGGTATATTCCAGAAAACCAGAAGTGTTTCTTTGGAATCATATGTGCTATGCATTTCTTACTATGTGTTCATGATTGGCAAATAGTTTGATATTAGTTTGGAAAAGTATGTCATTTGAGGGCTGCATTCTTTTTAAATTTAAAAAAAAAAACCTGTTGTAAGCTTCTTATTGGCAATAATATCAAGTTGAATGCAATTCAAATTTTCACTTATCTATTTATTTACTTGCTGCACAAGTTTTTATAGCGGATGAGACAACTTAAAACTTGAAAGGTAGGAACTTAGTTTTGCCAATTATATACTGTATTGTCCTGCTTCATATTTTAGAAGCAATTTGCAGTGAGCTGGTTGCATAGAGATCAAGTATGAAGGCCTTAATTAAGCTAAAACGTTTTTGAAGGATTGAAAAATTGTACTATGCTTCTTGTTCCATTAATATTTTCTTCTTTTTTTTCAATCTCTAAAGGTATTATTGCCACTCGTAAATGTCCCGATGATTAATTATACCTTATCCTGGCTCGAATCGGCGGGTGTTGAAGAGGTGTTTGTATTTTGCTGTGCTAACTCGAAGCAAGTAATTGATTATTTGGAGAACTCCGAGTGGGTATCCCTACCAGACTTTGCTGTCACAACTATAGAGTCGCACAACTCCATTAGTGCTGGAGACGCCTTGCGTTTGATCTATGAAAGAAATGTGGTACGGATGTCTAGAACTGATATATGGGACTTATTTTAATACCAGCATTTTCTATAAGAACTAAATCCTGACACATGAAACAGATTTTGAGATATTGATGGATTATCCATTCCCAAATCCAAATATCCATATATTTATGGATTTTGAGCTTTTGATACATTTTGATCCTCTGTTAACTTCACCATAAACACATTTATGTATTTTCTAGTAACTCAAATCCACACTTGTTAATTTGGTTTTCTATAATTCGATATACTCATCTTATCAGTCAAGAACAAGAACAATTGTTACCTTGAAAATTTGTCCACTGAGATATTGTGATTATTGTATCTTTCCTTAGGTATCTGTATCATGAGAAGTGGTTCATTCAGTTTAAGTTTAGCATATGGCTTCAATTTGAAGTTTAACTAACTGATGCATGGTTTGAAATTTTGTGCATTTGTTTTCAAGTTTTTTAACTTTATTTTTGGCAACACTGACTGTCTTGCTACACATTGGTGTCTTTATCATAGAAAAGGATAATCATGCATTGGCACTTTTAATGCAATAAACGGAAGGTTTTGCAGGTGTATATAATGTTAAAAGTGATGTGTATATGGTGATTCCCTCTACTTTTTGGTTGTATTCTCCCTTTTGTCTTTTGTTTTTTTTGTTTCTTCTGTCTTATAGGTCTACATTTTGTAGTTGGTTAATTTTGTTGTATTTATTCTTTTTTCCTCAAAAACGAAAAGATCCGTTTCCTCCCCCCCCCCCCCCCCCCAGAAAGGAAAAAAATGAAAAAATGGAAAAAAAAAATGCTGTGAAGATAATGAAGACCTGAAATTTCGTAAAGATAAAAATCAACTTTCTACAGTCACTATTTCATTTACCACACTACTTTTTAAATATCATCTTAAAGTGTTTGCCAAAAGAACTGCCATAATGAGTGATTTTGCAGTTTCATGACCTTTATGAATGATTCATTGTGCTATCCAGTTTGTATAGGTTGTTTCACTCAGGTGTCTTATAATACCTCTAAATTTCCCATTTTGAAGATACATGGTGATTTTGTACTTATCACGGGAGACACCATAAGCAACATGTCACTTACGCAAGCTCTTCAAGAACACAAAGAGAGAAAGAAGAAAGATAGTAATGCTGTAATGACTATGGTTGTCAAACGGTCAAAGCCTTCTCCTATCACACACCAATCTCGGCTTGGCACCGATGAACTATTTATGGCAATTGATCACAATACGAAGCAGCTCTTGTACTATGAGGACAAGGTTGACCATTCAAAAGGAATAATACATCTTGACAAGTCATTGCTAATGGATAATCCTTCGATATCACTTCATAACGACATGCAGGTTATTTAATTTAACCTACAAGTGCTTTATCTTGTTTATTTTCAGTGTTAATGTCACATCTTGAGTTATAACTTTTCATGATAAGAAGCAAATTTCATTGCTAACAAAAAAAAAAAAAAAAAAACGTAACATGAAGAGGACAAGTGGTCCAAACACGAGCTAGACTGGAGGAATATTACAAATTCTCCAATTAGTCTTTTATTGGTGGGGTTTCTGTTGCATTTTGCATTGAAGGTTTGCAATTGGGTTTCCCATCCAGTGAGAGTTTCAGAAGGGTCTAAAGCATATATATATATAAACACGTCCTGGTGTGTTGGCAAAACTTCTTAAAATTTCAGATTCATCTTCACATTTCAGATTGTGTTGGACACTGACAGTCAGTTACAATAGGAATTATTGTCCATCCAGCTTCTACCTTTGTATATCTGTTAGTAATTGATAGATGCAGGGAGTGGCATCATGTCAAAAGATAAACTAGACTAAATCATATTCATGTTATGCAGGATTGTTACATAGACATATGCTCCCCAGAAGTACTCAGCTTGTTTACTGACAATTTCGACTACCAACATCTACGTCGTCATTTTGTCAAGGGCTTGCTTCTAGATGATGTACGTATTCCTTGATATGGACTGCTTACCTTTCAATAAGAATTTTAGTTTCTTTTTAATATGAATTTTAGATCTAGTAAATTAAGCTTCTTTTTGTTTTGCTAGTTTTATTTTTTTTATTTTTTTTATTTTTTAATGTTTTGCCATTATTATTAATTTTTCTTTTTGTAAGAAACCAAACCTTCATTGAAAAAAATGAATGAATACAAGAGCATAAAGAAGAAAACTCGTGTGAGCAAGAGGAACCCAAAACGAATTACAGAAAAGGACTCTAAACCAAAAGAACAAGACTGTGATCATAATTACAAAAATGCTTAGTGAATGAAGTACAAAGGGACGCATTAAACCTACCTACCTCCCAAACTTCGTCATTCAATGGAATAAGATTTCATTCATCAGTTTATTTTTCTTATAAAAGAAAGATTTGGTTGTATTATTATTATTATTTTTTATAAGAAACAATTTTATCGATAGTATGAAATTACACAAAAAAGGGGGAAAGCCCCCATCCAAGGGAGTTACAGAAAGCCTATCCATTGAATGAGAGAGGATTAAAGCTTTAGTGATGAAAGAGGGGAGAACATTTACACAAAGAAACAATGAAAAGAGCTATAACTTAAAAAACTATTAAAGTAAGCTCTTTAACTTGAAAAGTTATGTGATTCCTTTCTTGTCAAATGCTCCAACAAAAAGCTCAAACGAAGTTCATCCAGAGAAGTTGTTTTCTTCTTTTTTATAGGATGGCCTCCAAGTGAGAGAGCGGAGGTAAATCAAGGTCATTTGGGAGAGTTGTGGACTTTCCAAAAACTTTTAAAAGATAACTGGGAGAGAGCTTGTGGAGAAATTTAAAGTGAAAGTTGATAAATTGCGAGGGGCATCTCTCTCAAAAAGGGGAAGGCTGACTCTTGCCCAATCAGTTCGTAATCCCCTATTATTTCTTCTCCCTTATGCAAGCTCAGGTTAAAACCATCAACAGTTTGGAGAGAGATTTTGTGTGGGATGGTGGTTCTTGCAACCCAACTTCCCACCTTGTTAATTGGACTTGGGATCTCCTACCTACGATCTATGGTGGCCTCGGAGTCGGGTCCCTTTTTCAAAAGAATACTGCCCTCCTTATGAAATGACTTTGGAGGTTTTGCCATTAGGAGACTGCCCCAGGGAGACGAATAATTGGTGCTATTTATGGTGACAATCTTGATTGGACTTCTAATTTGCCTAAGAAGGGAAGAAGCTTAGATTGTGGGCCGGTATTATGAAACAAAAACAATGGTTTTTCAACTTCACCGAGTTCATTATGGGTGATGGGAGATCTGCTAGATTCTGGGTCGATTGTTGGTCTGATTCTCAAACCCTTGCATAGAAGTTTCCTGACATTTATGCTTACTCCATTAGAAAAGATGTGATTGTGGATTGTTGGTGTGATTCTAGTCAAGCTTGGGACTTGGGTCTTAGAAGAAGACTTTATGAAAGAGAAATGGGTAGTGTGGTTGACATCATGCAAATCCTAAATTCTTGGGTGGTCCAGAGTAACTAGGATAACTTAAAATGGAAGATTGATGCTTTTGGTAAGTTCACTATACCTTTCTAAGGGTGCATCAAATTTCACCTTCCCTTTGGTGAAGCTTGTGTGGAAACTTACAATTCTCAAAAAAGCCATTCCTTCTTTGGTCTTTCGCTTATAGATGCTCAAACATTCGAGAAAAACTCCAAGGAAACTCCAAAATTGGGCTCTGTCTCCATCCATATGCTGCCTTTGCTCGAAAGAGGAGGAATCTCATGACCATTTATTTTTGCATTGTGGTCTCGCTGCTAAGGGCTGGTCCCGTTTGTTTAGCATCTTTGGTGTGGAGAGTTGCCTTCCCAAAATGATTGATGATTGGATGCTCGATGGGGAGATGGTTTTGCTTTTGGTGGTGAAGGGAAAATACTTTGGCAAAGTGCTACTCGTTTTCTTTTGTCGTGTCTTTGGAAGGAAAGAAACAGTAGGATCTTTGCAGATAAGTTCGTCTTTTTTCTAAACAAGGAAAAAAAAAAAAAAAACTAAGGGTGTTGGCAAGATAGGCTAGTCTTGTTTAAAGCTGATTTTCTGAAGTTATTTGAGGAATTTTATGATAATGGAAGACTAAATCCTTGCATTAAAGAGAATTTCATTTGCTTGATCTAGAAAAAAGAGTGTTGTCCTTGTTAAAGATTTTAGACCAATTAGGCTCACTACATCAGTTTATAAAATCATTGCCAAGGTTTTAGTTGAGAGACTTAAAAAGATTATGCCATCTATCATTTCTCCTACTTGGAGCGCATTTATCGGCGGTAGACAAATACTTGATCCTATTCTCATTGCTAATAAGGTTGTGGAGGAATATCGTTCAAAAAAGAAAAGATGTTAAATAATCAAGCTTGATTTAGAAAAGGCATTTGATAGTTCCTTGAAAATGTGCTTGTTCTTGAAGGGTTTGATGATAAGTGGATAAAATGGATTAATGGTTGCATTAGAAACTCGTTGTTTTCGGTCTTCATCAATGGAAAACCTCGTGGAAGATTAAAAGCTTCAAGGGGTATTAGTCAAGTGGATCCCTTTTCCCCTCTCCTTTTCCTCTTAGTTAGTGAGGTGTCTAGTGCACTTGTTGATCTCATACATAAAAAAGGTCACTTTGAAGGTTTTGTGGTGGGGAAAGATAAAGTTCATGTATCCTTTCTCCAATTTGCAGATCACAGGCTTTTGTTTTGTGAAGATGATAATAAGATGTTGAATGCTCTCATTAATAAATTGTTCGAATGGTGTTCAAAACAAACGGTCAATTGGGAAAAATCAGCTCTTTATGGTATCGATATAGATGAAGCCAAGCTTCTGTCCACTGCTTCGAAACTGAGTTGTAAGATTGAATCTCTTCCTTTTTTGTATCTTGGGCTCCCACTTGGTGGTTATCCGAAAAAAGTATCCTTCTGGCAGCCAATTATTGATAGGATCCATAAGAAATTGGATCGTCGGAAGCGTTTTAACTGTCTCATGGTGGAAGACTCGCTTTGAACATCGCGCTACTCTCAAATCTTCCTACTTAGTACTTATTATATGTCTTTATTTGCTATACCAGTAAATGTAATTTCAGAAATAGAGAAGACTATGAGGTCTTTTTTTCGGGAAGTGCATAATGGCAGTGAAGTCAATCATTTGGTTAAATGGGATGTCGTTTCTAAATCCCAATCAAATGGAGGTCTCGTGTTTGGTGGTTTGAAGAATAGGAATTTGGTATTGTTGACCAAATGGGGCTGGAGGTATATCTTTGAGCAGGATTCTTGATGTAGTTTGGGTTTATTTGTTTAGATGGTTTGGTTTCCCCTGTTTTATGCTTGTTAGGTTCCCCTTTATGTTTGTTAGTTTGGTTTAAGTAGTTATTGTGTGGTAAACTCTTGTGAAACTTCAATGTGATTTCTGGTTGTGTTGGCTTCTATTTAAAGGCCATCCTCCTTCATTAATGAGGATGTGATTTATTTTTCTTAGAATTCTATCTCTCACCACCTTCTCTACATCAATTCTTTAAGGTGCAAAGTTGTAAAAAGTATTCATGGCAGTGGTTCGGGCAAATTTGGAAGGAGTCTTCGAAGTCCTTGGATTAATATATCCAAAGCTTGGTTGCAAGTTGGGTCTCTCTCTTCTTTCAAGCTTGGAAACGGCTGTAGAATCTGCTTTTGGCATGATACTTGGCTGGACAGTAGCTCTTTGGCATCCCTTTTTCCATGCCTTGTTAGAATTGCATCTAACCTGAAAGGCTCAATTTTTTTTTATCATTGGGATGAAGTTACGCATTCAGGTCAACATCCTTTAGGAGATTTTTAAAAGATGGACGAAGTTCTGAATTTTAGCATTAGAGGGGCTGCAAGTGGTTGACAAACCAGATTCTCGTAGCTGGAAATTGGACTCTTCAGGTCAGTTTTCTGTTAATTCCCTTCTCAAGCACTTGGCTGCCTCTACTGTGGATAAATTGTTGCATAAAGCTCTGTGGAAATCCAATTGCCCAAGGAGAGTGAATATCATCATATGGATTATGACTTATGGGGCACTCAATTGTTCTTTTGTAGTACAAAAGAAGCTCCCTTCTCACAGCTTGTTCCCTTCTATGTGCCATCTCGGTTCCACGGCCAATGAAGATTCTCAACATCTTTTCTTTGTTTGTTGTTATTTCATGGCATTTTGGCGCAAGCTGTTTCCAACTTTCAAGCTTCAGTGGGTGTTTTGTGATGTTTTTAAGGAAAATGTGATTCAGACTCTTGTGGGTTCTTCCTTGAACCCTTGGTGTGGTCTAATGCGATCAAAGCCTGTTAGGACTCTTCTTCTTGGAAACAGAAAATCCCAACAATAACACGAATATCCAAGAAATTCACAAGGCAAACACCATTGTGATTATATATTTACTTCAAGGAAAATACAATATTATAGATAATAACTTGAACAAGATAGATGAACAGACTCTTAAGCACATTCTAGAGGGCTGGGAATCCTCTCCCAAGAGCCAAACACTCTTCTAAATTTTTCACATTTCTAGCCATACTTTCTCCCACTATTTATAACCCAAAAACCTAACAAACATAATGTCTAATTACTAGAATGTCCCTTACTACTAATCATACTAATTATCCCAATATATTCCTAATTAGAGCCTTACAAAGCTATCCTATTCGGAATTTCGTTAGAAAGGAATTAGCATATTTTTCAAGACAGGTTTCTACCTTGGTTCGAATGTTATGAAATTGCTCGTGTTAACGCTTCTTCTTGGTGCTCACTCTCCAAATTATTTGTAGACTTTTCCATTCAAGATATTTGTCTTAATTGGACCGTCTTTCCTATTAGCTTAATTTTTAGCTTGGTTTTTGTTTAGATTCAAGTGTATTTGGCAAGTTCTATTTGTTTCTACCTTTGTACTTTGAGTGTGAATCTTTCTCATTATTTCAATAAAAAGATTTGTTTTATTTAAAAAAAATGTTCGCCTTTTTTTTTTAATAATTGTTTTTGGTTTTTTGTTCAACATACAACCTCTTGGTTGTGCACAAATTGCACCAATTTCTTTTGTAATTATAGCTTTTTGATGATTGTTAACGATTGGAAGGTTCTCCTTCATTAGCTCCTTGCAGAGAGTCCTCTCAACTCCTTGCCCTTAGGTTTTTTTTTTTTTTTCTCTGATGGATGGAATATACCCGCCTATTTCTTATACAAAAAAGAGAGTATGGGTTCTTAAGGTCTTTGAGGCTTTTTTATTTTATTTATTTTGTATGCTCTTGTACATTGTTTCACAGTCCTTAATGAAATCTTGGTTTCTTGTAATTTAGTATTATACGTTTACTGCTAATATTATTACGGACAATGATTTTCAGATCATGGGTTACAAGATTTACACACACGAAATTTACTCAAGCTATGCAGCTAGAATCGATAATTATCGAAGCTATGACACTGTTAGTAAGGACATAATACAAAGGTGGACATATCCACTGGTACCTGATGTTAAATTCTTTGGGAATTCTGCTTATAAACTTGAAAGGCAGGGAATGTATCGAGCATCAGGTAATGATTAAATGATTCATCATATTGAGTAAGTTTAGGCAAGGCTTGTTGATGTTTTTCTTCATGTTGCTCAACTTGATCAGTATTTTCTTATCCCTGATAATCTTTCCTGTACACTTAAAAGCTCATGAGCTTGTATTTTTCTTCTTTGTTGCGTTGCTTTGTGATGCTTCTGCTATACTCTTTTGCAATGTCAACAACTTCTCTTTTGAATTTGATCGCATAATTGTTTGTTCATTGAATGGTTCCATGGAACAATTTTAGCTTCTGACCATCTTGGATGAGCTTCTCTTGACTAGCTTACTTCGTGATGTCATCAGTTTCTTTTGTCTGGAAGAGCCATGTTATAAATAAATAAATAAATAAATATATATATATATATATATTATTGCTTTTTATGCTTTTAAATGAGACAAGGAAATATATATTATAAAAAACAAAAGGAGAGCAATATAGCAGCCTTAGGGATGAGGAATCCCTAAGCCAAAGTGGAGGAATCAAAGAAATGGCCTCCCATCCAAGTTGTCCAACAAAATAGGTGTATTACAAAAGGGTTTGTGAAATATGAAATATGAATAGATTTATAGATTTAGCCCTTTGTCTCTCTGATTCGTCCTTCAAAAAAAGTTTATGAAGCTTCATCAATCCAATATGCTTTATGTTTAGGTTTGGCTCTCATTTTATTCAGGTCAATTTTCATGTTGGTGACATTTGGTTTGCTATATTACTCTCGATTTGGTCAAGTTTTTATGCAACTTCTTTAGAGTTGTAGCTCTCCCCTTATATATTCCTGTTATTAAGAGGTGACATTAGTTTTAAAAAAAATTGTTGACATTGGTTCTTCTTCAGAAATACTGCAGGCACGCTCTGCACAGGTTGGTCCGTTTACTGTTATTGGAGATAACAGCAAAATTGGTGGTAACACCAAAATTACGAATTCAATTATTGGGCAAGGTTGTAATATTGGATCAAATGTTACAATTGAAGGCTCTTATATATGGGACAATGTGACCATTGAAGATGGTTGTAAACTCAGTCATGCTATTGTATGTGATGGAGTTGTTATGAAGTCAGGAGCGAAACTGGAACCTGGTGTAATTTTGTCTTTCAAGGTATTGTTCCTTCTTTTTGGTTATTAATGCCGTTGAACTGATTTATAGTACTCATGAGTAAAGCACAAAAAATTATAATATCTGATAAAATTGGCCTCAGGAGTGTCAATGACTTGCACTAACGACAAAGGTATTCCTTAGATTGATAATTGACCTATAGCTGTTTAATTCTCATATTTCCTTGATGCTGGATTTTGCTATCTATTCAAACTTCTGTTTGCCCTTTTATTTTCCCCTCTCTAGTAGATAGAAGATTGCTTTTCATTTTTTGTTTTATCTCACTAGCTTCACATTTGACACCTTTTTGTGGCTTGGCTTGTAGGCTTCAATTTTTCTTAGCAAGAGTTGTTTCTTATAAAAAAAAAACTTTTTGGATATTGCAATTCATGTACTTTTCTAATCAATTTGTGCTTAAAATCTTGTTTAATTAATTTTGTAACTATGAGTTGACTTCATAAGAGTTGATTCTCTTACAAAAGAGATTTTTTTTAACAAAAAAATATTTCAAGCATCAGTCTCTTTTTATTCTCATATGAAAGTCTCATTTCATGTACAAAACAAAAGTTGCCTGCATAAAACAGCTCTGTCTTTGATGGTGTCCACCACGTTTTTGTGAGAAATGTTTAACTTTAGTCCACTTTGTAAGTTTAGAATTTCAAATGTGCCCCGTATTTTTCTACTAAGTTATTTGATTGTCGATGAGTGAATACTATAAATTATTTTCGAAAGGTTCCTAAAGAATGCATTATTGGATCTCTTATAAAAAAAAAAAAAAAAGGAAGAAGCATTGTAGAATCAATTTTCACTTTATAAATTGTTTTCATTTTGAATGACTTTGTCAAAATGGATCGATGAAATCTTCTCGTATGGTTTCGTCCACCTGTATGTATGTTGGCTTTATGTTCTAGAATCTCAAGGTGTTTCACAGTATCCTGTTCTTTTATTTTTGACTTAGTTCTGGACAAGGAAAATAAATTTATGTGCATAGGTTCAAGGTCATATAAAATTGATTATTTTAAACATGACTATGATTAGAGGTGTAGAAAGGTTTCATGTGTCGCTTTGGGCTTCAGTTTTGAAGCTTTTCTGTAATTATTCTATAGGCAACATTATGCTGAGTCGGAAACCCTTTCTTTAGGGGGTGGCTTTTGGGGGCTTGTGCTTTTGTATGCCCTTGTATTAAGTTGATTTTCATATAAAAAGAAAACATGGCTATGATTGATCAAACTTACAAGTTACAACTATGAACAAATATGTGATGTTGTTAGGTATATTCTTATATTTGATAAAATAAATGTAGCGTAATTACCCATATGGAGAAAAAAGATAAAGAAACTGTTTTGTTAGAGCCTAGAAGATTAAGAAAAAAATCATCGATTTAGATCACGTTAATGTATATTGTATACTGGTTATGTAATGTTCTACTCTTAATATATGAACTCCTCTTGTTCCTCGTTTATTGTAGCTCAACTGACTTTTTTATTTTGATATTACACAGGTTGTTGTAGGGGATCAATTTACCGTTCCATCATATTCAAAGGTATCTTTGTTTCAACAGCCAACCAATCAAGATAGCGATGAGGAGCTGGAATATGCAGATAATAGCAGTGGCATTGTAGAATGTAATAAATTACTTTAAGGCAACTTTTTGCTTTCCATTTTGAGCAAATTTTACTTTAACAGGCCCTTTAATATTCTCTTGAAGATAACAGATCCTTTCATCGAAGTAATGAAATTATGAAAGAGATAGTAAGACTAGGGAGAGAGGTGGGGGGTGGGGGTTGTTACCGGGTGGAAAGAGATTGAGAATAAATGAGAGGGTGAGTGGTAAGTTTAAGTGGTTTGCGGCCATAAGGGATTTTGCTTCATTTCTTCAATATAAGGAGACAAGGATCTTTATGTCCATCAATTCTGTCAGATTTGGGGTATAAAGATGGAGAAACAATCAAATTTCTCATAAAAAGAATGCACTTTTTGGTAAGATGATTATGATTTGACAAAAAATTTGTTGGTTCTTGGTGGTCTCTCAAAGCATTTGAAAAACTATTCTGCCATGGATATTTATTTGGAGTGGAATGCCTTTATGAACAACTTTCTCTTAAATTTCTTGATGTATTGGTAGTGACTACAAATTAATATTTTTAATCGTCTTGTTTCTCCTTTTGAACACAATCAAAGCCATTTAGTTTTGAGGTGCTGTGTGTAAAGAACTGAGGCTACTTCTTACATGGCTTTGGCGTATGCAGTTGCAGATTCAACAGACAAGTCAAATAGTGCACTAATGTCCAAATCGCTGGAGGTGCAAGGCTGGCCTGCATCTGAGGTTGGCATTTTTTGGATCTTCTAACCTGGTCATTCTTTGCATAGTCGTGTCCAAGTTTATGTTACAAAAAACAATATGCGAAAGGTGAGCTTAGAATACTAGGTGATTACAATTAATAGTGTAGATGTCTCTTTCTAAGGAAGTTATGGATGAGCAGTATGACATTTGATATGGATTCAAGGTTCATGCTTCATTTCTGATTCAGATATCCCACTGAAATTAGCAGCTTTTGGTAGTTTATGGTGTTTACATATTTGCCGCCAGAGTGGAACCTGTTGGAAGTCCATGTCCCATGGTTATATGCGAAGAGAAATTTGCTGAGATCATCCAATAGATAGAATGAAACAAACTAACTGATAGAATGAGGTTAGAGTTGGAAATCCCAAAAGTTTCTCACCAATAGAACTCCTAGACTAGACAAGTGCTAATATAACCTATTTTGATAGACATTAAGAAGAAAATTAGATCGTTCATCTGTTGTTTTGTCCTAGGGGGTTAAAAGTGCTGAGATCATCCAAAATCACATCTATTTTTGGACATTTGGATGTTTGTGTTGTGTTAAAAGAAAACATGTTCTAATGAGAAGTCTAAGGTGGATTTTGTTGTTGAGAAGAGAAACAGTTTCATTGGTAAATGAAATACAGGGCGAAGACCCCGAAACACCTACAAGGAAATTACATGAAAGTACTCTAATAGGAAATTAACGAAGAAAGGCTTAGTGTTGAAAGGGTGTTTACATTTACATCAATACATAACATGAAAAAGAATTGAATCTCTGATGCAGTCAAAGGAAGAGAAAGTATTATATATAACTTATTGATAGTTAACATTTACAGATTTGTTGTAATTTGAAAAACATTTAAGCTACCTACACGTTCGTTTTAATTAAAGAAAAAATAATCCCTCTCATTCTGCTGTTAAATCTAACTATGTTTATTAGTTCGTTTTTGTTTTCAAATAAGAATTTTTGTGTTCTTAAAATGAACTATTTTTTTTAAAGGAGGGTTGGAGGTTGGAGAGTGACTAATTCTGTGATTATTGTTTTCTTTTTCAAATTTTTTTTGTAAAATTTCTTCAACTAGGTTATATATGTTTAAATCCTTATTGTCATCTATATCTTGATTGTTTTTCTTTTTCAAACTTTTTTGTAATATCTCTTCTAATAGATTATATATGTTTAAATCCTTATTGTTTTCTATAACCCTTGTTATCAGGAATGGGAGGAATTTTTATTGGCTCGATAATGCCTTCTGACTTTTTTTAATCGAATACCATCCAACCATTTTTGTTAAAGAGAATATCGTCCTTGACTTCATTAAGTGTCAGAATAGAAAATTTACGGGCAATTGACTCTGACATTCTCTACTGTTATTCTCAGCTAGGCAAGGGAGGTCTAGGACATATTTGGTCAATTTGTGAAGGAAGTACTGAAGAAGAATGGAGGCACTCAGTTGCACCCATTCCTGCCGATAAACTTGAGAAGGTTCTGCACAAAGCAGCAGATGACGAGCTAGAGTTAACTCAAGATGCTAATATTTTACCACCTTCAGGGGAGTTGAAGTCCGACTCATATGTCTCAGATGGTGATGATAACGAAAGCTCTAGAGATGACTCCACCTACTTTGAGAAAGAGGTTAAAAGTTTTGTTTTTCTGACGTCTGGTGGCAGGGACAATCTTTTGCTTGCTTAACTTCTGTTATTTTTTATCTACAGGTTGAAGCAACGTTTCTGAGGGCTGTGCACGAAAATATTGAAGTAGCCAATGTAATTTTGGAAGTGAACTCATTGCGGTATGCTTTTATGCTTTTTGCAGTGATTTCATATCTCTTTCTCCTTTCACTTCTGTTGTGTTCTGCGCAATTTCAGTTTTACATTTTGTTCAAATGATTTTATTTATTTTTTAAAAAAAACAAAAGAAACTGCTTTCGTTAAGAAAAAAATGAAGGAATACAAGGTAAATGAAAAATTAAGTCCACAAAACCTTCTAAAGAAATGATTTCTAACTAAATAAGATGATATCTAGAGAATAATTACAAAAAGTCTTCGAGACAGAAACCCAAAGAGAAACATGGAATCTCACCAAGGACCAAACATCACTAGAGTCCTTTCTACATCTCTAAACACTTGTTCCTCTCTCCCCAAATATCCCACAACAAAGCACACACCCCGATAAGCCATAAAAAGCAGCCTTTCTCTTTGAAAGGCGAATGGAAGAGAAATTCCTTGATCGTCTCCCGAACAAGTTGATTTTATTGCATTTATGTCACTGCTGTTGGACATTTTTTCATCATCACTTTTTGATTGAAAAGTGTTCTAAAACCTTCAATAGACATTTCGTTGAATTCCTACATATGCAAGATATCTGCAAGGTTGTGCCTCTTAAAAGAAGATTAACGCTCTCTTTTTCTCAAAAAAAAAAAAAAAAACAATGCTTTTCTGTTGTGAGCTTTTTACATTTGAAATCGATTCACATTTGCAAGATGCCTTTAATTTGTGCCTTGCAAGGCGCAATAGAGATTGATATTCTTTAAAAGAGAAATAAAAGTCAGATTTCCAGTCGTGGACTTTTGGATTGTGGATGCTTAAGTGACATTCGGGAGGTTGTTTGTCTCTTATTTATTAGAGATGTAATGATATAAGAACATATACCAAATCTTCTTATTCTTGATTACATTTAATGATGTAGCATAAATGCTAAAAGGAGAGAAATCTTCTAGAATCAAATCAAAATCTTTATTATTAATTAAAAGTTATCTAATACAATCGGGGACTCTCTATTTATAGAGAACTAGAAGAATCCTAAGAAGATAACTAAAAAGAAACTAAAAACTAATTGGGTAACTAAAATGTAATTAATCAAGGATTAACCATGATTAATTTGAATTTACCAAATTCTCCCAATCACATTACATCATATTCTATCCCTCCCAAAAGAAATTCGTCCTTGAGTTTAAAAAAAATGGAATGGAAATAGTGGATGAGTCATTGTTGCAAGGATGCTTCTTTCGGTGATTGCAAAATACTTTCGCAGAAAATTACCTTTTAAGGTTAGGAGCAAGCCAAAGCTTCCAAATTATTGATTCCTCCAAAGATGTTGAAAATTGGCGTAAAAAAACCTAGAAATTAATATCCTCTTCCTTGAAAAACACAAACCAAAATTGATAAATTAGTGTAGCCCAATATCCTCGAGTCACTTCTTTAAAATAGATGAGTTGGGCCTCATCGATAAAGAAAAAACCTTTGCTTGCAAATTTTCCATAATTTCTTCCTTTTGCATGTTTCTATAACAAGTCTGGATTTTCCTCCTTCGCACAATGAATCAATTGCAAACGATACATTTTTCTCAATTTCCTCCCTAGATTTTTCATTCAAA
This sequence comes from Benincasa hispida, assembly GCF_009727055.1. Taxonomy (NCBI): domain Eukaryota; kingdom Viridiplantae; phylum Streptophyta; class Magnoliopsida; order Cucurbitales; family Cucurbitaceae; genus Benincasa; species Benincasa hispida. Next base: position 29,697,283 of record NC_052353.1, read on the forward strand.
ATTGATTGAACAAGCATTGAATTCGAAATGGTTTTATTGACTTCATCTCTACAGAGAATTTCTTCTTTGTTCTCAACATCTCCATCTTTGATTTTCAAATTTTCGATCGATTGTTTTTCCTCATCCAATTCAAATTGTGCAACCTCCATGTCAACCCCTTCAATTTTTTCTCTTTCCAACGCAACTTTTTCCTCAAACATTTTACCTTCTTTTTTAGACTTGTCTTCCACTTATTTTTCTTCTTTGCCTATTATGGCCTTCACACTTGAGTTCCATATCTCAATCTGTTTGTTTCATACACAAGTCTTGAATCTCTTGGTCTTTCTTTTTTGTTTGTTTCTAGTATATTTTTACACCTTGTTTGGTTGAATTTTTGTTCTTCTTGAGTGCTTAAATGTAGTTCTTTAAGGTTTTTTGGAAAATCTTGAAGAATATAATTATGCCTTTCTTGAACTTTCCTCAAAAGATCCTAAATTTCATCAATTCCCTTGCGAAAATCTTTCTGATAGATGTTTTTATTTGAATATTCCGGTTTTCTTGAAAATGTTTTGACCTCCAAATTGGTAAGGGTGATTTTTGGGTGTTCTTTGATCATAATATCTTCTTCTTCGAGCCATATTCAAGTTTTCATGATGCTCTACAAAGCCTTCATCCGAAGATTCTGAATCTTCCATCAAATATCTCGGGAATTGAACTCCAAAATCTCATTCCAAGTGTTGGTTTTCATTAATTTAATGGGATGATTAAAATGTTGGTTTCTTGTTGGAAAATCTTTAATTATTCCTTGAGGTTTTTGAAGTCTTGTCGGTTGGTTTTTTGAAAAACGGGTTTGATTGGATCGTTGAGCCCTTCTTCATATTTCATCCCAAACTGCCTTAGAAATGTCATCGGAGTCACTAGAATCACTAGAATCAAATTTCCATTATGGATAATGATAGGTTCTTCGAGAAAATCAGGTATGGGTAAAATTAGTATGAGGAATTCTTCTTTTGAATCACTTGATCAAAATTCCAGCACTGTTTTTGGAAGTGAAATTGATTTTCTTGCCCATAGCAATTGTTGTATTTTTCCTTGGACGCCTTTCTTTGGTCAGTAATAGTCCATTTTTGCAAAATCTTGAAAAATCTTTAGTTTCTTCTCTCTTTCTTGGAATTGCAAGGGTTCCCCCTAATTAGATGTGTGTTGTTTGGCAACAAGCACAACTCGCGAAACTCCCTCTTGTGATTGGTGTCGCCAAGAGTTTCCCAGTCTTCCACCGGCAGTAGTCAATCTTGGCCCAGGTGGTCGCTCTGGTACCAATTTGATGTAGCCTAGGAGATAAAAGAAGAGAAATTTCCAAGAATCAAATCAAAATCTTTATTATTAATCAAAAGTTGTCTAAATACAAGAGGGGGACTCTATTTATAAAGAGTTAGAAGAATCCTAAAAGGATAATTAAAAAGAAACTAAAAACTAATTGGGTAACTAAAATGTAATTAATCAAGGATTAACCAAGATTAATTTGAATTTACCAAATTATCCAATCATTACATCATTTAATTAAGTATAAGTTTGTTTCTGCTTCTGTACTATTAGTCAGAATGCTTTAAGGTTTTAAACTTAGGCTCAGTGTTGGTCTGCTGCATGCTTAAATTAACTTTCTCGCGACAGGTTGTCATACAATAAGGTGGCTTCAGATTGTGCAGGAGCAATATTTTATTCTCTGATGAATTTTGCCTTAGATTCTCCACATGGTTCATCTAGTAAGTGCTATGAGCTGCCTTTCCTTTTGGTATGGAAGGGTCAATGTTGAGGTCTTAATTTTATGGAAATTAAGGATAGAAATGTCAATAAAATATCGATTTTGATGGATATTTCTGTTTTTGAAAAAATTATAAAAATGAAAAAAATTCAAAAAATTATTTGAGGTAATAAATAATCATTTTACCCTTAGATAAATTCAAATGCTTATTATTAACGTTATATACACATGAGTGAAATTTTGTTGTTGTTTTTTATTTTAATGATTCTCCAATTTTTTTTCCTGGAATAATGGAGATCTTGATGTTGAATCCATGAACTGACAGAAATTTAATACCATCATAAGTAGAGTCTAATAATACCGAACTCTTTAGGATTCATGTAGTGCAGAGTGTGTTGCTATGATGATGCAAGGAGCAAGGATACATTTAGTTGAGTTTTGTGCTAACTGTCAACATCTTGTCATTTTGAATTTGCAATATGTTACTTCAAGTAATCTGCCTTGGATTAGAGCTTACAGTGTCATGCCTCGTTTTCAATGCTACCGCCATTCATCTGGAAACTGAGTTTGAAGATTACCAAAGAAATCACCTCATGAAACTCATTGGTTTAAATTTTAATAATTTGTTATAGTGCTACAACTTCCAACTACTTGTTTTCCTACGTTTAAACTTTGCATAAAAAACCATTCTAGTTCAGTTTTTATTGTATAATATAAACACAATTGGTAACTCAGTATCTCACTTAGTAGGCAGGATTTAAGCAATTTTCCATATAACATCGATTGATAAGGTAAGGGAATAAAGGATAAACTATATTAAGTTTTAATATATTTTATTAAGGAGTTAAAGAGGAACGAATTGGTTTTTTACGTAATCTTTTATAGATTAAGATAGAATGTTTGAAGTTTCTGAGGCCAAAATAGAATCCTCTAGTAATTTAAGGACCAAATCAGTTTGGATCTCCAAATTTGAGTTTTCTGCTAATACTGTAGAATTCTCTTGCGTTCTTATATTTTAATTTTAAACATCTGAATATTGTTATTTCTTATTTTCACTGCTTTAGGATATAATTACTAATATATTGATAAGAAAACTATCTTAGAAGTATTGTAGTCGTCTTTGTTTCCTTCATGTACTCTTTGTTCCCCTTTTTATTTTTATTTTTATTTATTATTTATTTTATTATTATTATTATTATTATTTTTTTTAAACTGTGAAACTAATTCCATCTGTTTCAGGTGAACTACTGCAAAATACTACAAATATAATTACGAAATGGAAAAGACTTTTGAAGTACTACCTAACTGACTTGGATGAAGAGGTATTGCGACTTTTAACACGTTTAGTTGATAAACTTTACCAATATATTGTAGTTAATGCTACTGCTACCTAGTAAGTATATATCCTATGCTTTATGAAATCGTAGAAAGTAGTTAAACAAATCCGTACATCCTCTGCAGATTGAAGTGATATTAAAATTTGAAGAGATATGCCTGGAATCTGCCAAGGAATTCACTCCACATTTTACTAAGGTATTTCTATTGTTTTCTTGGGAACTGTTACGTTCTAGATGTTCGTTAGAAAGCATCTTTGAGGTTAATTACACTGGACACAGACCAACCTCTAGATAATATTAGAGGCTGAAAAGTGATATTCTATCAGGATGTGTCTGTATTTGTGAATTTGTGATCTTTTTCCTTTTAAGGTAAGCTGAATGATTTTCGTACACATTTCGTGTTCCATAGATTTTGTGGCATCTATATGACCAAGAAATCATTCAAGAAGAGGCTATTCTGAAGTGGGATGCTGAGAAAAAGGAAGCGGATGATTCGGATAAGCTTTTCGTTAAGCAGGCTGAGAAATTCATTGAAGTAAGAAACTTTTTATTTTCTATTATCTCTATTTCATTTTCAGATAGAGGAGGAACTTATTTGTATCTTTGGTTCAGTGGTTAAAAGTTGCATCAGAGGAAGAGGAAGAAGAAGAGGAAGAAGAGGAAGAATAGAAATAGTTGAATGACATCTATATAGATTAGCAAATAGCAACAGGGCAGAGTCAGTAGACTGAAGAAGTCGTTTGTTGCTGAGTTTTTCATTTTTAAACATCAAATCTTGATAGTTGCTACCTGGTTTCCCAAATGTTAAAAGGGAACTTCGTCTTTTTCATCAACTTCTATGATTGTTTTATTGTCAATGTCCTATCATAGAAAGAAAAATTTTGGGGGAAATGTTTAAATCCTATTTTGTTTGCATTTTCAAATGTTGTGTTTCGATTCCGATCTATAAAATATTTTTTTTTTGTTAAAACTTTTACATTGTACAGCAAAATATTTATCCATTTTCATCGGCTTCATATGTTGAATTTGTGATATTAGACTGTTGTTTAGAACACAAGTTGGTGTACAACCAAGCTAAAATTAAAATAAATATATAAGATTTTATACCAAAATATAACTTTTAAATTGTTTTTCATTCAATAGTTATAACTTTGATTCCCCTTCAAAAAAAAAAAAATTATAACTTTGATTTGTTTGCTATCAACTTTCAAGTTTAATGTCAAAGTGAGTTTAGGTCGATGGTAATTTGTGCGACTTTCTTTTTCTAGAAGTTGAAGGTTTGATTCTCTATCTCTGCCGGTGTTGTACTAAAAAAAATTAAATTTAATTTCTATAAGAACATAAAAGAAAAAGATGTGTTTATTTGGCATCATTTTTTTAAGTTCTAGATTTTAGGATATCTTATTTTAAGACTAAAAAGTTTGCCTGTTAGTCCTTTCTTTCATTTCTCAGGCCGGGAACTGATTAATGATTTTTTTTTTCCTAAAATGCTATAACTTATATTTTGAAATATTTAGTTTCAAATATTAAATTTATTATCTTAAAATTAGTTTTTATGGCTAGTTTGAAGTTAATGTCTCTTCTTATTTGACAACAATAACAACTGTTATTCAGGGAAAAGAAACATACATATGCTTTCAATCAAAATTTATAGAAGGAAGATTGTCGGAACACTTTTTTTTTAGATTAAATTTAAGATCTATTAAAACTTGAAAGTTGATGTGATTAAAATAGAACAAGTTCAAAAGTTCAGTGATTTGAGCTCCTTTCATACAACTTCTGAGAATAAATGGTTTTAACTTTATTTGATCTGCAACACTGAAAAGAGAAAAATAGTAATCAAGGAAGAGGATTTAAAGGGTCAGATTCTCTCAAAGCTCATCTCTTTAATATGGGAAAAAAAATAGTATTGACAGGAAAAATCACCTTTAAATAACTCTGAGCTATGATTTGTGGGCTTATAAATACCTTGATCTACCTATTTAAGTTAAAAAAAGTTCATAAACCCTGTGAGCAATGTGAACTGTTCAGATTTAGTAAACATCTTCAAACTGCAGCCAAGGAGAAACTTCCTGAGTAGTAGAAAAGTCTAATGCCTATATCAAGAAGAATGTAGAATATGGGATGTTGAAAGAGTATAATAGATCCTTAGCAGAGCCTTGACGATAAACCGAAGGCGTTTAGGCTTATGATGAGAGAAAGACCATCACAACCGAACCAGGTGACTTTGCTAAAGTGACACATTTCACCGACAGGGTGGTGGACATTGAGGCTGGGAGACATCAGAGGCTACCTAGCCATTTGTTATACTTTATCAAACGCCAGATCATGCTCACCTCCCACAACTCCACCATATCCAAGGAGCGGGTCATGATCCTCTACTACCTCAGGAAGGGGCTAGGGAATGACGTTGGTAGCATTATCCAACAGGAGATAGTTGAGTGGGGATCAAGAATTCGAGTAGATTGTTTTTCCCCTTTCTCATCAGGCCGGAGTTGAGGTGTCTGAGGAAGAAGAAAGATGCAAGGTCAAGCCAACTATTGATTTGCATCTAATCAAGAAGCTAATGGGTTACAATCCTTAAAGAAGGACAAGGCATCAGCCAACAAGACTACACTTCCTCCACCCTATTTTTCATTCAGCACCATTAGATGATCTACCAGTTCCAGAAGTTTCCTTGCCACCACAACCATCCTCAGGTGATGCGACCACCTCACAGTTGCATAAGGTGATAGAAGCCACAACGGTGTGTGGTTGGATATATGTCAAAGCAGTTGGAACACTTCATGGCTCAGTCTAAAGCCTACTGGGCCTAAGCCAAGGCTCGTGATGAGGCATTCCAGAGATTTCTCCGCTTGATGGCTCCAAATATACTACCCGGCTGTGCCCCCTTTCCTCGAATCCTTCATGACCTCGTTGTTGAAGAAGAAGAAGATGAAACTCCCAAGACTGACTAAGGGAGCTCTCAGTTTTATCTTTTTATTGCTTTTTGCTCATTTAGGCTTAGTTTGTCTTTGCTTTGTTTTATTGTTTTTAGAGTATGTTATTATTCTTTTAATTTTTCTGGAAAAGCAAAACAATAATAACAAAAATGGATGGTCCTGTATGCTAGTCTTTTGTTGCGTAAAGTAATGTTTAACGATGATACTTAGAGCATATCTTATTCACGCATGTCTTATTGTCAAAATTTAAAGTATACAAAACCAAAAGTATCCAAGAGTATCGTTTATCCTTGTGTGCAAAACCTTCTTAGACTAGTCTTCCGCATGATCAAAGAACCTAGCCCTGATGTTTTGTAGTCTAGCCAAAATAACCGTCTTGTTTTTGCACCATTTTCATATTGACTGGACATTGCCTCCCTTAAGTTTGTGGGAGTGCTTTTACATTTCTTTTGTCATGTCACTATTATTATCAGTATGGGAATGTATTCTTACAATATATGTACATGTGCTAGGCCAATAAATTAAAAAAAAAAAAAAAGAAGAAGAAGAAGATGACAATCCTCCTTTTTGAGTTAGCTAAAGTAGCTAGGGGTGAGAAGGTAACCCATGCCTTCTTTTGCGTGAAACAATTGGTTTGAGAAATGAGTCTTTGCCTCAAATATGACCCTTGCTTGTAGTTAGATGTCTTTCACGTGACCCATGTAGGCAAGTTGGAACGGAGGTGAGGCTAACATTCATGATCATTTCTAGGCAAAAAAGAAAAAAGAAATAAAGCTTGTAAAATTGAAACCATAAAGACAAGCAAAAACACAAGTTTGGGGAGGTGTATTCTCTTACTTAGGTATGGAGATTTGGTGAAACTTGTAACTCATTAGGGACTCCACCATATGTTGGCTTTTTGGTCCTTAATCTCAAATTAATTAATTTTAATCAATCACTTAATTAATGTTTTGATGATAACAAACCTGCTTTTATTCAATAATAATTTTAATGTTTTAAAGTGTCATTGTGTAGAGCTCGAAATAACAATGTCAACACTATTTGAATCACTCAAATCGGAACTCATACGAAGAAGATATAGTCGAAGCAAGGTTAATAAAAAAAATTTAAGTGGATGACATGACAAATTTTTTCTCATCGAACTAGACCGATTGGAAGATGTCATCTGGAGTAATAAAGGAGCGGCATATGGTTGGTTTTTGAGGTTTGGATTGGTTTTAAAAAGAGAGAGAATTTAATATACTTTATGTTTGTATCTAATGATTAGTTTTGGATACATGGTATTCATTTACTTTTGGGTTTTAAAAGAAATGATTTTAAAAAATGATACATATTATTATATTATTTTTTGTTGTGTGTAACGGCTAGTTGATTCAAAAAAAGAAAAACCTCTACAATTGTTTTTTTTTTCTTTTTTAAGATCTAGTAGTCCAAATTAAATATGGTTTCCAATAACTTCCCTCTCTTTTTAAACTATTCATTTTCTCTACATTTTCTCAACAATTACACATTTTTTACCATCCTCAAAGCCACTATTGTTATTCTCTCACAACACTCTTTTTTTTTTCTTTTCATCTTATTCTTAAGAGAGGAATATTGTATTGTGCGGATTTATTTATTGAATGCTCAAAATTTGTAAATACTTGTCACGTTTAATTTTGAATAAGGATCTCACCGACTCTTTTCACGGATGAGGATTCTTATTCAAAATCTCAAGAGTTGCTTGGGAAAGTGGATGTAGGTTACGCTTGACCTAACTACTACAAAATTACCCGTGTCATTTTCTCTATCTCTCTCCTATTTAACTTTGCAATTAATTTTCTATTATAGTTTATTATATGAAATTAATTACAATATTTGTTCTTGAAGCTAATTGTTCATATTTGTATATTTTGGTTAGTAGTTCTTAAATTTCTACATTCATTCTCAATCTTGTAATCAAAATCAAAGAGGGTGCTTTAAATATTATTATTATTTTCTTTATAATTTTGGATTGATTTTTTTTTTTTCATAAAATCATTGTATAGTAAAAAGTGCATTAGTTTTCTTATTTGGGTCCACTTAGAAAGAAGTTTTCATTATTTCAAATAAACCCTATTCACCCATTGTAGGATTACCATACCGATCCTACACCATGACTATAACTAGGTTGGTTTGCCAAATTGGTTAGATAATTAAGGGAAGTTGAATCAAAAGCCAAATGAAACTCTTGTGAAGATCCTTTGAGAATTGAACAATGAAGGCACTAAGGATTAAGACCTCTCTTAAAAGATGTCGACTTTATATTTGCTTCTGACTAAGCATGTAGGTTTACTTTCAGTATTCAACACATCTATATTTTATTTGATTGAGGACAAGCAAAGACTCAATTTGGGGGTGTGATAAATGTCATAAAGTGCATATTTTTTTCCTTCCATTTTGTTACTCTGTTAAGTAAAGAGTCATTTATCATGCTATTTTGACCTCATAATGTCCCAAGTAAAATGAGCCAACTAATGTCCTTTGACAATATTAAGTTATTTTGGATACTTTAGGCCAATTTATAAGCATCTATGATTTGTTTTGGTATTTTTGCAGGAAAGGTGTATGATATGCCTTCATCGTCTGCTCGATGCGACCACATTGTGTCCGAGATCGAGTCAACGCGCATTCTAACCTTTCAAATCTTGCAGGGTTTGTAGGCTCGAGCCATTTTTTAGCTCCAAATTCAGCTAGAGTCGTTGAAGGCATGAATTTTGGCCTCCATCTAACCATCTTGATCTATAAATTGTAAATAAGTCTTTAAGGATGAACAATCTAGACCCTTTGAAAGAAAAACCACAAAAAACACAGAGTGTGTTAGGCTCAAGAAGTTGGAAAGTCGGAGTTGAGACGTAGGAGTCGTGAACTCTACTCCTTGTTTGGCTCAAGAAGTTAGTGAGTCTCACTGCTAACAAATATCATTGTGGCCCCAGGAGTTCACAACTCCCTAGATTTCATAATTCCCTACACTTCATAACTCCTAACTTATCACTATTTCACTCCTCGCCCTAAACACCCCTAGAAATGATAGCACCGAAAATGTGCTATTTTCCTCTTCTTAATTCTAGGTCGTTACTATGTTTAATGTGTTTATTTGATGATTTTGTAGATATTGAGCATTTTGGAGGTAGAACCAGTCGTCATGAGCTATTTGAGGTTAGGAGCAATTAGAAGCTAATTTGAGCAACCAGGATTCAAAGAGATGTGAATGGACGAAAACACCCCCAGACAGAGCGTTGCAACGCTCAAACAAGCATTGAACAATGCTATAAGGTAGAAGTTGTCCATTTTGGGCGAAACAAGGTAGCATTGCAATGTTGAATGTAGCGTTGCAATGTTACGAATATTACGACGAACGTGCACGCAAGGCAGCGTTGCAACGCTGTGACCAACCCCTATATATATATTTCTTCCCTTTGGGTCAAAAATATATGCCCACCTTCAGCCTCTAGCTGAATTTCCCCTCTCTTTTCTCTCTCATTTTGTATTTTGGGCGTTTCTTTAGTAATTTATCGACTAGATGTCGGATTGTAGCTTCTCATCCTCCATGGAAAGGTAAGATTTTGGTTTCTTAGCCTAGGGATTTGGAGAGATTTCGATTTATTGATGTATACAAACTTGTTTATGGGTTTTAAACAGAATTTACATTTATGAATTGCATAATTTTAATTGTTGATTGACGCCCAATATTTTTTTTATGTGATTCTAATACTTTGTGATTAACTTGTAATATTTGACACATATTTATAAGTTAATCCCAATGGAAACAATAGGTTCGTTAGGGAAAAGGGTCTGCTCCTATCAACCTAGAGAAAAACCATATTGATTGTTTAATTAGACGTTGGAAGTTAAACACTTATCTTAGCCTAATCCCTAAAACTTAATGTGATTCGTTAATTTATATGGACGGATTCGTTTTCTGTGCATTTTGATCAATTAGATAAATAGGACTATTGGTTGGGATTCTAATCAATTAGGCTAAGCATAAACAAGAAGTTTAAGAAATAAATTGGTTCAATGATCTAAATTCTATTGGGTGAACCCATTCCTCTAAGCTAAGATATCTTGATTAATTGCGCTTCCATCTTTTATTTCTTGCACTTTATTTTCTGCAATTTCAATTATTCATCCACACAAACCTCCTATTTATCTCTTTAATTGAAAACGAGCTTTGATGAATTAATCTTTCGCGCTTCTGTGAGGTTCAGCCTCGGATTTGTCGCTTGTACTACCAGTTAGTATAAGTAGTTCGCTTGGTGATTTATAAATATTATTTGCGTAGGCGCAAGTTTACGAGTGACGGTAAACTCGACCCTACTAAGAAACTCTTCAAGAACGGAATTTCTGAAAGGACTCAAATTATAGAGGACCTTTGAGCAGAAGCGGATCGTTCCAAACTCCATTGTGAAAGAACTTAAACATTTACAATCATACAAAAATGATTATGCATTAAAGATAAATTACAACATGCTTTTTAAAATACAAAGGATAGAGTGATAATACCTTTGAAGAACTCTTTCTACACATATTTCCTCTATTAAACTCGATTGCAACGATCAACCAAACTCGATCTCCCTCGAACACTAGCAATGAGTAAAACTTGATCCTCGAATAGAACTAGATACCACCACAAGATTACCTTGGTATTCTTGGTGTGAGAATCCAGGAGTTGTGGGCTCTGGCTGATTTTGGTTTGAGGGAAGGATTGAAGTGAACAAGGAAACAATAGGGTAGACGGTGACAATATCATGTAGCAAATGAAAGCCTATTGCATAGACTCGACACTCGATCGTGTAGAAAAGAGTACTATCGTATAGTAAACTCGATCCTTATTGTGTAGTCACTTGATGGTGAAAACTGATAACTCTTTTTCGTGGACTGATTAGAAAAACTAATTTTCATTTTAATCCACAATTGCCATAAAACCGTCTAACCACCAACTAAGGGTGGTTATTGGAGAAAAAAAATTAAATTATCTTACAATCAGTAAAATATAAATAAATACAATAACTAACTTATCATATTATATTTCTAACCTATAGATTTAATATTACATCATATACAATACATAAACCATAGTTCTTTTTCTTTTTTATGACATTTAATATAAATCATATTTATATTAATTCTTCTAATCATAATAATGTATCAAATACATCATATCAATTATATCGTATATAATTGAATTGAATTGAATTATATCATATATAATCAAATTCTCTCTTGTTAGTTTGAATATTTCAAACTAACCCAAAAACTGATTCTCAACATGAATCCATTGAGCTACCAAGGGGACCTTATGTACCTATAGCTTGAAGCTCCAATGGTATGTGAATAACTGACTAAACGTTTTAATCAAGATATTCACCATCCGTTAACTGCCGGGCATCCCACTAAAGACTGACAGCTGTGCTCTTCGCACTATAGATATATTTCTGTGTCCATTGGATATAGCCAATCAATAGTACGATGACCCTTCATAAGTCGCTCGTAAGTATGGTTGGACCAAATTATCGTTTTGCCCCTATAGTTACATCTAACTCCTTAAGTACCACCGATTCCTCTAATGAACAATAAATCATAGTTCTATTATGACTAAACCCCTCTCGGGCCAAGAGAGGGTGTGGTGCCACATTGTTCAAGCCCCGAAATCAGCCCTTAAGGAAGCAATTTATCTGTTTACCCCTGCTTCAGAAGGAGTGAATTCCATCTTATGTAGCTGAGTTCCCAGCTCCCTAATAAGACGAATCCCCAACGTAGTAGGCTTGTTGAGTCGACGATTTGACCATTCTCACCCATGCAAATTAAAGAACTGCCCTCATAAGCAGGAACACAACTCACTCAAGATTAAGGTCATGTTATCTATGGTCATCCTAGTGAAATGAAAGTCTTCAATTATGAACGACGTCATATAACGAGACTCAACATTTCGTGGTTTGGTCTTATATAAGCTCCTTTGTAATAGAATATCCCCGCTCCCATGTCTAAGATATGAATTATCAGGATCGGATCATTTGTAGCACTTTACAACATTTGTAACACCTATAAAGAGGGCCATACTCGTAGCGTCACCAGGATAAGGTATCCCTCCTTATCTATATACTACATACCATTTAGGTTATCACTTAAAGAACGATCCACTTGTATGTCTCCACATACATGCTTAAGCTACAACGATAACCATGGATCTTAGTTTATTGGTTTGTGGTTAATGCAACTAAAATATCTCATATTTCATAGACTGAAGTGAATAAAATATCATATATTATAAATCACATAGTGTTTGTTCATACAAGTGTTTACAAACTATAGGATCCTACGAGATTTAGGGTATCAACCCTAACAATTTCCTCTAAAGAGAATAGTTCTTTAGGTCATCCCTACCTATGAGGACGTGCATAGAGTGAGGATTCACCTTGAGAAAGGTTGAATCCATCCTAGAGATCTTACTTTTATTCAAGGAATATTTGTTCTATTTCTCCACCATTATTTATCTATTATTTTCTATGTTCTTTTCTTTATTCCTTAGCATTCTTTTAATTGACACTTGTTATGGACATTTCATAGTTAATTTGAAGCTATTAGAAGCATAATGAAGCATTCAAGGATTCAAAGGAGAACAAAGGACGAGAATGCCCCTGGACACAGTACTGTAAACAGAATGCCTAAATGCAGTATGGTACACGCGTTGCCCTGTGGCGTCATAGTGCCATTGCATATCTCTAGAGTATAGACGTACGTGCAGATAATTCCTCTAGCCTATAGAACACAATGATGCGGTAGATCCATCGACGAGCTCTATATATACTTTCTTTTCATTTTAGGGTTGGGTGGAATGAAGAGGATAGCTTTTGGTCAATTTTGGGAGCTCTGTGCTCGGTTTTGGCAAAAACACATGAGTTTTTTTTTTTTTTTTTGTATTTTGGTCTGTAATGAAGATTATGGTGTTTGTATCACACCCCCTCCCGAGTTTACCTCTTTAACCCAAAAGGAGGCATGAGAATAACAAATACCACTCTTTTATGATATCTATTGCCCAACTCTACCTACTAGATCATTTTAAACAAATAAACTTGCAGCAGAATTTTAAGAAAACAACCGGAAGCATAACTCATTTTGGAAACCAGTTTATACACTTTTAATAAATTTGACAACATTAGTCCCATCCTAACTACAAACTTAATCTAGCAATTTTCTAACTCATGGCAGACCTCGACTTCTCGCAGCAACCTGGACTCTTCTGGTACCTGCAAGGAAGACATTATAGAAAAACGTGAGCCTTTAAGCCCAGTGAGTGGTAGAAACTTAATAAGTCTCTTTCAACTTATAAACATATAAGCAAAACACAACACAAGGTTACTACGTAAACCTCCATCTTGAATGAATCTGTTATCAACCTTACCTACACACACGGTAGACAGTTAAAATGATTACTCATTATAATTTCTTATTTCCCTATGTGCACATAGATCTCCCTTTTATGAGCTTAGAAGCTAGGCCCGTCGGCCCTCTGACCATCCCATGCAAGGTTCTTTCCACAGGCTTAGGAACTAGGCCTCTTGGCCTCCTAACCATCTTGTGAGATTCTGTCTCGGGCTTAGAAGCTAGGTCTGTTGACCCCTTGACCATCCTAACCACGTGTTCTCTTCATGGTTCTGACTATTTGTTCATAATACTAGCATATAATTTAATATATGCTAAAAGAATTTAAATGAGAACCACTCACTGTGATTTGTTGGAACCTTTCTCACTTCCCAAGTTCCCTGGTTTCCCTTGGCTTCCTTTTGAACCCTATTTCAGATTCATTTTAAAGCTTAAATTTCTTATTATTCTAGACCTTATTTCGAAACACTTTATTCTACAAATATGTTTAGAAATGTATTAACTTACTTAACTTAAAATTTGGCCTTCAAATCTCAACACGAGAGTTCCGAGTCTCAAGATTTCTCCACCTGGCCTGACTGTCCCCGATTATGTGAATACTTCTCGGTTTCCTTCAATTTTAACAGCCTTTCACAGAATTTCCTTATAGCATCCCTCATATAGAAACTACATTTAATTTATGAGATTTTAGCTCAAGAATCATCTGATTTTCACGAGTCGTTTGGGAGAACTCCTTGTTTGAACTTGGTGTTGCAGTTTGCCCGTAAAGCCTGAACAACACTAGCATCTTCTGTCTTTGAACTCTCTATCAAACACTCCTCCTAATTCCTTTTGAAGGGAATTTGTGTTGTGAGCTGGAGTGAAGCCTTGGGATACTATTTATAGGTGTTCATAACTCTTCCTAGCTTGACACCTCCAACTTGTTTGCATGTCTAAGTGCTTTCTTCTCATGCTGCAAGTGCCAACCCTTGCCATATTATACTGAAGTGTCCTCACCACCTTTAACCAACACAACTCCTTCAATTTTCATGTCTTCTCATGCGCCCACCTTGACTTGCATGAAATCTAAGACATCCCTTAGTTAGCCACATGTCTGGATGAGTTAGCAACTCAGCCTTGTCTTCCAAATTTTCCCTTGTCATCGCATAAACTCCTTCATGGCCATATGCTTGCTTGAACGCATGGCTTGGCCAACGCATCACCTTTCATGCGTCATATTAACCTCAATACCATCGCATACCCTTACTTGGCCGCATATCCTTTTGTATGACTTACCTTTGGCACATACGCCCATCAAGACCAACGCATCTCCTTCATCGCATGCCACTCCCATCACCAACTCCACACCTAACTAACCTTGTCCTATGCGCCCGTGAAGTCATTTCTAACCTCAAATGACCTTGGCGTATAATCAAACTTCATCGCATGCCTTTTACCTTTCAACATCAACGCATAGCACATCTGACGGAACTTTAAAACTAGAGGACCTTTGAGTGGAAGCGGATCGTTCCAAACTCCATTGTGAAAGAACTCAAACATTTACAATCATATAGAAACACTTATGCATTAAAGATAAATTACAATATGCTTCTTATCAAAACAAAGAATAAAGTGACAATACCTTTGAAGAAGTCTTTCTTCACGTGTGTCCCTCGATCAAACTCGAATGCAACAATCGACTCAAACTTCCTCGAACACCGGCGAGTAAAACTTAATCTGCGATCAGAACTAGACACCACTATAAGATTACCTTGTCCTGGTGTAAGAATCAAGGAGTTGTGGGCTCTGGCTTATTTTGGATAGAGGGATAGAGGAATGGAGGAGGAGGAGACGATCGAGTATTGGACAGAAAGATCATGTAGCAAATGAAAGTCTATCGCATAGACTCGACGCTCAATCGTTTAGAAACGAGTACTATCATATAGTAAACTCGATGCGATCGTTTAGTCTCTCGATTAGTAATCTGATTACTTGTTTTGTGTAGTGAATTTTGAAAAATTCTTTTTCATTTTATCCAGTCTGCCATAATAACTGTGTATAGCCACAAACTAAGGTCGGTTATTTAGAAAAAGAAATATCAATTATCATATAATTAACAAATCATAAATAAATACAATAACTAACTTATCATATTATATTTATAACCTATAGTTTTAATATTGCATCATATGCAACATTTAAACCTTAGTTCTTTTTCTATTTTATGGCATTTAATATAAATCATATTTATATTAATTCCTCTAATCAAATAATAATGTATCAAATACATCATCTCAATTATATCATATATAATTAAATCAATTTAATTATATCATATATAATCAAATATCTCTTGTTAATTTGAACATTTCAAATTAAACCAAAAAATGATTCTCAACTTGAATCCACTAAGCTACTAAAGAGACCTTATGGATCTATAGCTTGAAACTCCAACGGTACGTGAATAACTGACTAAACTCTTTATTCACGATATCCATTATCTATTAACTATCGGGTACTCCACTAAAGGCCAACAACTGCACTCTTCGCAGTACAGATATATTTTTGTGTCCATTGGATATAACCAATCAACAGTATGATGACCCTTCACAAATCGCTCGTAAGTACAGCTGAACCAAATTACTATTTTGCCCTGGTAGTTACATCTAACTGCTTAAGTACCACTGATTCCTCTAATAAACAATAGATCATAGTCCTACTATGACTAAACTCTTCTCGGGCCAAGAAAAGGTGTGACACACGTTGTTCAAGCCCCGGAATAAGCCTTTAAGGGAGCAATTTATCCACTTACCCTTGCTTCGGAGAATGAGTGAATTTCATCTTGTGTAGTTGAGTTCCCAGCTCCTCAATCAGATAAATCCCTAAAGTGGTAGGTTTGTTCAGTCGGTGATCTGGCCACTCTCATCCATGCAAATCAAAGAACCGCCCTCATAGGTAGGAGTTCACAACTCACTCAGGATTAAGGTCATGTTACCTATGGCCATCCTAGTGAAATGAAAGTCTCAATTATGAATGGCGTTATACAAAATCCTTCGTATAGAATATCCCCGCTCGCATATCTAATACATGAATGATCAAGATCAGATCATTTGTAGCACTTTACAATATTTTTAACAGTTACAAAGCAGGCCACATTCGTAGTGTTACAAGGATAAGGTATCCCTCATTTATCCATATACTACAGACCATTTAGGTTATTACTTAAAGCACGATCCACTTGTATGTCTCCACTTACATGCTTAAGCTACAATGATAACTATGGATCTTAGTTTATTGGTTTGTGGTTAATGCAACTAGAATATCTCATATTTTATATACTGAAGTAAATAAAATATCATATATTATAAATTACAAAATGTTTGTTCATACAAGTGTTTACAAATTACAGGACCCTACGAGATTTTGGGCATCAACCCTAACAATATCATCAGTGCATGACAAAGCTTATTAACGCATGACTAGGCCTCTTCAACGCATACTAGTCTTGACCACCACACTCTTGGCCAACAATGCCATGCATCCAACATATCTCTCATTCCCCGCCTAGTCATATGCGTCCAACTAGCTTCTTAAGACCAATGCATAATCCAAATGACCGCATTCTCCTTCACATGCTTAGCCTTATGATTAGTGCATACTTCATAGGCCGATGCATGGTCTTATAGGCTTTGGCATCGCATGGGTATCGCATGGTCTTGTCAACGCACATTGCATACCTCATCGCACGCTTCCTAACTTCATTGCATAGATCCAACACACATCGCATGCCCAGTGCCTTGCGCTTATCTCCGTGTAGCCCCGCGTGCAACCATGCGTTCACCCTCGTGCAATGCCCCAACGCCCAGTGCCTATACTTTTACGCAATCGAGCCCTTCTTTGCTCGCGCCTAGCCCATACTCATTGCACGACGACCTTTACCTCGATGACATTTGGTAAATACTCGATGTTACCTTAGTTTACTCAATGCTTGGCCCTTCAACACCTAGGCTACTTCCACGCTTGGCCACCATTCCCACGGTTAATACTTAGCCATCAAATATGCTCACCTAACCTCCAAGTCCTTGTGTACCGCAAGCCTTTTTTTAGCGTATGACACACCCTTTCAGCCAACTCCTTAGCCTAGGGCATGCCTCGCATGCCAACACCCATACCATCTGCCCTTCATGGTTTTGCCAAGCACCACACCCATCACTTAGTGTTTTTGGCCGCACACTCCACCTAACGCATGGCACCCCTGTGCATCCACCATTTAGCCAACAAAACACCTTCTTGGTGCTCGCCTAACCTCTAATGCCAAGACCAACGCCTACTTGTGCCACATACCAACGCCCCACGGTTTGGCCTTACACAACCTCTATAAGCCTTGGTCGCCACACACACACAATGCCTCATGCGTCAATGCTTCTTAACACCAATGCATACCTACTTTTGGCTTCTATACTTAGCCAATTTTTCACTTGCTAAGGCTAACAAAAAAGCCACCCGAGAGTCCTATTTCAACACTTAGAATTTTCTTCTTCCTTTTTTTTTTTTTCTAACTTTTTCCTATAAAATTAATTTATACCTTGTTTATCACCCTAATTACTTGCTTAAGTAGGGAAAATGGGATTCGGGTTTCACAGTTCGAGTTTGTTGGGCACTTTTTATTTATGGGTTTAATAAGATTTTGATGGAATGTTTATGAGTTTCTCTGATTTCTTCTTGTTTTCTACTCTTTGCTTGAATCCATGTGCAATGAATGTTTGATTAATATGACAGATTAATCGTCTCAAAGCATAGGTTGTACATATATATTATGTATATTGGGTTCGTAACGAAGACATGCTTACTTTGAGTAGTAAGTAGGTTGAGTTATAATTATTGATGGATCTCTAACGTTACCAAAATCCCGAGTAACGAATAGATAACAAGATTTAAGGAATAGAAAATGTTAGATCCGACTTGTAGTTTAATCTAATGTTCTAGTCAAATTAAAAGCTTGATGCAATTAACTAGTTGTATGCCCACTATTTAGTTAATTTAGAAATTGATATTGCATTACAAGTTGATTTTCTATTAAGGGAATCTGACCAGCATTACTGGATCAGTCCATTAAGCTTGTTAATTGGATAACCCAAAGTCTTATGATAAATCGATGAACTAATCCATAAATAGCCCAATGGTCGCTTGAAGGTAATCTCGTGTTAACCCTCTTCAATTCTTCTTACTTTCCACATTTATTTCTTTCCATAGACAAATTTACCTCAGAGAGATTTTATCATAGGCTCCTTGTGATTCGTGCTGATCTTGCTACTAAAACTACCTAGTAGTGAAAGTTCTTGATAATGTATTCAATCAATTGAAGGCCTTGACAACCTTCGGTCTGTCAAATAGACGTTGTTGTCGGGGAGCCAATTAATTTCTATTTGTTAAATGTAACTTTTAGAACCCTAAAAAGATTTTTTTTTTTTTTTTTTTGTGTTTACTTGTTCTAATATGGCAGAAAACGCCCTTCGTGTATACTATACATTGTGTATAAGGTAAATCATTCAATGAGACGAAGAGACTACAGAGTTTAATGAGCTTAAGAGTGATATTTCTGAGCTAACCTCTAATTTTCGAGATTTTGCTGTTAGGCAACTGTAGGATATGGAGGCATGTAGAGTTTGTTCACTTCAAGGTCACACTTCTGAAGCATGTTCTTAACTACAGTGTACCTTCGTGCGCGATGCCTGCCCCTCATAGAAGTTGAGTAGCCCATTCTTCATGCCTGATGGTCCTTGCTATTTTGGATGAGAAGCTCCTTCTTGCATAAGCTACGAAGGGCAAGTTGAGTAGCTGATTCCTCAAGCTCCAAACCAAGGTATGACGTTGGAAGATATGATTCGTGATCTTGTTAATAGTTCTCTTGAGTTTCAGTAGGAAACCTAAGCCTAGCTACAAGACATGGTTGACCAAGTCATCCAGCTGGTGAAATCAATGTAGAAGTTGGAGAGTCTATCAAAGCTTTCCATCGTCAATACTACTGACTAGAGGAATTTTATCCTTTTAGTGATGACGAGTTGGCGTACTCCTTGTCGTGCCAAGAACAAGTATGTGAGATTAAAGATGGGCCCGAACTTCATCTCGAGGAGCCTCAGGTGATAAAGTTAGAGGCTGCAAAGTCTATCCCTATTTTTCCCTTTGGTATCTCTTTAAATTTTGAATATTGCTCGTCTAATCCCCACATGTTTATTGAGTATTTTATTTCTACTGAGTTAGTTGAGTTCTTTTTTTTTTTTTTTTTTAATTTTCTTTTCCAAAAATGGAAAAAGATTCAAAATCAAGCTAACTATTTACAAATATAGTAAAATTCGTAAAATTGCTATAATTTGACAAATTAAATTATTTTTATTTATAAATTTCGATTTTGTCCTCCCACCTCTTGCAACCCAATAAGCCCTAAAAATCGAACATAAATCGATCAAAATTAATCAGAAGAAGGAATTAATTTCATGACATCTAATCACAATACACTAAGGAGTTAATAACGAGATGCCAAATGTCATTGAAAGTAAAAGAGAGAGACTCTGGATATTTGCCAATAAAATAGAGCTTGCCTTTCCACGTCAGTGATGGATATTGGATATGTTGAAATAAGTCTCCAACTATTATTAGAATACTAGAAGTTGTTAGTTTGAATAAGTCTCCTAGTTTTCTTAGAATATATGTATATATATATATACACACACTTTAGCAAGCATTCTCTTTTCTATCATTCTGGTATCAAAGTCTTTTGTAGGCTTGATAAAGCTTTTTCGTAGCTAGCTAAACTGTAAGAGAGACAGAGAAATGATGACAGTAGAAAATACATATGTGCAACCTTCACTTCCTAAGTTATGGCAAATATGATCATTGGACAATGTTGATAAAAAGTTTTTTTACGTTCAAAGGAATATTGGAGCTTAGTAGAAACTGGAATTTCAGTTGCACTAATTGAAACGACAATAATTAGGTACAACAATATCAAATTGACGAATAGAAACTTGAGGACATGAAAACGAAGAATGATCTTTTTTCAAGCCTTAAATCGTTCTATTCCCGAATTATTTCTCAAGGATGCATCCAAGGACATATAGGGCTTTGTTAAGAAGAAATACCAAGGTTTGATGCGATTTAAGCGAGCTTAATTATAGGCATTGAGGAAGGATTTTGAGATATTCCACATGAAAGCGAGAGATACCCTAAATGATTATTTTGCGTGTAATAGTAATCAGATT
This sequence comes from Benincasa hispida, assembly GCF_009727055.1. Taxonomy (NCBI): domain Eukaryota; kingdom Viridiplantae; phylum Streptophyta; class Magnoliopsida; order Cucurbitales; family Cucurbitaceae; genus Benincasa; species Benincasa hispida. Next base: position 29,717,945 of record NC_052353.1, read on the forward strand.
GCGTATATAATTCTATCAGAGTCTATTAATAACATAGTTTTTTAAACAAAAGTCATATACTTATAATTCTATTAGTCATACTTCTATATACTTCTATATAGTATATCAGCATCTGATAAACTTCTATATACTTCTATTAGAGTCTACAGTAATAAGTATGTCAATGATAGACGTCTATCATTGTCTAGAAGTAATAGAAATAGAATTAATGATAGACTTTTTTTATCATTGTTTAGACTTTTATCACTTATAAATAATAAACTAATAAAAAGTGAGAGTCTATTTATGATATCATCAATGATATAGAATGATAGAAGTCCATCACTAATCTACTCTTCATTCTATTACTTCTATTGTTCATAGACTTTTATTTGTTACTTAAAGTCTATCGGTAATTGTAGTCGATATAGTTGAAACAACAAACAAAAAAAAGAAAAAAAGAAAAAAAGAAGAAAATAACAGTGATAGGCTTCTATATATATTTATCAGACACAAATAATCATATATCATTGACATCAATATATAGAAGTTATCAGATGTAACAACCGCATATTATATCAAAATATATCAAAGTTTATCAACGATAGACAGTTATAGAAGTTTATCACTATCTATGATTGAAATCAAGAATTTTGTGTCTCAAACATTTTTGTGTGTGATTTTTTTAGACATTTTCTATGGGTTGAAGTAAATTTTACTATTTTTAAAATTAGTTTTAAGTTCTTTTTGTTTTTTTGGACATTTTCTATGGGTTGAAAGTAAATTTTGCTATATTTGCCATTAGTGGTAAGTTTTGCTATTTTTATAATATTTTATCTTCATTTTGCTATATATGCAAAAAGCCCTATTATTAATATAAAGGTTTTGAACTTATCTAAAAAAGATGAAATGTGTATTTGTTAATTTAGGTCCCTATTGACAACTATTTAATTCTTAGCTTTTTGTTTTTAAAATTTAAGTCTATAAATATTACTTCCACCTCTAAGTTTATTTTTTTGTATCTATTTTTTTACCAATAATTTAAAAAATCAAGATAAATTTTAAAAACTAAAAAAAAATAACTTTTTTATTTTGTTTTCAAAATTTGGCTAAAAATTTAATATTATACTTAAAAAGATGCAAATTATTGTAAGAAAAGAGAGAAAATATGTTTAATTTAAAAAAATTAAAAACAAAAAATGAAATGGTTATCAAACCTACCTTAAAATTTTTAGTGATTCGTTTACGTTTAAATAATTTTCAAAAATATCTATTGATATTGATATTCTATGATACTTCACTAGGCATTTCAGTAAAATTAATTAAAAGGAATATTTTTTTTAGGATGTTTGTGCACGAGCAATTTTATTGAGTAACAATATAAAATCAATATATATATATATATATATATATATATTTTGTTTACACAATTTAACATGACGCCGATGGAAATGACGATATAGCGTGGCATTTCTGCGTACAGTTAGGCATTTAGACCATTCGTATTCTCCAATTTCACCTTCCAAATACCGAAAGCCAAAAAACCCATCTTGAAATTCCTTTATTTTCTTTTTATGTATTCCGACATTTATGATCGTCTCCAAAACCTTCCTAAAACCCCACCACTTCTTCTTCTTCTAACCTCCAACTGTTCATTCTCATTCTCAAACCCAATCAATCTCTTCCCCTTCTGATTCATGTCAAACACCCTAAAGCTCTTGCAAACCAATGCCTCTAACCCCAAACTCTGGATCCTGATCGGGGTCGGCGTAGCCGGAGTCGTAATTTTAGCAGAGACTCGAAGGAGGGGAAGAAATGGCAAAGTTTTGCTGAGAGAGGACTTCGGTGCTTTCATCCATCGTTTTGAGCTACAACCTTTCCCTCAGCCTCCGCCGCCTGCCGCCAGACTGCCCCTAGCCGGCCTCACTTTCGCCGTCAAGGATGTGTTCGTACTCTTCCTTTTCTCTCTCTCCGATGTTTGCATCCATATTCAGATTGAAAATTGTGATTTCTTGGTTCTTATTCTTATGTGGGTTGGTGTTTTTTTTATCGTTTGTTTTCATGGGGTTCTTTAGATTCGACGTGAAGGACTATGTGACGGGGTTTGGCAATCCGGACTGGAAGAGAACTCATGATGTTGCTGAGACGACTGATGGGGTGGTGACTCTTCTGCTCAAGAATGGGGCTGCTTGTGTTGGAAAGACTGTTATGGATGAATTCGGTTTTGGGTAAGCCTCTGTTCATGTTCTACGAGTTTACTTATTTGCCAATGTTTTTTTTCTTTTGTTGAGGTGTTGTTTGATTGTTAATTAAGGATTACTGGGGAGAACAAGCAATATGGAACTCCTACCAATCCAAAGTTGTCATCATTTGTACCTGGAGGTTCTTCTAGTGGGTCTTCTGTGGCAGTTGCAGGAGAGCTTGTTGACTTTGCTCTTGGTTAGTGTAGTTTCTATTTGTTTTCATGATGTATTGCTACATTTTGGGTGGATAGGCAATCTTATATGCAAGGTGTTTTTATGATCATTTGGCTGAGTGCTTGGATGGGATATTTGAGTCATTTGACATTTGCTATATATATTGTTTTACGAGGTCATCTTAGCAGGGTGTATTTTTTTCCCCTTTAACTAAAAAAACTTGGTTGATCAACATATAAGAATCGACATGTTGACATTTCCAAAAAAGGAAAAAAAAAAGGAAAAGAAAGAAAAAAAGAAAAAAAAGAGAATCCATATTCTAGCCTCGCAGGATATGGTGTTAGGGCCTATGCAGTGTACTTTATGTAAAACTAAAAGAACATTAACCTTCCAAGTCTGTTTCTGTTTATTGGTAATTAATGGGTATATATGATGATACTCACCAGTCTAGTAAGATTCAATTTGATCTCATAATGATGTAATTTCTTATTGTATAATGTTTTAGGCACTGATACGGTTGGCTGTGTCAGAATTCCAGCTTCATTTTGTGGTATATTTGCATTTCGGCCCTCACATGGAGTTGTACCAATGAATAGAGTTTTGTCGAATGCCCCGAGCTTGGATACTGTTGGTAAGTTGGTACATCGATTAAATATTAATCCTTTGACTTTTCTTTTCATTTTCTATTATGGGCTTTCTTCATTTTCTATTATGGGCTTTTCATTCATGTTTATGTTGTGTGGCATTGTTAAGGATGGTTTGCTCGTGATCCATCTATTCTACATCGTGTTGGGCATATTCTACTTAAACTGAATTCAGTAGAACCTCGAAGGATGCGCCGCCTTGTTTTTGCTGATGATCTATTTCAGCTTTCCAAAGTTCCTTTGCAAAAGACTGTTCATGTTGTTGAAAAAGCAATAGAAAATCTATCTGGCTGTAAGTTTCATGACCGTTCACCGATATTTTCTGTTGATGCTTTCAGTTATTACCTTTAAGATTTTTTTTTTGGGTGATGATGATTCTTAACAGCACAAAGAAGTACGGAATGTCTCTGCAATGTTAAATGTAGCTTTTTGTTTCTGCAGATCAGTCTCCAAAACACATGAACTTTGGTCAGTACTTCGCTTCTAATGTCCCCAGTCTGAAAGGGTTCCTTAATCAATCACCAAACTTGCAAAAAGGAATTTCTATTTTAAAAGCTCTCTCTTCTGTTATGATTTTATTACAGAGGTAAGAACAGGTGATCCTGACTACCTAATTTTTCACTCTTCGTCTCAGCTACTTATGTAACCTCGAGGCAATTTATAGAGTATGGACTAAGAAATATATATATGCAGGTTTATTATACCACTATTTCTTTTTAATAAGATTGTTACCACCACATATCATGAAGCACACACAATGGATGCTGCTTGGCTTCCGACCTCATACTATTGAGGGTGACCGTCCTCTTATGCATGCATGCACCACAGTGAAATCAAAATTTGTAATTATTTATTTATTTGTTTATTTTTTTCATTTTAATCTTTAGTTTATTTTATTACCTATAGATAACTACATTTTTCTTGTGGCAAACAGAAACTATCTCATTGACATGACGGAAATAGCTACAATCCTCTTTGCATTTTTATATTCCACCTATGACCTCCTTTTGATATAAACTGTAATTAATGTATTTGAGTATGATTAAGTGTTTTTGAATAAAGAGGAACAATGCAAAGTTTACTTGATGAAATGTGTATGTTCATGCATTGCACCTAAAATTGTGCACATAATTCATGTCAAATGACGTGTTAATTTGCCATGGAAATTTGTTGCATGAAATTAAGTGATCCATTATAATTTCTCAAAATTTAGGAGAGAGCCGTGAGGTGAGAGATTGCTACAATAGGATGAACCTTGTCACTCCTTATTTTTGACCACTAAAATTATTAGGCTTCTCCATATTCCTTCGATATGTCTGTGGTGGTGCTGTGTACATTATGTATGGAATGTTCAATACCAAATAGTAGTAGAATGCACATCTTGTTTTTGGTGTACCAGTCATGTCATCTGATGGAATATTGGAAGTGCCCTATGCAATGTCTATATCATATCGACCTAGTATGGAGGACTGTTCGGATTCCTCAATGTGACATTTTCTTTTACTGTTGAACTGTGATTGCTTCATAGTGGTGGTTGTTAAAATGCATGATGGTCGATATATGAGCCCACGTTGTATGTTTGGACATATGTTCCATCTTTTAATTATTGTTGTTTTCTTTTGGGGACCATAAACCTCTTTACTAATGAGTGTGATGTGACATGCATTTTTCAGATGTGAATTTAAAATAAATCACGAAGAATGGATTAAGTCAGTCAAACCCAAGTTAGGATCTAATGCCTCTGAAGATGTTCTTGCAGCGATTAAAACATCGTATGATGATATGAAAACTCTATACAAAGTTAGAACAGAGACGAGAATTGCACTTCAAAATTTATTAAAGGTATCCCCAATTAGTTGTTTGTACCTTGAAATGAGTGTGTAAATATGTATGTTTTGTAGAAATTCTAATAAGTTTGCTTTATAAATTATGAGGAATTCTAGAGTGTTCTTAGCTAAGAAGATTTCCCTTTTCCCTTGTGGTTTTGTGCAATTTACGGGGTCTTATTGGAGTGTTCAGCATAGGTTATTTTGTATTTACTCATCTGCCATCATCAATCTAGATTGGAAGGTATTTTTGTAACTAACCCTTGGAAGGGTTGCCTGGTCCTGACTCCCTTTGTCCCTTGGGTTGTACCTTTGGCTTAAAAAAAGAGGAAAGTTTGTTCGCGTGATCAGATTACACTATGAATTTACAAAGCCTATGGCCATATTGCATCTTTTATCAGTAATTAGTCCTCCCATTTTGCACCAGCATATGTTGGGAATTCACTTGTGCAACAGTCTTTGAGATCTGTCTTGTAGAATCAATTTTCAAATACCCATCAGATCTTTTAAAATATGAAGGTATTTTGCATTGTAGTTGTTCACCAGCCTTCGTTATTGAGAGAAGGACAAGTGGTTCTCCTTGTGAACGCTAAGGGGAGACAATTTGTAAAATATAGTCACTTAAGCTGGTTTGTATGTTCTCTTTTCTGGAAGAGTATGCTTTTGTCCCTTACTCATTTTGATCATAGAAAGAGTGGAATTGGAAACCATAGGATGAAACCATCTTTTATAAAAAGTTTAAAAATAAAGCTATGAAGAAGGCTCCTTTAAGGACCTCTTTTATCTAAGACGGTTTGTTCCATCCAATAACGGTATGGTTTGACGATTATTACTGCATCTTCCTACTGTGTTATTTTGATATCTATTGCCTCTTCCAGCCATCAAACTTTGTTGTGGCCCAAGAGGGACCCACTCCCCGAGTATAAGCTGCTGGATCTTCACAATCAGACTTGCAAAGTTGCAGCCTCTGAGCATATCTTTTGCCCTCTACAAAATGAACAAATTTTCTTTTGCACCTCATTTTTTTGGGAAGATTGCCTCTGTGAGTTGACCCCTTTTACTAGACATTCTTTCTATGCAAAAAGAACCAGTTTCCCTCCTACTTTTCTGAAGACTACATTATTTGAGGGGGTAATGGAGCAAGTTAGTAGATACTTTGACCTCCCATCAACTTCCATGCACTAAAATTGCACACAAGTTGAATGCACCAGTTTCTTTGAGTAGCGTCTTAGTTAGTTCCCAAATAAGGAACTGAAAACTCATTCCCCTCAATCTTGCAAGAGTCCATAGTTGATCACTTGATTTAAGTCTGCGAGCAAGGGTAAGGTGATTGAATTGGAGGAGAGAGGAGGTGAGAGAGGAGAGGACTTGTCTTGGGGAGTCAACTTAAGCAATGGGTTCAGCCTCTAATGTATGTTTTATGCTACGCAATATTCAGATTGAAGCACTGTTACATTCCAAAAACTTTCTAGTAGAATACTTTTCCACCTTAATTTTATTAGTTTTTCTAGCATCAAGCTGAAACTAATCGACTCTCTTAAAGTTTAGGGGTTACTCTTCCATTGCTCTATGGAATCGTTTAACCCTTACAGCATTTAAGGGAACAAACTACAAAGTTTGAGTGCACATGGTAGACCATGAAAGGAAAAAGTGTTGAAAATTTTGATAAATGGACAGATAAGACACATACTAATCATGTTTGTGCATTGGAAAGTTAAAGTTGTGATGATTTAGGGCATGTTAGGGAGCGATTCTAAGATGGTTAAAATCACTTTTGTCATTTTCAAAAATCACTAGGAAACATATTTTTAATCCTTCAAAACTAACTTCGATGATATGAAAATTACATTTAAAAGTGTAAAATTTAATATTAAATTAATTTTGAGTGGTTAATAGCATGTTTTAACTTGGAGCTATCATGCTATCATTTTTTGTTGTATAGTGCCTATATGGATATATGTAACTTATCACAATATTGAATAAAGTTTTTCTTGCTTTCCCCAAAGAAAAAAGGACGCATGGTTTCACTTTCACTCTGGAATTGTTGTTGGTCAGTAATTCTTATTATAACTGTTTCTGCTAAATTACTCTGTTATTTTATTATTTTTCACTCTAGGATGATGGGATATTAGTAATTCCCACAATTGCAGACCCCCCACCAAAGTTTAGTACGAAGAAGGGAATTTCTTCTGAGTTTCGTGATAGGATATTTGCGTTATCAAGCATTTCAAGCATGTCTGGTTGCTGTGAAGTAAGTTAACAATCAAGTTTCAGTTATTTTCTGTTGACAAGGTTCGAATAGTAATATGTTATTGTTATATACATCATATTGTCAGGTTGCTGTTCCACTGGGACGGCAGGACGATTGTCCCATCTCCATTTCACTCATAACATTTCATGGTGCTGATAAGTTTCTTCTGGACACTGTCCTGGATCTTTTCCCAGCTCTTCAAGAGCAAGTTGGCGTCGCTTCCAACAATTTATTGCTGTTTGCTGATACCAATGGGGACATGGATGCCTCTGAACTATTGAAAGAAAAGGTTTGTCTCAATTGTTGATGTGATTTAGAATGTCATTCTTGATATTGACATGATGTAATTAATTAATTAATTAATTTTTATTTTTTATAGAAGAACTTAATTTTCATTAAAAGAAAGATGAAATAATACAGACACAAAAAAGAAAAGCCTACAAAAAGGACATGATGTAATCTAATGTAAATGGGTACTTATTCAAGAACTCATTCCTTTTTGCTAATTTACAGTTTCTGGTTTAATTACAAGAAAATTGTTTTCTCCTTCTTTGACTTTAGAAATTAGAAATTGAGTGACTGGTAACGTTAGATGAATAAGAAAAATGCAGTAATTTCCTAGGGATCCTCAAACAGAATGTGTGAAAGCCGTAGATGTCTCTCAATGAAGGTCTCAAATTTTGATTTCAGGAAAAATAATTGAATTCTTTCGTAACTAGTTTTACTTAAGATACATTTCTCCATCCTATCTTTGCACGTGTTATAAACCCTCGACTTTACCTGCTATGAAAACATGTTTCCACCTGGATTGTCTACTCTTTATAACTGTTATTTCAATGTTCACTTCTTTTAACCCCTTTTAAGGGCCAAATTTGTTGTGTCTTATGCATAGACTGTTTTTGTGATTATAGTCTCTTTTTTCATTTAGTTACTTCTAACTTGAATTTGAGCTTTGATATCGGAAATATTGCCAGACTTGTGTAGTTGCAGGAGCTTTTACATGAAATGAGGTTTTGTATGATAACCAACTTCATTCACGCTTTGTTTTTTTCTAAAACATCTGGGGATGGGGATGCCTGTTTTTATTTTTCATAATAAGTCGACTAGCTTATGTATTCCAATATAATTTTGTTGTCGATTGTTAATCACTTCTTTTAGTTGTACAGTTTACTAAAAGAAAAGTAATGATTTCCAGGGCAATGCAGCTTTTAAAGGAAGACAGTGGAATAAAGCTGTTAATTACTACACAGAAGCTGTTAAATTAAACGGGACAAATGCAACTTATTATTGCAACCGAGCTGCCGCGTACTTAGAGTTAGGCTGGTATGTTACCTTAAAGATTTCAATCAGTTATTTACTTATTCTACTTGGTGTGTACTGATTTCATCTATTACTTTCCACTGCATGTAGCTTTCAACAAGCTGAAGATGACTGCAGTAAAGCCATATTACTTGATAAGAAGGTAACAATCTGATTTATACATGGCTATATAGAAAAACAGCCCTACACGAAAGAAACCTAACAGTGTGCACACACACATTCATAGGAAAAAACCGAAAGAAAGCATTACAAAAAAGGCTCCAAATATTGACCATAAGAAACAAAGGATGTTACAGAACATTTTATTCACAAACGGCCAAAGGAGGAAAGTATTGTACTGTACCTAGCCATAGTCACTATCTGCACTACCTCCTAGTTTGACCACCCATCTAAATCAGACAAATGTGACCAAAGCAAAATAGGACTCTAATGGAATTTAATATTTGTTGCTGTATCAACCAGATGTGAACTAAAACTTCCTGGAGTATTTTTATTATTCCTGTTCTTGTCAGCAGCTGCTCTCTCTCTCTCTCACACAATTATTATTATATGCTGAGCTTTATGAACCGTATGAGTCAGTTGCTAAGTCTTTGATTGAGTGGGAACCTATAAACATAATTCATTTTGGGTTGAAATACTCTGTTACTACATATGCTGAGCTGGATGCTTATCAGATCAATTTCATCTTTAGCGTTAGAGAATCTGCAATTATATGATTATATTCTTAACATTTAATTGCTTCATGCAGAATGTGAAGGCATATCTCAGACGGGGAACTGCCAGAGAGTCTCTTCTTCTCTATAAAGAAGCTATCAAAGGTGAGAGATGATTTTTTTTTCCCACTATAGGGACTTCAAACGTATTTATAATCTATCTGGAGCTGCATTGTTTACATTCTAGCGCCACTCTTTCTTTGCATGTGATTGTACGTGTGCAAAATAAACAAACACTGTACACAATTGATTATAATTGTTGAATGTAATCAAGTTAAGAGAAATTATATTCACTTAATATTAGATGATTTTGTGTTTCTAGCAGAACTTTTGGCTAATTATTTAGCATTGTATTCTTTAGAACCCTGAAAATATCATGTACGGTTAAACATATTCACAATGTCTCCAGAAATATGAATACTTGACAATCTCCCTTGAAAAAGAAAACGGGGATGTGAAAATTTGTCATTAATCATTATAGACTATTAGTGGTTTGGTTTCAGAACTGTTCCCGGAATGTTTGCCTTCACAGATGTGTTCATGATTCACGTAAAATAGTCACAAGATCATTTTACGTTCGTTAGGGTTTGTGTGCATTCATATTGAAGTGTTTTTTCTGTTAATTGAAGCGTGTTTCGGTGCAAGTTCAATAAATATTTGCTTTCCTTTCTCATAATTTTTGCAGATTTCAAGCATGCTCTTGTCCTCGAACCGCAGAATAAAGTCGCAAATCTTGCGGAAAAGAGATTAAGAAAACTGATCAGTTGAGGATGCAATTCTCATATGGAAAATGAAAAAGAAAACTCCAATGATATGATCCCAAAATAAGAAAAAATGAAAAAATAAAATAATCAAAGCCAAGCTGATAGAAGCATTGTAATTGTGAATTGTCAAATGAAAGTAAAGAGTAGAGTTGGAAACGAGTCAGAGCCCAGCGGCTGCTGCCAATTTTGTCAGTATACGTGAAACTATAGTCAACCTCATTTTGGCACAGGACTTTGTGGAATTCTTATCCCTTTGAACAGTCAGAAATTTGAATTGGAATACTGGGTGCTTGTTCTCTGTGAAATATTTTCTTTTGATCTTTTTCTAAACGTGTTTAACCCTCTAGGTTGATTGTAGAGAACTGTTAGGAGGAAGAAGACAGAAAAATTTTAAGAGACTTTGGAAGAAGTTGCAGTGTGCTCTGATGAACTGGTATTTCATTTCAAAATGTTTGGTAAAAGATATTCTTGTATTCCTATAGAAGAGGGTGCAGAAATGGATCTATTTCCAAACTTTTAGCTGCTCTGTTATTTGGTTTAAAGTTTAGTTTAGTTTCAGGTTTGTTCGGGTTCGAGGCCGAATTGTGGAAATGCCCATGTTCTGCGCTTCAACTTCACCATCATGTATTTGGGGTCCTTTGTAATGGGAATGGAGTATGCTGTGAAATTGTCCCATGTAATTTTGATATTTGGTGGAATGGAAGTTGAAACTGATTTTTTTTGTTCTTTTTCCTCTGAAGTTTGGGATTCAAAAACCAAAGGATGGAATATGACCATTCAGGGATAATAAAGAATGCAAAGCTTTAAATGTTTGTTGGAAATTGGTTTAAAGGATAGTTGACAATATTAGGATGTGGCTAATGTGGGGAGTCCGGACTCTCTTGGGATTTATGTTTTCATCGTAATCTTACGATTAATGATCATTAAGAGTTTGTTTGATAATGTTCTCATTTCTTGTTTCTTATTTATGTTTCTTATTTTTTAAGAAATTGACTTATTTGATAATCATTCTGTTTCTTGTTTCTTAATTTTGAGAAATGTTTCTAAAATTAGGGTTAAATTTGAGAATCTTTTAACCGTATTTTCTTTGTGTTTCTTTTCTATCTTGTTTATATCTGTTCCTAACATAAACAAAAATTGAAGCTTGGTATGTTCGCAGCAGGCGTGACCCAACTTTCTAAAAGCTCCAAGTATTGGGTTTGATTTCTTGGAAAGTCATTTCTTTTTTCTTAGTAGTCATTTCTTTCTTTCTTTCATAATACTTTTTTTTTTCTTTCTATATTATCTATTATATTTCTTTTATTTTTATTTTCCATTTTTTAAATTTAATTTAAATAAGTATATTTAAATAGTTTTTGAACTTTAAGTTTTAAATTTTGCAATGTTTATATACTATTTTAATTTTAATTTTTTTTAATTTTTATTTTTAGTACGTTTGAAACAAGTTAGAACTTTACCATTTATAAATTTTATTTATTAAAACATTCATTTAGTTCACTTTAATGTTTTACAATTACGAATTTATATAATAATATAATTTAGTTGGATTTCATGTAAGGCAAATGATTTGAATGAGAAATAGTATTAGAAATCAAATTTTAGCAACACATGAATGATAAAAAATTCTATTATTGTTATTAATTTTGCATTGGGATTTATGTGTATTTGATAATGTAAATTGTGTATTATAATTATTTTAAAAAAATATTTTAATGGATGCTATTATATATATATATATATATATATATTATTTTACATAATTAAATTATATTTAAATTGTAAAATAGAAGAAAATGTAAGAAAAAAAATACAAAAAATAAGAAACAAGAAAAGATTATAATTTTTTTTTTTTCAAGAAACAAAAAACATATAGAGTTACCAAACATATGCTAGTTTCTAGTTCTTAAAAAGAAAAGAAAACAAAGAAAAGAAACTGAAAACAAAATATTATCAAACGGATCCTAAATCTTCTGTAAGAATTTGTCTCTCTCTTGATACATGGTCTTGGTCTCTTGATTCATCTATGCATTTCACCATCAAATCTTTTATGGTTGATTTGGTGAGTACTATTGATTACAACGACCAATGCCTTTTAGCACCTTTCTCCTTCTTGGTGTCGCACATGTGTCAACAAAATGTTGAGACACAAGTTCATCCATTTTATGCATTGTCCTTTTGCATCTCGTTTTTGGCATATTATTTTTGAAGCTTTTGGGTGGTTGTTTCCATGCTCCAACAATATTTTTGGTCTTGCAATATCACTGGCTAGTCATCCTTTTGGTGTACTAAGAAGCTGTTTTGGTTGGCTCTTTTGCGGGCTTTCTTTGAGAATCTTTAGGGCGAGCATAGTAGGCGTCTTTTAAGCCTCTTTTTCATCTTTTGATCATTTTATGGGCACTCATTCCCTCCCGCTTATCTTATTTAATCTCCAACGGGAGGCTTTTAATGTAATCACTTTTTGGTGTTGGTTTTATTTTTTATTTTTTTATTTTTTTTAAATTATCGAAAAACAGCTTGTAACCCTAGAGGTATTTTAGTAATTGTATGTACCTTAGGGCTTTCCACTAGTATTTTGTGTATCAGAATTAATAATAAAAATCAGTCTCTATCATGGGTTTTTCTCCCTGATTTAGGGTTTTCCATGTAATTCTTGTGTTCATTTCTTCCTTTTATTTTCAACATGGTATCAGAGCATGGCAATGAAACCCTAGCTGTCATCAATGGAGCTCCAATCGTGGACATGAAAGTTGTCATTCAAGTGGCTGTAAAGGAGTACCTTCAAGCTACCCTTCAGCAGCTGATCCCAACCACCGTAGTCATCTAGCCGCCATCGATAGATGAGACATTCTAGACCAAAGCCGCTGTCAATGGTCAAAGGCGCTCGATTCAACCGCTGCAGGGAGTGTTGTCGATGTCGTTCCAGACCGAGGGCTCGTTCGACGGCCAGAGATGCGGGATCGGACCAAGTCGCACCGTTGGGATGCTGAAAAACCCTTTGTCTGCGTCGATCATGCCGCACGAGCTTATCACCTCTGTCTCTGTCCAACCGCAGTCATTTCGAGCGTCGATCCAAGCAGATGACTTGACACAGCCAACCACTCCTGTCTCTGTTCAACCACAGCTGCTTCGATCGTCGATCCGAGCAAATAATCCAATTCAGCCTCCGTTCATGATTCCTCCACCCAGCGGCTCGATTCCAGCATACATAGCTAGTTCTTCCCATAACCAGTCTTCAGTTGAATGTTCCTTTCCAACCGCGCCAAATCATGGTGGTTCGGCCCAATACCCTGATGATGTCCAATGACGGTTGACATATCTCTGAATACAGATTTTAGATTTAGAAACGACTCTTGGCACAAACCCTCAACCATATTTCTCGGCCAACATACCAGTATACTTTGAAAACCCGATAAATTCTTTCCCTATTTTACCCACTACAAATATCCCTGCCTAGGTTTCTCTCAGTAGACAGTATGACTAGCCTGAGTATGGTTGGAGTCAGTATTATTGCCCAGTCAGGCAATATCCAGTCTTTTGTTCTTATTAGTATTAACGGTAAAAAATCTTCTTAGATTGTTGACTCAGGGCAACGGATAATCTTACTCAACCTTTGATCAATTTCTCTCATATTATCCAAGTGCAGATAACGAATGAATTAGGATTGCAGATGGGTTGTTCGCACCTATTATAGGAAAAGGGTATTTATCTTTGTTTAAGGGTTTGGTTTTGTGGGATGTTTTGCATGTTCCTAAAATTTCATATTATTTGTTATCCATCAGTAAGATTACAAGAAATCTGAATTGTCAGGTAGTATTTTCACCCGACTCTGTTTTATTTCAGGATCTGAGCTCAGAGACGACGATTGACACTGCCCGACATGATAGGGGACTCTACTTTCTGATTGATGATGCTTCCTCTAGGAATGATTATAGGACTAGCCTTGTCTCCTTAAATTTTTCTCACTCTGAGAATGATTTTCTGTTCCGGTATTACCACTTAGGACATCCAAACTTTCAATACATGAAATCTTATTTCCACATTTATTTTGCAATATTAATATGTCTTCTTTAAATTGTGAAGTGTGTATTCGTGCCAAACAGAGTTGTGTCTCCTTCCACTCTCAGCCAATATAAACCATCCAAACCCTTCACCTTAGTCCAAAATGATGTTTGGGGTCCTTCACCAACCACAACCTCCATAGGGAAATGTTGGTTTGTCACTTTTATAGATGACCACACTTGGCTTACTTGAGTTTTTCTTCTCATTGATAAGTCCGAGGTGTTATCTGTATTCCAGCAATTCTATGCCATTGTGGAAACCCAGTTTAATGCCAGGATTGGTATTTTGAGAATTCACAATGGGCGAAAATTCTTTAATGCTTCCTTCCAGGAGTTCCTTGCATCCAAAGAAATTGTCCATCAGAGTTCGTGTGCCTACACTCTCCAACAAAATGGGGTAGTCGAAAGGAAAAATCGTCATTTGGTGAAAGTTGCCAGGTCCTTAGTGCTATCCACATCACTTCTGTCTTACCTATGGGGTGATGCCATCCTTATTGCTGCTCACTTAATCAATTGAATGCCTTCCCGAGTCCTCAACTTTCAAAACCCATTAGACTGTTTGAAAGAGTCCTAGCCTACTACTCGTTTAGTCTCCGATGTACCATTTCGAGTTTTTGGCTGTGTTGCCTTTGTTCCCTCCCATGGTCCAAACCACACAAAATTTGCCCTCCGTGCTAAAAAATGCACCTTTGTTGGGTATTTACTCCATCAATGTGGGTATAAATGTTACCACCCATCCTCTCGCAAATATTTTGTTTCCATGGATATCACCTTCCTTGAGGATCAACCTTTCTTCCTTATTAGCCATCTTTAGGAGGAGACATTTAGTGAAAAGGCTAACTGGTCCACATATACAATTCCCTTGGAGTCATCTCTTATTCCTGAACATGTCGGTTCTATCCTCCCTACCAATCAAGTCCCATGGATAACATACTAAAGGAAGAATCTCAGGAAGGAAGCAGCGTCACCTGTTGCATCTCTGGCTCCGGTCCATGAGTCAAACCCAACATCAGGTACGTGTATTCCTGAAATAAATGAGATTGATACTTGTATTGAGACTAACGAGTGTAGAGAGGAAAAAGGAGGAAAAGGTGCTGACAGCACCACTATAGCAGATGGGAAGACGACAATGAATAACGATTCAGACACAACTCTAGAAAATGCGAGTGATACTAGAGATAATGGTGAAAAGGTGGTGATTTCTGAAGATGAAACCCAGACAGAGGAGACTAGTGATCACAGTGGAAATTTTGACAATCTGAAGGAGTATGATGCTTCTCTTGATCTTCCAATAGCCCTGAGGAAAGGTATTTGGTCATGTACAAGATACCCTATGTATAGTTACATGACATATAGTAATCTGTCATCTGAATTTAAGGCCTTTACCACTAGTTTAGATATAGGGGTGATACCAAGTAACATATAGGAAGCAATGGGAACTGAAGTTTGAAAGGCTGCTGTTACGGAGGAGATGAAGGCTCTGGAGAAAAATGGAACGTGGGACCAGGTGATCATACCCAAAGGGTACAAGACAGTTGGATGCAAATGGATTTTTACTATAAAGTACAAGTCAGATGAGACTGTTGATCGGTATAAGGCCAGGTTAGTTGCCAAAGGGTTTACTCAAACCTTTGGGGTAGATTACTCCAAGACATTCTCTCCCGTAGCTAAACTCAATACTATCCGAGTATTGCTATCAGTTGCAGTTAACAGAGATTGGCCTCTGCATCAACTGGATGTAAAGAATGCCTTTCTCAATAGAGAACTTGAGGAGGAAGTCTACATGAATCCTCCTCCCAGATTTGAAGATCAGTTCAAACAACGAGTTTGCCGGCTGAGAAAGTTGCTATATGGGTTGAAATAGTATCCGAGAACCTGATTTGACAGATTTTCCATCATTGTCAAAGGACAAGGGTATACCCAAGGGCACTCAGATCACACACTTTTTACAAAGAAGTCAACTTCAGGGAAGGTTGCAGTTCTCATTGTGTACGTTGACGATATTGTGCTCTCCGATGATGATGATGATGAAATTGTGAAACTCAAAGCAAAGATGGCCAAAGAATTTGAAATTAAAGACCTTGGGAAGTTAAGATACTTTCTCAGAATGGAAGTATCCCAGTCAAAGGATGGAATCTCAGTGTCCCAACAAAAATACACAGTTGATCTCTTAACGGAAATAGGAATGACCGGGTGCAAACCTGCTAACACACCGGTTGAATATAATACAAAGCTCAGCAATACTAGTAACAGTGTCCCAGTCAATAAAGAAAAGTATCAGTGGTTAGTTGGAAAATTGATATACTTATCTCATACCAGATCCGATATTTCATATGCAGTAAGTGTTGTCAATCAGTTTATGCAGGCCCCTTATGAGGAACACATGACATCAGTTGAACGCATCCTGCGATATCTGAAAAGTACACCAGGTAAGGAGTTAATGTTGAAGAAGTCTGATAAATGTTGCATTGAAGCCTACACTGATTCTGATTGGGCAGGGTCTGTTATTGATAGAAAATCAACATCTGGGTATTGCATATTTGTTTGGGGTAATTTGGTGACCTAGAGGAGCAAGAAACAGGGAGTTGTGGCCATAAGTAGTACGAAAGCTGAGTATCGGGCCATGAGTTTAGGGATATGTGAAGAAATCTGGTTGATGAAAGTGTTGTCAGATCTTCATCAAGACAATGAGCTCCCAATGAAATTGTTTTGTGATAATAAGGCGGCAATAAGAATTGGAAATAATCATGTACAGCATGACAGAACAAAATACATTGAGATCGACCGACACTTCATCAAGGAAAGACTTGACAACGGAAGTATATGCATTCCTTATGTTCTCTCAAATCAGCAAATTGCAGATGTGCCCACAAAAGGGTTACTGAGACAAAGTTTTGATTACTGTATCAGAAAGTTGGGCCTTATTGATATTTATGCTCCAATTTGAGGGGAGTGTTGAAAAACAACTTGCAACCATAGGGGTATTTTAGTAATTGTATGTACCCTAGGGCTTCTCACTAGTCTTTTTATTTGGCCTATTCTCTTGTATTTTGTGTATCAGAATTAATAATAAAAATCAGTCTCTATTGTGGTTTTTTCTCCCTGATCTAGGGTTTTCCACGTAATTCTTGTGTTCCTTTTTTTCCTTTTATTTTCAACATAAATTATTTCAATCATCAATGAAATGTTTCTATTGCTAAAAAAAAAAAAAGATGACAATAATAGTATGTGGCTTTTAGAGTTAGTTAAACATCTCCTTTCACAACTTGATGAAGGGATAGTTACTTGTGCTCATTATTTGGAAAGAAAAAGTAAAACCGAAAGAAATGCAGTTACAATGTAAAAAGTAAATACTCTGACCTTTGAGAGAGTTAACTTTTCTCTCTAAACAATTTCAAATTATTGTTTTGGAATTTACATTTAGATTTAGTAGGAAACACCAAAAGAAATTCAATTACAATGTAAATATTTTCTTGTGTACATCGAACACCTCTGATGATGAGAGTTGGGGTTCCTGCAAAATATCAAAAAGAAAGTTAATATTTTTCCTTCCAAACTTAAGAAGAGGGCGAGTCGATTTTAATATAAAATTATTTAAACCCTAAACTTGAATAAATTATACAACTAATAACTCGATTCTTCAAAGATTTGTGACTATCGTTTCGAGGGTTCTTAATTATTTTATTGTATGTATTAATTCTAATTCAACGAGTTGCATTTATTGAGCATTTTCTTGCATCCATACTGAATTTTTTAATTTATACATGAGTTCAAATACTTTTAAGACGACAAAAAGCATCGGAAAAAGTAAGAAAAGCATCCAATTTTTTTTTTCTGACACTATTTCAATTATCGACCGAAGCTTGGCAAAGTTTCGTTGAAAAAGGATTATACCGACGTTAAAACAGATTGAATATACTTATTACAGTTTAAGTTAGAACAGACGGGTTCATGTAAATAAAGAAAAGAAAATGAAAGGGAAGAGGAAAGAGTAATAATAATGAGTAAATGACCTGAATTTGTTTATATCGAAGCAATTTTCTGAAAAAAGAACATGAGAAACAGCCTTGTTTGTTGGCCCTTTGAACAGCATCTTGCATGTACTCAAGCAAGCGTCCGTACGTCAAGTTTGCAAAAGTCTTGACCAAATGAATCATAATGAATGTCATTGCTCCATTCATTGACTTTCCTGTTAATATCTGCATTATCATTCCCATTATCAACTTCTAAAACTTCTTCCATCTCTATTAATATTATACCACCAACGTTTATTTATTTATTTATTTTAATACAATCATCTTTACAGATATTTATAAGTCGTCTTTTACGGGGTTCAAATCTCATTTTGATCAATAAACTTTCATGAAGTTATTCTGTTTTATTCTCTATAACTATTTTAGTCCATAAACTCTCAAGAGAACAATCATTTTTCGTCTTTAGCTTTCTGTAATGTACCAAGCTATTTAAAATAAGAATAGTCGTTGAAAAGTCTGTCAATTAATATTTACTAATTAGGTAGCATATCGTAGAGTCAATTTAGAATGACTATATGTTGGAAATGCAACCAAAATTTTAAATTGGTTAGATAAGAAGAATATTATTGCTATATAAGTGAGGACAACTATGTCCATCGGTAAGAAGAATTTTGGATGAAACCAAAAGCAAAAACACTCATGATCTAGGGTCATTTTTATGTCTATAAAGTGGACGATATCATACTACTATAGATATATTTGGAGGGTTGTTATTTACGATAAGTGATAGTCATCGTGTTTGAAGGGAGGATTTTTGGGAATTCGTTTAATATTTTGAAAGTTTATGAATCTGGTAGACATAAAATTTAAAAATTGACAACTTATTAGATATTTAATAAAGCTTAGGAACGATTTATTAAACATGAATGCGAAAGTAAAAGTTCAACTAATAATTATAGATAGAAGTTAGAAGATAATGAAAGATGTGTGTAGTCTTACAGAAGTATCAGCAGCAAATTGATCATCTCCACAAGCACTCAAAGAAATTGCCAGTCCACCACTAGTCGCCTTCCTTGCTCCCGACGGCGGTCTATTGTCCAGCCAATCATCCCTTCCACCACAAAAAAACCCCCAACCCAGAATAAGAATCTTAATTTTTTTTTTAAAAAAAGGAAAATAAAGAGTAATTGAAACCTGTTGAGGTCGTAAACATAGGCGAGATCGAGAATTGTTCCGCTATGACAGGCATCGACAATGGCGTGGAGGACGACACCCTTCTTTAGAGGGGAAACAATGGTGGCATTGATCTCATTGTCGCTTATCATCCCTTCCTCCATGAAGTCAACAGGACATATGGTCTCGTCGTAGCCATCGAGCTCGTCCATCTCGAAATCTGGCTGTCGTAATCCATGGCCGGAGAAGTAGAATACGAGGCTTTCGCCGTCAGTGCAACCTTCCACTAGCCATTTTAGACTGCTTTGGATGTTCTTCTTTGTTGGTAGTCGCTCTGGCATTGCTTCGTCCTCTGTATTATTGGATTAGTGAGAATATTAAATTTTCATCGACATTTTCATTATATCATAAAATAATAGTGAAAAATGTATAAAGTCCTTCCCGTTAAGTTTTTGCCACTCAAAGAGTGCTCTGTAAGTTGAATATTTAGGTCAAACTATATCTTAGGAAAAATTTAATATTGATTTTTTTAAAAATATAATTGTGAATAAGAGAACTTGAACTACAAACTTCGTGGTCACTAATATATTCGTATGCCACTTTGATAATTTAATATTGAATTTACAAAATTCACGGTTTGCAAATAAGTTTTTATTTTTATTTTTTTTAGTTAAATAATTATAAAGATGAGAGATCAAACTATCAACATTTGGAATGATAAATGATATCTTATATATCTATTAACTTATGCTCTGTTTTTACTCGAGCATAATATGTAAACCATTAAAATGGAGACCGTTTTAATCAAACCTAAATGGAAAACTAAATAAAAGATTATAAATCAACGTAACTCAAATAATTATGAAACTTTCTGTTTATTATTCTTGGCTAGAATTATTAATTTAGATTTGTCAAAGTTAACCTAATTCAACAGTAATTGATATGTATTTTTTTTTTTTAAAGTCGGAGATTCAAATCTCCATACCCCATGTTTTTGTACAAAAAAAATTAATAAGTTAGGTTCAAAATAAAATTCATTAATCTAATACAAGTTCTTTTTTATTTTTGCTTTTGCTTTTTTTAGTTCAAATCTCCGACATTTTGGTTGAGAGCATATACCTTAACCAAGTTGAGCTATACTCAAGTTAAATAATTTAGTACAAGTCAACACCATATTAGCAAAATCCTCATCCACATTTGGGATACGAGAATAATCACTTATGAAAATCGATATTTACGAAGTTCTTTTCTAAATAAACTTAGGTTATCATAACTTTTAGACCAAATACTAGATTTGTATTAGTACATGTGACTTGTAATATTCAAGATCAAGTTTCCATAATACACAACCACAATTTTTTCTCGAGAAAGAAAAATGCAAACACAAGGGTTCAACAAAAACTAAAAGAGAAGTTATGGTGATTAAAATATAAACTTGATGGTATTAGAACTGTAATGAAACAAGTAGTAAAAGTTAAGAGATAAATATATACCCCTTTAGACCTAAAAATAAGTGAATAATTTATAAGTATTTCAATCCCACTTGTTCGGTTTAAAACTAAAATATCTCTAGTTGATTTACGGATCAAAGTAGTATATTCTTTTGTTTTCAAATGTAGAATAACGAATCAACTTATTTATAAATAAAATAAAATATTATCGTTTATGTAGACAATGATAGACATCTATTTATGTTTGTAATTGACACTGATGGTATTTATCACTGACATTGATAAATGTTTATCAGTATTTATCATTATATATCACTGATAGACAATGATATTTTGCTATATTTAAAAATACTTTCAACAGTTTTACATTTAAAATAGTTATCATATAATAAAAATAATGATGATGAGAACGATGAACCCATATTATTTTAATAAAAAAAAAATATGCTTACATGACACATAATAAATAGAAGTATCATATTCTAGATTATAGATGACTTTGATGACTTTGGGAGGAGGGGAAAGTATTTTCAACCTTTAAAATTATTTTTCTAAATTTTACTAATTAATCAAAAGTAAGGTTGAAAGCTTTAAAGAAACTTCAAAATAAAGTATTCTTCCAAAATTCCTCTCAAAAGTACTCACCATCAATAATTAAGTATATATCCCTAAACTTTTCGAGTTTATCCCTTTAATCTCTAAATTCTTAATTATATCAATTAAAATTTTTAATTTTTTTTTTGAGAGTGAATCAATTTAGATTTTGAGTTAAATATTTTGTTTTAAAATCAATTTATGAATAATTTTCATGTGTATACTTTTTTTTAAATGCATATATTAATATGATATTAAAAAAATGTTAAAATTAAATGGATAGTAATAATTTTTCATTAATATTAGTAATTTTTCATCTTCTTAAGAATTCTGCCATAATTTTGATTTTGCTTGTTTGGTAGGACTTTGGTATGAACAATAATTTTACTCGATGATAATCATTTTAAGTTAATTATAAATGGAATACAATCAAAATAGTTATAAATTATTAATAGATGGTCTTAAGTTTACAGTCTAAATTGATTTATAAAAATTCATGTTTTAAAAGTTACAATTATTAGTTTAAAATTTTAAGTGATACAACAAAAATTTTGAAGATATAAATTGATTTGTTTTTCCAATAATTAATTATAAGTTTGAAAGTTTTTATTTTGATCTCTAAACTTTTAAGAGGTCATTTTCATAAATTTGGTACCAAACAAAAGAAGTCATAGGTACCCTTCATAATAGGAAATCGAAATATTTACAAATAATAGCAAAATATTACAATTTATCAATGATAGACTAATGTATGTGTCTATCATGATAGAAATAGACGCAGATAGTAGTTTATTGTGATTTATCATAGATAGACAGTGAAATTTTGTTATATTTATAAATATTTTGGTTCATTTTTCTATACTGGAAACAACCCAATAATAATGATTCTTTTTTGTATTTCTATTAAAAAGAAAGAAAATAAAATGATCAATCACACCAAACATTTTATTTTTGTTTGAATTCTTGAAAAATTTGTTCCTTAAAATCCACAAAACAAGATATACAAAATCATGAAACACAAATTATCACCAAAAGAAATGATTAAATGAGAAGTAATAAATTTAGAAGAGAAGAAAGAAGAAATATAACCTGTAAGAATACGAATGTTTTGCTTGGAATATCCAAAATGATTGATCAACAAATCTTGCATATTAAGAACATCATTCACAGTCCCATGTAGCCTATGTTTCCAGTTCTTGTAGGTCACTCCACAGAGGAGAGCACGCTTCGTCCGCCGACCGTCGGAGGAGGCAGACGAGAGGTTTCTCTTCGGAGACGGCGATGGCCAGAGAGCCATTATTTCCTGTCTCGATTCATCATCTCGACTCGAGTTTAGTCTCCTTCGAAACGCCCCGGCACCCGAGGAGGAGGAGGAGGAAGGTTTGAAGGACTCATTGCATTTGCATTTGAAGCCATTGATTTTTGTGTGGTTCTTGATGATCTTGCAACAGCAATATTCACTTTTGGTATCCATTTTTATGCCCTTTCCTCAACCCAAAGGGGTGAAGAAACAGAGAATATATAAAAGTCTCAAGTGCATGTTTGGGAACAAATTCAGGAAAAAGAATCTCATAATATAAAAAAATATTCACATTTTAGTTTGGTTATTATTCTTCAACTTTTTTCAGTTTACATTGTTTATTCTATTTTGCTTCTTCACTTTTAAATTAACTTGCATATTAATGCAACATAAACGATGATTGATTAGAAGATATGTGTTTTTATTATTTTCATTGACACTTTTTTTTGTTTTAAAATGAAAATTTAATGGGAGTTAAGATTGCAACACTTATAAAACCGATATAAAAGCAATTAAATAAATTTTTGGAAAATATATCCACTTATATTCATATATTTTATTTCATAAGTTGTATCAATTTAAATAATGAATTAATAATTGTCTCAATAATTTAAACCAAACAGTTTTGTATGTGTATCAATTTTTACACTCTTCATTATATTTCATTGGGAAAATCTCGTGAAAAACTCATAATATATCAATTAAAACTTTTATAAATGGATCAATTTAGACTTTTACTTGCAATTTTATTTGAGAATCTTAGACTTAAGAAAATTTTGAGGTTTAACTGACTTAAACCATAAGTTTTACATGTTATTAATCGAAATCTAGAGGAGTGTGTTAATTAATACATTTGCAAAAGTTCAAATTTAAATTGATAGAATATAAATTAATATTTTTCCTAATTTTTTTTTTCTCAAAACTACTTTAGCTATTACAGTATAACTTTATATAAACAAATTTAAATTAATTGAATTCATTGTTGTGATGGAAAGATATGTCTATGCAGGCGAATCGTATGTGTTCTAGATTACATAAAAGGTATACAATTGTGTCCAAGTCATCAATATAGAATTCTGTCCAAGTCATCCATAGAAAATTAATTAGAAGGATTAAATTGTTTTTTTAATGATTTGTTGAAAAAAAAAGTCCGATTTCAAATATAGAAAAATAAACCAAAATACATAAAAATATAGCAAAATTTCAAAATCTATCAATGACAAACACTGATAGGCTTCTATTATTATCTATCAGTGACATTGATAAACACTAATAGAAGTCTATCAGTATTTATCATTGATAGATTCTAAAATTTTGCTATATTTTGTAAATATGTTCAGCAGTTTTGTCACTTGAAATAACTTTTTGAAAAAAATCCTTAAAGAAAACAATAAAACTAGAACACACAAGAATTTATGTAGAAAGCTTTAAACTCGGAGAAAAATAACGACCCATAGAAAAAGAAATCCACTATATGAAAAATGGTTATAATCATATAAATAATTCTCTCTCGGATCCCACTTAGAAAATTATTCTTTTAGAGTTTTCGTACCACTCACACCCTTTTCCTCCTCTCAAACTAGAGAATGCAAAAAGAAAATTTAACTGGAGTTAGACATCCAAGCTTAATTAAAGTACTTCTAACTAGAACAATTTTATACGAAAGACATAAGCTCCTTTGACAGTGCTCGGAGCTCATCACTCTCTTAAACCTTTCCGATGTGAGACAACTACTCTTTTAATATTTTGTCGTCAACAAAAAAAAAAAAAAAAAAAAGAAAAGTTTTCCTTGACAAGATATTTAAAGAATCCACAACTTCTATTGCATCCATTGTTTTTACTGACAATCATAATTCTCGATTCAAAGTACTATAACATACTGAACATGATAAGAGGTCATTTTCGTGGCTATGACATCTAAGATTCCCATGGAGTAGACATTTATCTTACAACGTTTTTGTTTTACGGTAATGCAAGATACTATAAGAGGTCATTTTCGTGGCTATGACATCTAAGATTCCCTTGGAGTAGACATTTATCTTACAATGTTTTTGTTTTACGGTAATGCAAGATACTCTGACAATTGGAGATTCTTGGCATCCTAAGACACCATCATGGAGGGCATCTAGATTGTGCGGGATGTTTTTCTAAAACATGAGTTTTTTGGATTCCCATGTTGAGGGCATCATCTTTTTACTTTTCTACCTTTTTTCTTTATATATATATACTTTCTTTACTTGCATTTTATTACCAAAATAAATACTATATCAATGATATACATCACTTGCTAGCTTTTTGGTTATATTGTATTTGTCTTTCTTCTTCTTCTTTTCTTTTTTTTTTTTGAAATATATTCGAATTCAAATTCAAATTAATATTTATTTATAAGAAATCTTAAATTAATATATATTATTTTTTTGAAAAAANTTAAAAAGATCAAATTCTCAAATTAATAAAAATAAAAATGTTATATAAATTAAAATTACATTAAATTAATTATAAATTAATAATAGCCACAAGGACATTCTTTTGTATACTAAAAAACTAGAGAATAAAACAAGAGAATTTAACTAGAATTAACACATTTAAATTTTTTTAACTGGGACAATTTGAAACCAAAGTCATAGGCTCTTTTTATAGTGTTTGGATCCTTTATTTCCTTGAACCTTTTCGATGTGGGATAAACACTCTTCTAAGATTTTGCTAAAAATCAACATAAGTAAGGCGGCTCCGTTTGGTGGCTTTTCATATTTTGTTTTTCGGGTTCTTGAAATTTATGCTTTGTTTCCTCCCAACTTCTCTATTATAATTTTTATTTAAATAAACACTTGAATTCTTAGTTAAATACTAAAAATAAAAACAAGTTTTTTGAAAACCACAATTTTAAGTTTTTAAAACATCATTTAATTTTTGAAAACATGAATAGAAAATGGATAACTAACACATCAATTTCTAGGTGAAATTAGTATTTATAAGTTTAATTCTAAAAAAAAACAAAAAATAAAACAGTTATCATATGAGACCTAATGTTCAAGATTGAAACAAAATAAATACGAAACTTAAGTGCTAAAATAAAAAAAAAACCTATAAATTTGAAAGCACCATAAAAAGCTATATTCTTAAGGAGCTAGCTAGCTACCTCCCTATCGAATTTTACAATAAAAAATCACGATCAAGTGTATTTATTTCACAAAAATGTGTTAAGATTTAAGAATAATGTAAAGATTCTAATACATCCAATGAAAAAAACATAGAGAACT
The DNA here is from genome assembly GCF_009727055.1 of Benincasa hispida. Classification (NCBI taxonomy): domain Eukaryota; kingdom Viridiplantae; phylum Streptophyta; class Magnoliopsida; order Cucurbitales; family Cucurbitaceae; genus Benincasa; species Benincasa hispida. The sequence goes on from NC_052353.1 coordinate 29,743,669, forward strand.
TTTTACGGTTAAGTTTTTGTTTCGAATTTAATATGTGAGGGTGAGAATTTGAACCTTTTATGTTACACTTATTAGTCAAAGATATATTTACTTAAGTTATTGCTTTAATTGATTTTTTTTTTGGTGATTAATTGATGTCTTATAAAACAATGGAATAAATTATTTATAGTGCACATCTTTAACATTATATACACAATTGTGTTAAAAGGAAAAAAACGTTCAACACAAAAACATTTTTTAAGATTTAATTTTCAAGAAAAAAAATGTGCCATAAAAATATTCTCTCAATAATGAGAGAATAAACATAAATTTCATATATTGGGGGGGTATTTTTTTATTTGAAAATATAGATAATTAGAATCTTTACATGCTTAAAATTATAGATGACCGATATTATATGTATCTGATATCTTTAGATAATCATATGTTTATTTTGTAAGATTTCTACTCGTGAATGTGTTAAACTTACGTAATGCTCTAAGAATGTCCTTGCAACTATTCATTAGTTTATAATCAATTTAATATAATTTGAACTTATATAACATATTGTTTTTGTTAACTTACATTTCTTTGTAAAATAATATAATTTATAGTATTTTGTATTGTTATTCTCAACAAAATAATATAAATTAATTTAATATTTTTAAATAAAATAAATTTAAATTTGAATATCTTACTAAAACATAAAAACAACTATTGTTAATTTACATTTTAGTATTAAAATAAATACTGTCAACACGGATTAGGTTAGATTGAGTTATTGAGTTATAACTTATTTTTTTCTTTTTAATTAAAAATATGTAAAGATATTTACAACTGTTGAATGAGAAATTTTGGACCAATCACAAGTCACTACGTCGATTGCTAAATTAACGACGAATTTCTAAATCATTGATTTTGGGTCCAATTAGAAGTTGACATATGTCCCGAATTGAATTGAAGATAAGTTTTGATGACGTTACGTGAATGAATCAGATGAGATTAAATTGATCCAATTTGATATTACTATTTGGGCTTAAAGTCCAAACTACAAAAAAAAAAGTTGAATTGGACCCAAATTCCAGATCAGACCCAAAACCAACTAATTGGGCCCAAGGGTCAGGCCCATGGACCAATCAAGCCCACGAAGCCCACCGGAGAACTCTATAAATAGAGAAGTTCTCTTCATTTGTAAAGGCAGCATGTTCTACACTCAGAAGACCCAGAGAGAATTCACTAACAAGCAGAGGATTCCCAAGACTTTTGAAGCTACACTCCTATAAGGCAGAAAACCTTTGAAGACACAAATACTCTTCTAAGACTTCTACTTCAAGCTTCCAAGACTCCTGAAGCTGCACTTCTATAAAGCAGAAGACCTTTGAAGATACAAATACTCTTCCAAGACTTCTACTTCAAGCTTCCAAGACTCTTGAAGCTACACTTCTATAAGGCAGAAGACCTTTGAAGACACAAATACTCTTCCAGGACTTCTACTTCAAGCTTTCAAGACTCCTGAAGCTGCACTCCTATAAGGCAGAAGACCTTTGAAGATACAAATACTCTTCCAAGACTTCTACTTCAAGCTTCCAAGACTCCTGAAGCTGCACTCCTATAAGGCAGAAGACCTTTGGAGATACAAATACTCTTCCAAGACTTTTACTTTAAGCTTCCAAGACTCCTGAAGCTACACTCCTATAAGGCAGAAGACCTTTGAAGACATAAGTACTCTTCCAAGACTTCTACTTCAAGCTTCCAAGACTCCTGAAGTTGCACTCTTATAAGGCAGAAGACCTTTGAATACACAAATATTCCAAGACTTCTACTTCAAGCTTCCAAGACTTTTGAAGCTGCATTCCTATAAGGCAGAAGACCTTTGAAGACACAAATACTCTTCCAAGACTCCTGAAGCTGCACTCCTGTAAGGCAGAAGACCTTTGAAGACACAAATACTCTTCCAAGACTTCTACTCCAAGCTTCCAAGACTTCTACTTCAAGAACGTTCGGTGCTTTCCTTCTCCAAGTCAAGCATATTCACCCAACTGAGAGAGAATCAGACAATCAAATATTAGAAATCAAACCACATCACATCAAATTAACTCCAACATCAACACCAACTCAAGTTCAACTCCACGAAACACGTTTCTCCGAAAACCTCGTGTGAACAAATTGGCACGCCCAGTGGGACCTCTCTACCTCTCATCTCTTTCTCAACATTCAAACAAGTCAAAGGGCGCCTAAGAAGGTGGCATCCAAATCTCCTAAGAAGACGACATCCAAAGCTTCCTCTGCAAATGGCTCATACAAGGGACCGGTCACCCACGACCGCTTAAAAGAAATCACATAGGAGCAAGAGCAGAGCTCCCCCATCGCCGCCAACATCTTGAAACAAATGATGGAATCCCCACAAAATGGGGTTGTCATTAAGGAAAACCCCTTGTTAGACAACTCTACTTTCACGCCCAACAGACCGAAAAGAGATTCATTGCCAGATGTGATTTCTGTCATGATGGCGGATGTGACGGTGGAAGCGACCATGGCTGAAATGGAAAGGAAGATTAACTTCTTAATGAAAGCCATCGAGGAGCGAGACCACGAGATCGCTACCCTGAAGGAACAAATGCAGTCTCGAAAGGCTACTGAATCAAGCCTAGCACCCACGATGAAAGCAATCGACATGGGGAAGACCGTGCCACAAGAAAGCCAATCGCAACAGTCAGCCTCGGTGGCCTCTTTGTTGGTCCAACAACTACAAAATATGATCATGACCTCCATAAGAGATCAATATGGAGGGCCAGCCCAAACCTCCTTCATGTATTCCAAGCCATACACTCAGAGGATCGACAACCTAAGAATGCCTACTGGATATCAGCTCCCAAAGTTCCAACAATTCAACGAAAAGGGCAATCTAAAGCAACACATCGCGCACTTCGTAGAAACATGCAAAAATGTGGGAACAAGAGGAGATCTACTGGTCAAACAGTTCGTCAGAACCCTCAAAGGGAACACTTTTGACTGGTACACAGACTTAGCCTGAGGTGATTGACAGCTGGGAGCAACTTGAAAGAGAATTCTTGAATCGCTTCTACAGCACAAGACGCACCGTCAACATGATGGAGCTGACAAACTCCAAACAACGGAAAGGGAAATCAGTCGTCGACTACATCAATCAATGGAGAGCTCTAAGTTTGGATTGCAAAGATCGACTCACCGAGTTGTCTGCTGTGGAAATGTGCATGCAAGGTATTCACTAGAAACTCCTCTATATCCCACAAGGGAATAAGCCCCCTACCTTTGAAGAATTAGCGCTCGTGCTCACGACATAGAGCTAAGTATCGCCAACAGAGGGACAAGGGACTTTCTGAACCACGAACCGAGGAAAGACAAGAAGAAGGTGAAGAACGCTGAGAAAATTGTGAAGGGCACCGGGAAAATTGTGAAAGGTGTCACGAAAGAATCAATGGTCATTAACACAACCCCATTGAAGTTCTTTTCAAGAAAGAAAAGAAGATAGAGAAGAAAGACCAAGAAGGCGAGAGACGTCACCCAACCCTGAAAGAAAGACAGGCGAAGGTTTATGCATTCCTTGACTCTGATGTAGCAGACATGCTCGAACAATTACTGGAGAACCTCCTTTTCCAACTGCCAGAATGTAGGCGATCGGAACAGGCCGAAAAAGTGGATGATCTCAATTACTGCAAGTATCATAGGGTCATCAGTAACCTGGTCGAAAAATGCTTCGTACTGAAAGAATTGATCCTTGAATTGGCTCGTGAAAGGAAAATAGAACAGGATCTAGACGAGGTGGTCCAAACGAATCACGTTGTAGCGATAGTAACTCCGAGCGTGGTGCCACCAACCATATCTTCTGAAGAAAGGGAGAGCTCGGTCCAGTTTGGGACCTTCGAACCTATGTAGTGTGGTTTTAGCAGGAGGTCCAAGCTACAGATCCTCAAAGCGGAGGAGAGCGTGCTGACGATGATGATAACGAAGGGTGGATAGTAGTGACTCATCGAAAGAGAAGACAACCAAACTGCACCCGAAAAGAGTCGCGTTCCTATCAAAACTATAGAAGAAGAAACAAAGCTCATAAAAAGAAAGGCAAAAAGATGACACGGAAGCCTAAGCCTGCTAAGAAAGAAGAAAAAGATTTCCCTCAATTCCAACGGCCGACAACTTCTGCAGAATTTCTCCCAAGAAGCTTTCTCAATAATCATCCAGAGAAAGTATCAGAATTTATTGCATGTCACACTGTTAACATAGTGGAAGTCGACAACAATCATGTGACTACTGAAGAAGTCAAAGACTCAGAAGAAATGAAGCAAAGAACTTCTGTCTTTGATCGTATTAAGCCTTCAAGTGCTCGATCTTCAGTCTTTCAAAGATTGAGTATGGCCACAGTAGAAGAAGAAGATCAATGTCCAACGACTACTTCTACTCGAACTTCAGCCTTTAAAAGGCTAAGTATATCCACATCAAAGAAATATCAACCTCCAGCATCTACTTTTGATCGTCTCAAGACAACAAGCGATCAACGTAAAGGAAGGATGAAAATCTTGAAGCCAACGTCATTCCATGAAGAAAACAACGACGAAAAGATTCACAGTCGTATTCCTTCATGCATGAAGAGAAAATTTTCTGTGGACATAAGTACAGAAGGTTCCTTGATAGTGAAGCCAAAACTCATCATATTGACGAATCCTGCAAATGAAGAGGATAATCAAAACCATGATGAAATAAGAGCTTCTGAAGTTTAAATGAAGAAGCTCCTCATCGCAAGAGCCTAAATTGCATGATGCTCCTAACCCGCATGAGCTTAAAATGTGAACGGCCAAAAAAAAAAAAAAAATTGTATGAACTACGTTACAACTTGATCACTTTCATTATAAAAAGTACGTAGGCAACTTAAAGAAATTTAAGTTCCGTCACGCATAAAAAGAAAAAAAAATTCTCTTCGAACTACATTATGACTTGATCCTTATCATTAAGAAGGGTATGTAGGCAGCTTGAAAGAAACTTCAAGTTCAGTCCAATTAAAAAAAACTTGAACTACGTCATGATTCGATCCCTTTCTTTAAAGGTACGAAGGAAACTTAAAAAAATTTAAGTTTAGTCCATCAGAAGAGGTACCACAACCACCTAAGTATAATACTACAAGATTGATGTTGATCATCCTCGTCAAAGAATGACACTTCAGATTGAAGATGTTCATCCCTATTGGGGGCAACACAATGGGTTGAAGATGTTCATCCCTCATAATGAGCCAACACAGTAAATAAAAGGCACACACGTGGAAGCGCTTCGCTTCCTCTTTAAAAGTAAACTTATACACTCCTCCATCTTCAAGTTTAGAGCTCCATCGATGCTTCATCTTCATGCTCAAAGTCACAAAGTCAAGCCTACTGCCAAAACTTCATGCTTCATCAAACTCAAATGCGAAGAATTTGTCGATGCTTTGTCAAACTCAAGTGCGAAGGTCTCGTCGACGCTTCTCCATATTTAAGTTCAAATGCTTCATCGATGCTTCTCCATCTTTAAGTTCAAAGGCTTCGTTGATGCTTTTCCATCTTTAAGTTCAAGATTGGCATGCATGGCCCCACTTCCATCTTTAAGTTAAAGGTCGGTGTGCATGACTCCGCTCCATCTTCAAGTTCAAGATTTGTATAGCTTCGCTTCCTCTCCAAAATATTGGTACAACTTCACCTCTACTCCAAAATTTGTATAGCTTCGCTTCCTCTCCAAAAATGTGGGGTGGTTCCACCTCATATGCAAGATCAAGTTTGGTTTGTCTAGCTTTACTTCATATGCGAGGACGACTCTAGTCCATCCAGCTCCACCTCATATGCGAGGACAACTCCGGTCCGTCTAGCTCGCCTTGTACGCGAGATCGACTCTAGCCAACCTGACTCCGTTCAAAATCTTGATGGCACATTCTTCTCATCTTCAAGGTTTGATGGCATATCCACCTCATCTTCAATACTCAATGGCATTCAAATTTTGATCAAGAATAAATAACAAGGCAAACCTTTCGAGGATCCTCCCTAGGGTGATCGAATGGGAGATTGTATGCCTTTGCGAGGCCCCTCCCATGACGATCAGGATCACGAGCGGCGCTACAAGGTAGACCTTTCCGAGATCCTCCCTAGGGTGATCGAATGGAGAGTTGTAAGCCTTTGCAGGGCCCCTCCATGACGATCAGGATGTACGAACGGTGCTACAAAGTAGACCTTTCCGAGGTTCTCCCTAGGGTGATCGAATGGGAGAGTGCAAGCCTTTGCGGGGCCCCTCCCATGACGATCAGGATACATGAGCGCACCCAAAGATGGGTTGATGAGATTAAAAAAAAAACTTGTTTGTTATGCTCTTTTGGTTGCACCGTAACTCCTACAAAAAAAAAAATATTAAGGGGGCAAGTTAGTAAAAAATAATAAATAGTAATAACAAAAAGAGAGAAAAAAAAAAGAAGAGAAAAGTGTGAAAAAAAAAGAAAAAAATTTTAAGAAACAAAAAAAGAAAAAAAAAAAAAAAAAAAAAAAATATATGAAAACAAAAAAGGGGAGGAAAGCCCTATTCCTTCTTTCTCCCTTCTTCTCAGCTTCCTACTGCAATTCAAGGCTGATTTGCAATCCGAGTCCGATTGACAAAAGATGTAAAGAACGTAAGATCGAAAGAGAATCACAATTCAAACTGCAAAGGACATAAGAACGAAGGAGATCACATTACAAGATGAAGAAGAGCATGCGTCTTCCAGTATTTATAATAGCTAAGTTCGATGGGATTTTTTTCTACTAATAAGTTGAAATTGATAAAATCATGGGATACCAACTTAATACTGTTTATTTTGTTGTGGAACTCCGATTCTTGCTGAAATTAGTTAAGAAGTCCAACAAAAAGATCATGCTCGATTGGAGGCTACCTGAATTAGAGGCCACAGTGGAGTTTTGAATCCCCAGATTCAACGACGAGGAGTTTTGAGCTTAAGACTTGAGAGAATTTGGCATAAGCCAATAGTATGGAGAAGGAAATCTCGCAAGGCTGGTATCGCTAGCCACAAAGTAGACGACTGCTTGAGATAAAAAAAAAAAAAAAAAAAAATTATTAATAAAATAATAATAGTAAAAGGGAGAATCTCGCTCGAAATCCTCTCGTTGGTGCTGCTCTCTCCCACAATCTCGCTCTCTCCAGTGTCGTGTCTTTTAAAATTCTCACTCTCTCCCACTTTCTTGCTCAAAATTCGCTCTCTCCAACAAACTTTCACGTGCCTAATTGCAAGCACTACAAACAGAAGATTATGAAAGGAGAGAAACTTGTGAACTTTAGTCACCGCCTTGGTGCCTTAAGAGACCAACGTGTTTGTGCCATTCTCAAAGATATCGTTGATGAAGCTGTTCATGATACCCATGGCCTTGCTGAAAATACCGATGTCTGGATGAACTTGCTTCAGCACCTTGAAGATGTAGATCTTCTACATTTCTACACTATTCTTCGTCCTCTTCTTCTTCTTGTCTCCGACAGCAGAGTATCATTCCTTCTTTAGTTGTTAAACGAATCAAATTCGATTCTCAAATAAGTTCCTGGTGAAGTTTGGTAGTGGTATCGCTGGTGATGGCTTGGTATTGCTGGTAATGGTCTGATCTCGTTAGTAATGGCTTAAGTATCGCTGGTATTGCTCGATCTTGCTAGTAATGGCTTGGTATCACTGGTAAGGTTTGGTATCACTGGAATGGCCTGATCTCGCTGATAATGCTTGGTATCACTGGTAATGGCCGGATCTCGCTAGTAAAGGCCGTCTTCCAATACGTTGGCTCTCCAAAATCTCTACCATTTAAGTTCAAATTCATATTCAATTCAAATTGGAAATTAAAATCAACTGTTATTTCAAATCTCAGTCTAAAGCTTCTAATCCAAATTTTTATTCTAAAATTCAAGCAAGCCAAATCGGGGTGAGATAAATGTCAAATCCGTCCCAAATTAAAATTTGGCCATATCCCAAATTTTATCAATATTGAATGTTAACCTTGATATTGAGTTATGAATAAAATGAGTCTGGCTATATTCCAAATTTTATCTCAAATTTAATTCAACCTTAGTTTCTATACTCATTTCCAAGTTAAAATTGAGCAATCCCAAATTTTGATCTCAAACCAAAATTGATTAAGATTCAATTTCACCCCAAATTCTATTTCTGAATTTTGAATTAAATTAAATTTGTAATTATAGTGGAACATAAATTCTACTCTTAGTTCAAATTAAAGTTTATTTAACGAAAGTTGTCATAACGAACAGATTTCAAATCAACATTTTGAGCTAAATTTCTCATATTTGATCATGATGATGCATCAAATTAAAAGAGTAAAAAAATCATACTTTGATCTTAAATTACATTTTTTTTTTTAGATTCAATCCACCCCATATACGTGCATAAAATCTCGAAAGGGGCATTATGTTGAATGAGAATTTTGACCAATCACAAGTCAACCACGTATTTGCTAAATTAATGATGAATTTCTAAATCATTGGTATTGGGTCAAAATTAGGAAATTGACACATGTTCCCGAATTGATTTGAAGACAAGTTTCGATGACGTCACGCCAGAAATGAATCAGATGAGATTAAATGGTCCAATTTGATATTACTATTTGGGCTTGAAGTCCAAACTACAAAAAAAAAGTTGAATTGAGAACTCCAAATTCCAGATAGCTTCTCAATCCCAAAGCCCCCAAAACAAATAACATGCTTAGGTTCCAACACGCACCTCCAGGATAACCATATCATGGACATAACAAGCAGAAGAAGACCTGGAACCCTTCCTATAAATAGAAGAAAAGTTTCTCTTCATTTGAAATAAAACCGCTAGCGCATTTTTACAACCTGAACCAGGCCCAACCATCCTTTTCAGGCCAAGAGAGAAATTCCGCCCACGCCCATCATCTTCTCAACAGCCCTCCCCCCTTCGCCTGCACTCAATAGTCAGGCATGCATCCTCCCAGTACTATCGCATCCTCCAAAGCCCGGGCTGTCAATGAATACTAACCATACGATGCACAAGAAAGTCCCAAATCAACTAATTTTACCAAGCAGGGGACTACTTCTTTAAGACTACTTAAAAGCTGCACTCCTATGAAAAGCCAGAAGAACCTTTCCGGAATGACACAAGAATACTCTTCCAAGGACTTCTAACTTCAAGCTTTCAAAGACTCTTGAGCTTGCAGCTTACGCTATTAAGGCAGAAGACCTTTGAAGACACAAACTCAAGACTCTACTTCAGCTTTCAAGACTCCTGAAGCTGCATCCTATAAGGCAGAAGACCTTTGAGATTACAAATATCTTCCCAAGACTTTCTACTTCAAGCTTCCAAGGACTTCTAAAGCTGCACTCCTATAAGGCAGAAGACTTTGAAGAACAAGGACTACTCTTCCAAGGGACTCTCTTCAAGTTCCAAACTCTCTGAAGCTTGCACTTCATCTATATAAGGCAGAAGGGACCTTTGAAGTACACATACTACTCTTCCAAGACTTCTACTTCAAAGCTTCACAGAACGTCCTGAAGCGTTGGCACTCCTATAAGGCAGAAGACCTATTGAAGATACAAATACTCTTTCCAAGACTTCTACTTCAAGCTTCCAAGACTTCTGAAGCTGCACTCCTATAAGGCAGAAGACCTTTGAAGATACAAATACTCTTCCAAGACTTCTACTTCAAGCTTCCAAGACTCCTGAAGCTGCACTCTTATAAGGTAGAAGACCTTTGAAGACACAACTACTCTTCCAAGACTTCTACTTCAAGCTTCCAAGACTCCTGAAGCTGCACTCCTATAAGGCAGAAGACCTTTGAAGACATAAATACTCTTCCAAGACTTCTACTCCAAGCTTCCAAGACTTCTACTTCAAGAATGTTCGGTGCTTTCCTTCTCTAAGTCAAGCATATTCACCCAACTGAGAGAGAATCAGAGGATCAAATATTTGAGATCTAACCACATCGCATCAAATCAACTCCAACATCAACACCAACTCATGTTCAATTCCACGAAACACGTTTCTCCGAAAACTTCGTGTGAGCAACAACAGATGAATTTGTTTACAACACATGACTATAACTAAAATCTCATAAAATTTAAATGTTAAATACAAAATATCTATGATATTTATTATAAACTTTAAACAAACATAAATATCATAATAATTTTAAAAAAATATTAAAAATTTAAAATTAATCAACACAAAAGTAATCAAACTTTAAACAAAGTGATATATATATATCTAAAATTTAGGTTGGGTTGAGTCCACCCAAATTTTTTTAGCCAGCCCGTATCCAATCCAACCCTTACATTTTGAATTATTCGAATTGTCGAGTCATCTGAACACCCTACTTTTGAGCTTAAAAATGTCCCCATGTAAACCTAACAAAGTCCAACAAACCAAACTAAGAAATTATCTTCCCAAATTATTTCAATTTTGGCTCAAAAAATCTAAAATTAAAGAAAAATAAAACTCAATAATTTAAGATAATTAATTTATATTTACCTAGAATTCGGGATGTCACACTCTCATTTGTCGATCTCTTTGCCTCTTCATTTCTTTGGCTCTCCATCTTCTCTCAACTCTTAAGCTCAAACTCACAGTCACGAATCTCTCAACTCTCTAGCTCTTCGTTCAATATCTATTTTTGAATTTCACAGTCATAACTCTTTTCTCACTAAGCTAAATAACTTGTAGTATTTAACAATGGACTTGGTCAATTATTACCAATTATAAAGATCTAGATAGTTAGCCTTTATATGAAAATCATGAATATAGAACTAGATTGAAAATCATGGTTCAAGAATAAGCGCATCTAGAATAGAACTAGATTCATGAATGAAAGAAAGAAGGCAAAGAATAAGAACCTTACATGACTGACATTTATGGAGTTAGATCCTTACAAAGGGATGGATCCGATCAGACGGGAAATTTGGAGAAATAGAATAGAAATAACCCAAAGCTTCATTCTCCAAACCATTTTGGGCTCAAAGATGTATTTAGGCCCAAAGATTTGAAGGTCCAACAGCAATGGAACCTGAGGTTCCTCCATTTTCGCCGCTAAAGACAAATGTGCAAAACCGATAGAAGATGAAACATCCATCCATTTCGTCATTGTAAATAAAAGCCCTAAAATCATCAGCCTCAAAATTCCAGTTCGATTCTTGGACAATCAACGACATTAACAAGGGGAAAATAGAAAATATATCGTAATTGGAAGGAAATTAGAGGAGAGGAAGCATTGTGAAAATACACATTTGTTAGAAAAAAGCAAAAAGAAGGAGAACCAACCAGTATGTGCGGTGGCAGTGTGCGATGGCATGCAGCATAGGGTTGGAAAATTCTAAATCTTCAAGAGATATATTGAGTTTGTGAATTTAGCCGGTCATGTAAATCTTTATGAGATATATTGAGTTTGTGAATTTATGAGAGACACTATGAAGAGACATCTCGGGTAGGCTTATGAATTTAGCCGAGAGTGCTTTTGGTAAGCCAAATTCTAAATCTTTATGAGATATATTGAGTTTGGGATTTATGTTGAACAAGGGTGGAAGAATACTAGTAAGCATAATATGATTATTATTATTATTGATACTAAAGGCTGAATGGAAGTAAGGATTTTGTGATTATTTGAAAAAAAAAAAAGAAAGGAAAAGAGGAAAAGGTGCAAGTCGGTGGGATCACTCTTTCCCCATTTTTACGGCCGACATACCTCCTCCTCCAAACCGAAACAAGTGAGGTACTTCAGCTAGGCATTGAATTGGAGAAGAAGAAGAAGGTTTAGGGTTGAATGGGGTAGAATGTGAAGAAAACTTGGGGAAAATTCGAGGAAGAATTGAAGCTGATCTGGAAATCGAGTAAACTGAACAAGTTACAATGTTCGAAGGATAAAAAGCTATAGAGATAAATTTTGGAGCTGAATATTTGGGGTTAGTAAGTTAACTCATTTCTTAACAATTTTTGTGAAGGATGCCTGAGCTAAATGTGAAGGGAAACAGGTGAAATTCGAAGAAGAATTGAAGCTGGTCTGGAATTCAAGTAATCTAGACAAGGTATGATTTTCGAAGGATAACAGGCTGTAGAGATCGAGTCTAGAGCTAAAAGTTTAAAGTAAGATAGATTACTTTATAGTAAGTGGGAGCGGGACGTATGACAACATATCCCATAGTCTTTCTCATTAGGTTGGACAACATTTTCGTACATCGCCTTGAGGCACCCAAAGAATGTCCCTCTAAAGGATGGCTGTATTTGCATAACTTTTATCTGATTTTCAGAAATGTATAGGGTTTCTTTAGTCACTTGTCCTAATATGCTTTTCCTCTATGGTGGGTGCATTAGGCCAGGATTCTAGGGCCTAAAATGAGGGGTTACACTTACGCGAAATTGTTAAGGTTGTTAATGAATTTTGGACCGCACAATGGTGACTGTTAGAGTCAGTTACAAGAAGTTGTTTCTGTCTAATGGTTGAGAATGTCTCATCCTAGTGAAAGGGCATTTAATCACCCCAACGATGACTTTTGTCCTGCCTCACTGGGACATCATTGCAAAATAGATGTCACTTAGGGTACAATAGAACTATTTTACTAAAACTAAATTTGAATTAAAAGTGGTAATGCAAGTGGACTCATTAAGTTTGTTCTTATTTTTTAGCAACTTTTAAAAATGGCAACTGCTACTTTAGCTTTATTAGCCGCTGACAAACTAACTGGCAAAAACTACACTAGTTGGAAAAAAAATATAAGCATGATCCTTATCATCGATGACCTCAGGTTCGTTCTTATTGAGGAGTGTCCTTCTATCCCACCTCAAAACACCGCTCGAAATGTTCGAAAGGCGTATGAGAAATGGATACGGGCGAACGAGAAGGCCTGAGCGTACATCTTGGCCAGCCTTATCGACGTTTTGGCCAAGAAGCATGAGCCAATGGTCACTGCACGCGAGATCATGGAGTGTTTGAGGGGAATGTTTGAAGAACCGTCTGCGCAGCTCAGGCATGACGCTCTTAAGTTCATCTTCAACTCTAAGATGAAAGAGGGTACATATGTTTGTGAACATGTTCTGAACATGATGGTCCACTTTAATGTGGCGGAGATGAATGGGTCGAGGATTGATGAGGCCAACCAAGTTAGCATAATTCTGGAGATGTTTTTAGAAAGCTTCCAAAATTTTGTAAGCAACACTATTCTGAACAAGGTTGATTACGCCATTACAACTCTCCTCAACGAGTTGCAGACATTCCAATCCTTGCTAGAAAGCAAGAAGAAGAAGGTTGGTGATGTTGGGTTTTATGTCCTAAAAATCGTGGTATGTAAACAATGGAACTTATTCTGAAAATTCAATAAAGGTGTTATCAAATAGATCTATTGTTTGATAGAAATCCAATAAATCTGAAAGTGCCTTGACTATTGGATGAGTACTTCAACTTTATGTGGAGATATAAAGGTGGATCTGGTTCGAGTAAATAGTCAAAATGATCTATAATATATGAAGAAAGTTGGACACCTTATTCTGGTAATACTATTGGATGCAGCTCGCTCTGTAATTGTTACAAAGAGTTGTAAAATGCTGATTCTGGGTCTTGAATAATCGAGAGGGAATTAGTTTTTTTGATCGGATCACAAAACAATTGTTCATTAGGGGATTAGTGGGGACTTAAGGAACAAGAGGTAATTTCGGGGGTAAAACAGAGATTTGACCCAACTGTTATTACGAACAACCTGTGAAGGGTTGAATTACTAATCATGATTATATCGATTGGACATAATATATCTATAGCGAGGGGAGTTCAACTATGGGCTTTAGTGGAGTAACCCAATAGTTAACGAATGGGGGTTAGATTGATCTAATGAGTTTAGTCAATTAATCTCAGATCGTTGGAGCCCATGATTATTTTAAAAATGAATTAGCTCTAGAGTAGTGTGATAAATTAATTTGAAATGTTCAAATTAGAATAAAAATAAATTGGAGAAAATATATTTAAATGTGATTTAAATATATGAAGATGACTTTGTGTAAAAATTAACTAATATTGGATATTAAATTAATTATAATTATTTAAATTGTTTAAATAATTATTTATTAATTTTATTAGAAAATTAATTTATGAAATTAATTTTTAAAATTAATAATTTTTTATTTTAGAAATAAGATATCTTTTTAAAATAAAAAAAAATAGATTTTTGGAAATAGAAAATTGCACAAGGAAAAATTGGTTTTTCCATCTTCATCTTTAACTAGCTCACTAGGAACCACTTCTTCAACCTTCATTTACTCCAAGCATGAGCTGCATCCCATGCAGCAAATCTCTTTGTATGATAGTCTGTGATATATTGAAGAGATTGGAGTGATTTGAAGGTATGGCAACCGATTGATTTTTTCTAAAAATTTCGGATGAAGAAGATGTTCTTCATTTTGGGTTGTTGCAGTGAGCTTTCTCCAAATTTCCTTTGATTTCAGCTTCTCTTGAGTCCAACAACTCAATTTAGAGCACCAAGAGAATAGTAGGGAAGATCTTGTGGTGGTCTGCATAAAGATTTGGAGGATTTAGTAGTTGAAAATAGAGATTTCAAAGGTTCTTCAAAGGTATGTCCTTAAAACCCATTAAACTCTTTTAAGCATGCTTCGTTTATGCCAAAATTAATCAATTAGAGTGCTTATGGATCTTGATTTCTTCCGCTTCGTGCTGGTATCTCTCCAACAATTGGTATCAGAGTATCATATAAGCATTCAATTCTTTTTAATTTTGGTTTGGTGGGTGTTTTATATGAAAATATGAAACTGCTGCACTGATATGGTTTTCTGAGTTTTAGCCTTTTATTTCTCTTTAACTTCCCTTTTAAATTTGTATTTGGCTCTTGTTGATGAGCTTATATGTCTTCCCAAGAGTCTATAATTTATTTGGAGTCTTTAGAGTTGAAATTAAGCTGTAATTTTGAAGAAACATACGAAGAGGCCGAGTTGCCGATTCCAGAAAATCAGCCTCTGTTTTTATCGTCGTTGAACTTCAGTAGCTAAGCGATTGTTTAGCTTCGTGCGTTAGATGATGTGAAGAAAAGCTAAACGATCGTGTAGCTTCGAGCGTTGATTGTTTAGGTGTTGTGCGCTAGACGATCACATACCTCGGGAGCTAAGCGATGCGTTGTATTTCTATGCAATGTGTTGTATTGCTATGCGATGGCACTACACGATCGTGTAACTTCGGGTGAGAGCTATGCGATGCAGTGAAGAGATATATGATGGTGCTAATCGATCACTTACTATGATCAATTACCTTCGATCGGGAGTTAAGCGATGCATTCAATTGCTATGTGATAGCATTAAATGATCGTTTACCTATGCGCGACAGCTGGGCGATGCATCGAGAGCTATGCGATAGCACTAAGAGATCTCTTACCTTGTGTGCACGATAAACGATCAAGATGCGGTCTAAACGATGGCTCTAAACGATCGTGTAGTAAATTGTTCATGCTAAACGATGGAGCTGCGCGATAATGTTGGACATTAAGCGATTGTATAGTGTCCTTCGGCACTAGACAATGACACTATACGATAGAAGGCAATCACTACACAATCGTATAGCTTTGTTAAGCGATATACGTTGGTTACTAAACGATCAAGCAAATATTAAACGATCAGGCAAACGCATGACGATGGTTGTCATACTAAACGATGAGACATAGTGAGATGTTGGGCAAGAGCAAGAGCAGCCGATTCAACCAGTTCTCTTGAGGTTTGGTCCGGTTCAACCTTAAATGGTTTTGGGTGATTCGGTTTAGACTCTTGGTCCGGTTTAGATGGTTCAGATCCGATTCAAAGTGGTTTTGAGCGGTTCTAGCAATGTTGAAGCTGTTTTTGTAATAGTTAGACTTTTGTTTGCTTGTTTTGCCAAAACTAAAACCATATCAGTTTGTGTTTAATTATTTATGCATTGGATGTAAGTTATAATTAAATAAATCTTGTATGTACATACAATATGCCATTTAGATTTAAAATCTCACCATAGGAAGCATGCAACATGCATTGAAAGTATGTTATAATTTGTTATAATATATAGTATGCATGTTAGGGTTTCTTGTATTTAATATAAGTTTTATATTAGATATTGAATGCCTGTATGTTGTGGATGTTTAGCATGTCTAAAGTTTTATAAAGCTGTTATAAAATTGGGTTAGGCATTTAAAATCCATAACGAAGAACAGTTGCATGCTCACGTAGGTCCACTTGTTTTAATAGTTAAAATGGGTCGTTAAACTTGTAAAACTAGGGTTACAAACTCAATCGGTATATAATCTTGTCGAAGACTGGGGGTATTTAAGTTGATGGTCTACGGAACACCTCCTACCTAGGGATTATGGTCGAATAATTGAGCATTGGTAAGTAGTTTTATGAGTATTCGTGAGCGATGTGAGGTAATAAAAGGATTTATCACCTAGACATCGTAGGTTTAAGTCAATTTATAAGAGTTATACTTAGATAAACCACATAGACTTAGGGTTGTTTTTATTAGCCGAAAAATAACCAAAGTATAATTTCACCCAAAAATTAGAACACTTCAGTGGTAATCAATAACTTCTATATGATAGAGTTATCAGAAAACTTCCGCGGGAGATTAATAACATACACGATATGTTATTCTTAGCTCTCGCATCCCTAAGAGTTCACAGTCTGGATTTAAGCAGTACTTCGTGTCACCCTGGAAGTGACCTCCCTTCAGAAAGTATTTTTTAGCTTAAATTTAGACTCGAATGAATAATAGGAAGTTGTTCGAACATAAATCCAGTGTACGATTTCAACTGCCATGTCTCCATATAGTTCACACCGTGAGATTCATATGACGCTTCGTGTTACCCAAGAAGTGACCTCCCTTTGGAAAGTGTTTTGTATGAGTCAATATCAAGGTGAACGGAGGAAGTAATTCACAGTAAGTGGGTGATGGAAATGTGTCAACATATCCTGCGGTCTCTTCCATTAGTTTGAACCGTCCTATGTTGCGCCTGCTGGTTAGCTTTAAGCGGCCCTTTGCTAGTCGTTTATTTTTTAACGGCTATCCCTTTGGAGGGTTGTAACATAGGATTCAGAACAACACAAGCTCCAAAAATGGATAGGATTTCTTTGGTCTTAGTGACCTCTGATGTCCGAAAGGCAGATCTACACTTACAAAATTATTAAGTGTTAATAATTTCAGACCGAAAGCGGTACCTAAATGACTATCGGAATATGAGTTTTTCTGGAGGTAGTATTTAGACAAGAATGTCTTGTTGTAGTATCGTTGCAAAAGAATAAACTTAGGTACATTATTAAAATTGCTAAAACTTGATTAGATTTAAAATTTTAGAATGGCGAGTTCAATAATACAAGTGTTGGCATCAGGTAAACTCATTTGGGATAATTGTGTGAATTGGAAATCAAATTTGAACATGATACTTGTGATAGATGATTTGCGGTTGTCTTAACTGAGGATTATCCTCTCATTCCTATCTCTAACACAAACCGAAATATTCAGGATGTGTATGACGGATGGGTTAGGGCTAATGATAAAGCCTGTGCTTACATCCTCACCAGCTTATTTGATGTGCTGGCAAAGAGGATATGAGTAATGCCAAAGAGATTATGGAATCTCTGCGAGGGATGTTTAGACAACCGTCCTTCACCCTAAGGCATGATGCCATTAAGTACGTTTACAACAATCGTTCTCGAGTTAAACAGGAACTTAATTTCTGTAAAATCATTGCTTGAATGTAAATACACCTTGAGCTTTTCCGTTAATAAAGTGTTTATTCTGAAAGATGGTGTTGATATGTGTTCAGCTAAATTAGAAAATAATTATGTGGTAAGGCCATTAGCAACAAATTCCCTCCATAGCATAGAAATGTTTAAAACTATCATAACTCAAAACAAATGATTTAAAGTTTCTCCTAAAGAAAATGCCGAACTTTGGCACCTTTGTTTGGGGCACATTAATCTCAATAGGATTGAGAGGTTGATGAAGAATGGACTTCTAAACGAGTTAGTAGAAAATTCTTTACTTGTGTGCGAGTCATGCCTAGAAGGCAAAATGATTAAAAGACCTTTGACTAGAAAAGGTTATAGGGCCAAAGAGCCTCTAGAGTTAGTGCATTTAGACCTTTGTTGTCCGATGAATGTGTGAGCCAGGGGAGGCTACGAGTACTTCATCATTTTTATTGATGATTATTCAAGGTATGAGTCTGTTTATTTAATGTAACATAAGTCAGAATCCTTTAAAAAGTTCAAAGAGTTCAAGGCTGAAGTTGAAAACGTATTAAGTAAAAGGATTAAAACACTTCGATCTAATTGAGGTGAAGAGTTTTTTGATTATGAGTTCTAGAACTATATGATGAACATGGAATAATTTCCCAACTCTCAGCACCTGGTACACCTCAGTAGAATGGTATATTGGGGAGGAGAAATCAAACCTTGTTGGACATGGTTCAGTCGATGATGAGTTACACTTCCTTACCGGACTCGTTTTAGGGTTTTGCAGTAGAGACTGCAACATATATCCTAAACTGTGTTCCCTCCAAGAGTATTGCCAGAACACCTTTGGAGTTGTGGAACAGGTGTAAAGCTAGTTTACTTCCGCATCTAAGATTGTCCAACACACGTGCTTGAGGCTAATTCTAAGAAACTAGAACGACGTTCGAGGCTATGCCTATTTGTAGGCTACCCTAAAGGGACATGTGGGATTACTTTTATGATCCTAAGGAAAACAAAGTGTTTGTGTCGACAACCGCTACTTTTCTTGAGGAAGATCATATAAAGGAGCATAGTACAAGAAGTAAAATTGTGAGCTTTCCAAAACTGGAACTTCAACAAGAGTTGTTGAAGAGTCTTCTCCATCAACAAGAGTTGTTGATGGGAGTTCATCTAATAGGTTAAATCCACCTCAAGAGTTGAAGGAACCTCAACGTAGTGAGAGTGTTGCGAACTCACCTGTTTGTTATATGGGTTTAACTGAAATTCTAGCTATGGTAGTTGATGGCGAGGTTGAGGATCCGTTGTCTTACAAGAAGGCAATGGAGGATGTTGACAAAGATGAATGGGCCAAAGCCATGGATCTTGAGATGGATTCTATGTAATTCAACTCAGTTTGGGATCTTGTAGATCAACCTGATGAGGTTAAACCTATAGGTTGTAAATGGTTCTATAAGAGGAAATGGGGTGCCGATGGGAAGGTGCAAACCTTCAAAACTAGACTTGTGACAAAGGGTTATACCCTGGTCGAGGGAGTTGACTATGAGGAGACTTTCTCTCGTGTTGCCATGCTGAAGTCTATCCGTATCCTCCTATCCATTGCCTCATATTATGACTATGAGATATGGAAAATGGATGTCAAGATTGCTATTTTGAATGGAAATCTTGAGGATACTAGTTATATGGTACAGTCCAAGGGATTCATAGCCTAAAGTCAAGAGCAAAAGATTTGAAAGCTGAATCGGTCCATTTATGGACTGAAACAGGCATCTCGATCTTGGAACATAAGGTTTGATGTTGCGATCAAATCTTATGGCTTTGACCAAAATGTTGATGAGCCTTGTGTCTACAAGAAGATCATCAATAGTTTAGTAGTTTTCTTAGTTTTGTTTATAGATGATATCCTATTCATTGGGAATGACGTAAATTTACCGACTTCAGTTAAGAACTTGCTAGCGACCCAATTCCAAATGAAAGATTTGAGAGAGGCTAAGTTTGTTCTTGAGATTCAAATATTTCGGGATTGAAAGAAGAAAGTGCTAGAATTGTCTTAGACATCATACATTGACAAGATGTTGATCAAGTACTCGATGCAGAACTTCAAGAGGGGTCTTCTGCCTTTTCGGCATGGAGTTACATTGTCTAAGGAACAGTGTCCTAAGACACCTCAAGAGGTTGAGGAAATGAGACGGGTCCTCTATGCATCTTCCGTGGGTAGTTTGATGTACGCGATGTTATGTACTAGAAATGACATTTGCTACGTTGTGGGGATAGTTAGTAGATTTAAGTCTAATCTAGGACAGGATCACTGGACAGTCATCAAGAAGATCCTCAAGTATCTTCGGAGAAGGAGGGACTACATGCATGTGTATGGTTCTAAAGATTTGATCCTTAAAGGATACACAGACTCTCATTTTTAGACTAGTAAGGATTCTCGAAAATCCACTTCAAGATCAGTGTTCACTCTTAACAGAGGGGCTATAGTATGGTGAAGCACCAAACAGAGGTGCATTGCTAACTCCACTATAGAGGCCGAGTATGTAACGGTTTGTGAAGCTGCAAAGGAGGCCGTTTGGCTTAAGAAGTTCCTGACTGATCTGGAAGTTGTTCCAGACTTGTCTAGGCCCATCACCCTTTATTGTGACAATAGTGGTGTTTTGGCGAATTCCCGTGAGCCTCAGAGTCATAAGCACAACAAGCATATTGAGCAGAAATACCATATTGTCCGAGAGATTATGCATCGAGGGGACATGATTGCCACGAAGATAGTTTCGGATAACAACATTGTTAATCTATTTACGAAGGCTCTCATGGCTATCGTGTTTGAGGATCACTTGTAGAGTATAGGTCTATGAGATCGACCGTGGCTAGACTAGGGCAAGTGGGAGATGTTATACTATGCGTTTGTGCCCTAGTTTATTGATTTGTGTACTTGTAATGTGATTATTGATAGAATACACAAGCATGCAACGAAATCAAACAAAATCAATAAGCATTCTAATTACATTTAACTTGAGTTCTAAAGCATATAAAACACAATTTCGGAAATGGGTTTCAAGATAAATACCTTTCTTGATGAATTCTTCAATTCCAAGTCGCTCTTCACTCCAATTTAGCTCTAAATCCACTGTGGACCACCAAGAGATCTTCTCTACTATTCTCAGCCTTTAATTTGAGTGGTGGAACTCAGATTTGACTGAATTTGGTAAGTGTTTTTGTGGGTTTGAAGAGAAAGAAGAAGATGAACTAGAAACCAACTTTTTAGCTTCAAATCTCCGTCCATCCTCTACCAATTCAGCAAATTGGTAATGTTTTATTACTCAGCTATATGCAAGCCACTTTAGTAATGGAATTAGCCAGCAACTACTTCAAATTGGAAGATGAATGTGTGTGTACTAGGGACGGACACCTCTTACTAGCTTCAAAGATGGGATAAACCCAGTTTGAAATTTAATTTTCAAATTTCTCTTTTATTTCAAAATTCCAATTTATTTTAATTAATTCTAAATTAAAACATGATTTAATCAATTCATAATTTGATTAAATCAAAATCCAATTTCTCAAATTGAATTAAAAATGGAATTATTTTGAATCTATAATGAATTAAACATTTTTAATTAATTAATTAATTTAATATCAAATATCAAATTAATTACACATTAAATTTTAAACATAAATTCTATTTATGTAATTGATATTTAAATCAACATTTAAATATTATACACTTTTCAATTTCATTTAATTTCAACAAATAAACATTAATTATTTCAAATATAATTATGAAAAACCTAATTTGATTTTGAACTAATTCAAACTCAAAAACCCTAATGTCAATTTGAACATTTTCAAATTGAAATTCATTTTGAACAACTCAAATTGATATCATTCCAAATTCACTCAATTTAATAATTCAAAGTGTTCATATTTTACGAGCTAGTAGAGGGACCCTATGGACCTACAGATCATGAGCTCCAATGATTAAGATTAATTGGCTAAACTTTTTAGATTGAATTAATCAATATTTGTTAACTCTCGAGTATACTACTATAGCTTGATAGTTTCACTCTCCTTACTGCAGATATATTTATGTCCACACGATATAACCATAACCAGTAAGTCAACCCTTCACAGATTGTTCGTAATACCGACTGGGTCAATGTACTATTTTTCCCTCGATATTATGTCTTGTTACTTAAGTTCCATCTGATCCTCTAATAAACAATTGGTTTATGATCCAATCACTAAACCAGATCCCTCTCGAGCCAGTGAGATGGTGGAGCACATTGTTTAAGACTTGGATACAGTACTTAAAAGAAAAACCTTTCTCTTATCCCTAAATCGGGTAGGCGTGAATTTGTCTTGTACCCTATGTCCCCAGCTATCTACCCGGTCTTATCCCTGAAATGGGAGGCTTATTGAGCCGATGCTATTGAGCCAACCCTCGCCGATGCTCGTCGATGCAAATCTAAGGATAATCCCGAATAAACAGGAGTTCATAGTTAGCTTAGGATTAAGATCGAGTTACCTAGGTCATCTAAGTGAAATAGTCAGTCTTAAACAATAAACAACTTTAAAAGGTAAGAGTGACTTATTTCTTGGTCCGATATTATGCAAATTCATTGCATAGGACGACCCCACTCCTCATGTCATTACATTAATAAATCTGGATCACTTCATTTATAGTATCTTTGAAACAACTTATAACAGTTACAGAGTAGGTCGTATCCAATAGTGTTACCAGAATAAGGTACCCAACCTTAATCATGTACTATAGACCGTTTTGGCTATTTACTCGAACTTGATCCATCTTTATGTCTCTACATAAAGTTCAAGTATTCATATAATAGCCATGGATCTTAGTTTCAATTTAGAATCTGTAAATGCAATTAATAGATTCAATACCTTTATTGAAGAAATGTTGAATAACATCTTTTATTGATAATAGAATATGTTTAACTTTTACAAATTGTGAGTTTTAGGACATAAAACCCAACAATACTCCCACTTGGACTAAAACTCTAATGGATCAATATATACAAATATATACAATGTTGAGTTACATTGAGAGAACAAAAAAGTATTAATACAATAAACTAGGGCATTAAATACCCATATATTCTCCCACTTGCCCTAGTGATAAATATCTCGTAGACCTAGTCGTACTAGGTGACCCTCGAACAATTTAGCCGAGAGGGCCTTTGTAAATGGATAAGCTAAGTTGTCTTGTGAGGCTATCTGAGTGACGATCATGTCTCCTCTATGTACAATCTCCCTGATGAGATGGTACTTCCGCTCGATGTGCTTTTCTTGTTTATGGCTTCGAGGTTCCTTTGAATTTGCAGCTACTCCATTGTTGTCACAATAGAATGTGATAGACAGGTGCATATTAGGAACTATTTCTAAATCAGTCAGGAACTTTCTGAGCCATATTGCTTCCTTGACTACTTCACTTGCAACTACATACTCAGCTTCCATTGTGGAGTCAACAATACAACTTTGCTTGATGCTTCTCCACACAACCGCTCCTGCATTCAGAGTGAATACTGACCCCAAAGTTGATTTCCTTGAATCTCTATCATTTAGAAGTTAAAATCTATGTATTCAGTAAGGATCGGATCCTTAGCACCATACACGAGCATATAATTTCTTGTTCTCCGGAGATACTTGAGATTGTTTTTAACGACAGTCCAATAATCATATCCAGGATTGGACTGAAATCTGCTGGTTATTCCAACTACATAGCATATATCGGGACGTGTACACAACATGGCATACATCAAGCTCTCTACCGCTGATGCATATGGAATTCGTTTCATATCCTCAACTTCTTGAGGTGTCTTAGGATTTTGTTCCTTAGACAAGTGAACTCCATATCTGAAAGGCAACATTCCTTTCTTGGAATTTTGTATTTTATATCTAGACAACATCTTGTCAATATAAGATGCTTGAGATAGTGCTAATAGTCTGTTCTTGTGATTTCGAACGATTTGGATCCCAAGAACATACTGTGCTTCTCCCAAATCTTTCATTTGGAATTGCGTAGCCAGCCATCTCTTAATGTCAGCTAGAAATTCTACTTCATTCCAAATGAGTAGAATATCTCAACATACAACACTAGAAAAACGATAGTTTTGTTAACGATTTTCTTGTAAACACAAGGTTCATCACATTTTGTTCAAAGCCATAAGATTTGATCATAGTGTCAAATCTCATATTCCAAGATCTAGATGCTTGTTTCAACCCATAAATGGATCAATTAAGTTTGAAATCTTTTGCTCTTGACTCTATTCAATAAACCCTTTTGGTTGAGACATATAGATACTCTCTTCAAGATAACCATTCAGAAAGTCCGTCTTGACATTCATTTACCATATTTCATAATTATAAAATGTAGCTATGGACAAGAGTATTCTTATTGACTTTATCATGGAAACCAGAGAGAAGGTTTCTTCGTAATCTATCCCTTCTCTTTGGGTAAACCCTTTTGCCACAAATCTTGCTTTGTAGGTCTGTTCCTTACCAGCTTGGTCTCATTTTCTCTTGTAGATCCATTCGCAATCAATGGGGTTTACACCTTCAGGTTGATTTACAAGATCCCATACAGAATTTAAATATATAGATTCCATTTCAAGTTCCATGGCTTTAATCCATTGGTTTTTATCCACATCATTCATTACTTGTTTGAAAGATAATGGATCCTCTAAGCCATCATTTGGTATGATGACTTGATTTTCAGTTAAACCCATGTACCGGTCAGGCTGTTGCACAACCCTTCTACTACAACGAGACATTTTCAACTCTTGAGAATGATGTGAAATACCAATTTCATCATTAACTCTTGTTAATGGATTTGCTCTGTCAACAATTCTTGTTGATGTATTTGCTGTTTCTCTGGACATTTCTTCTATTACTAGCTTACTGCGAGGTTGAAGATTCTTCATGTGGTCTTCCTCCAGGAAGGTTTTATTTATCGATACAAATACCTTGTCTTCCTGAGGATTGTAAAAGAAACCACCTTTTGTTTCTTTTGGGTAGCCAACAAATAGGCATACTTTTGAACGACGTTTCAACTTTTTAGGATTTTACACCAACACATGTGCCAGGAACCCCAAATTCTGAAGTGACGTACATTTCCTTTACGTCCTCTTCAGAGCTCGTAAGGTGTTACAGAAAACTTTTCGAGGGAACCATATTCAAAATATATACTGCAGTCTGAATTGTATAACTTCAAAAAGAACTTGGTAAGTAAGCAAAATTCATCATGGAATGAACCATGTCCAACAAGGTTTTGTTTCTCCTTTCTGCCACACCATTTTGCTCAGGTGTGCCGGGGGCTGTGAGTTGAGATTGGACTCCATGTCCTATCAAATAGTTTTGTAATTCTAAGTCCACATACTCATCACATCGATCTTATCGAAGTGTTTTAAGCTTTTTACCTAATTGGTTCTCAACCTCAACCTTATGTTCTTTGAACTTTTCAAATGTTTCGGACTTTTGATGTATAAGGTAAATATGCCCATACCTAGAATAGTCATCAACGAAGCTGATGAAATATTCATACCCTCCTCTAGCTCTAATATTCATAGGACCTCAAAAGTCTGAATATATTACCTCTAAGTATTCTTTGGCTCTAAGACCTTTTCTAGAAAAAGATCTTTTAGTCATTTTACCCTCAAGACAGAATTCATAAGGTGGTAATGAATTGTCTTCTAACTTATTTAGATGACCGTTCTTAACCAGTCTCTCAATCCTATTGAGATTTATGTGACCTAGTCTCAAGTGCCAAAGATAGGCATTTGGAGAAACTTTCCTTTTCTTATTATGAGTTTCAACTGTTTTAAACATCTCTATGTTTAAAATGGGCTTTACCTCAGTTGGTTTTAACAAATACAAGTTATTTTCTAATTTTACAGAACAAATTTTAATATTCTTTGAAGTAAAAAACACTTCATCATTTTCGAAAGAAACTTTATAATTTTGTTCCAGCAAACAAGAGACAGAAATCAGATTCATCTTCATAGAAGGAATGTAATAAACATTTTTAAGTAAAATGTATCTATCTCCTAAAAATAACTTCATATCTCCTAGTGCTTTAGTTGAAACAACCTCCCAGTCCCTACCTTAATGATTGTTTCACCTTCTGTTAGCTACCTCTAGGAACTTGTTTCTTGAGAGAAAGTACAGACATGATTAGCGGCACCTGAATCAATTATCCAGGTTTTATAATTTTCAACTAAACATACTTCGACAACAAGTAAATCATATTTATCTTGTAGTTCGAGTTTTGCATTCTCATCTATATAGTTCAAAACTTTAGATGAATTGAGAGATCGAGGACAATCCTGTATTAAAACCATTTTAGAATCATTAACCATTAATTATTTGTATGTTGATTTAGTTTTACCGTTAATTAATTCGGGAGTGAGTACTCTAGAAGATTTTGACATACTGAAAAATTTAAAAAAATCTTAATTAGCAAATTACAACTAAATCCAAAGTCAAATTTTTAGCAAAACAAGTAATAATGTACCCATAATCATTATTTATTTACAATGATACTATAGTGAGACAGGATATGTGTTACTGAGGGATAGTCAGATACTCTTTCACTAAAGCAAACAATTTTGACCAAACACTATCTCCAGAATAATTCTTATTCATATAGTCGTTTTGTTACCGTTTTTGGCAGAAATTACTAACACTTTAGTAATTCTGTAAGTGTAACCCTCTGTTTTCAGACGTCAGAGGTCGGCCCCAACTATGCTACCAAAATGGAGAGTGAAGGTTGGGAATGGACCTAAGAAATCCAATCCATTTCTGGAGTTTGAGTTGTTTCGAATCCTATGTTACAACCCTCTGAGGGGATAACCATCATTAAACAACTAGTAAGGGCCGCCTAAAGCAAACCAACAGGCGCAACATAGGAATATCATGGTCCAAACTAACAGAAGACACCGCAGGATATGTTGACATATATCCTTCACCCATCTACTATGAACTACTTCTCCCATTCACCTTGCTCTTGACCCATATAAACACTTTATAAATGGAGTAGTCGTGGTATAATCGACACGAAGCATTGTATGGATCTCACGATGTGAATTTTGTGGAGATGTGAAAGTTGAAATCAAATGTATCATATACTTGATTTTTATATTTGAACGACTTCCTCTTATTTACTTGAATCTAGATTTATGCAAATACTTTTCGAATGGAGTAGTTGAGGTATAATTGACACGAAGTATCGCTTAAATCTTGATTGTAAACTCTTAGGGATGTGAGAGCTAAAAATAACGTATCATATATGTTATTAATCTCCCACTGAAGTGTTCTAATAACTTTATCATATAAGTTATTAAACTCCCACTGAAGTGTTTTACTATTTGGGAAAATTTATACTTAGGTTCTTTTTGGCTAAATAAAAGCAACCCTAAGTCTATGTGGTTTATCCAAGTATAACGCTTATAATTAGATTTTAACCTAAAATGTCTTGGTGATAAACCATTATATTACCCACACCGTTCACCTACACTTATAAAAGCTAGTTAACAACACTCAATTATTCGGCCATAATCTTCAGGTAGGAGGTGTTTTCTAGACCGTCAACTTAAGTACTCCCAGCCTTAGACAAGATTATATACTGGTTGAGTTTGTAACCATGTTTTACAAGATGTCGACCTATTTTAACTTATTTAAAATGGGCGATTTAACTTATATGAGCATGAAACTTATCTTTGTTATAGATTTTAATGTCTAATTCAATTTTATAACAACTTATAAAAATTAGACATGCTCTTACATCCACAACATGCATCAAAGGCATTCAATTTAATAAAATAGTTATATTAAATAACAGAAACCTGAAACATGCATTCTATACATTATAACAATTTATAACATATACTCAATGCATGTAACATGCTTCCTATGGTGGGATTTTAAATCTAAATGGCATACTATATGCACAACATGTTTAAATTTATATACAACATACATCACATGCATAATTATTTAAATAAACACTGATATGGTTCAACTTTGGCATCTTAAGCAGGCATAATAACTAATTTATTACAAAAATAGGTCCAAAACAACTTCAATTTTGTGTCAATCGCTCGAACTGACCCGAACCAGACCCAAACCACTTAAATAGACCTCTATAGCATCAAAAGGGTTGAACCAGTCCAAAAGAGGTTGAACTGGACTGGAATCAAGTTGAATCGGACGAACCAGAAGACTTCTGCGCAAACCAAACCAAATCGTGCTTTGCACAGCTAGGATGAACAGCGCTGCAATGCTCATTTAGCATTGCAGTGCTTCGATCGTCACCAAGAACATCGTTGCAACGCTTGGATGCAGCATTGCAATGCTGCCTGGGTAGTGGGCAATTCTGCAACAGCTTTCTGACGACCTTGCTTGTTTTAATCTTCAAATTACAGCTTAAAACAGATTCTAATGACTCCAAATAAATTATAGACTCTAGAGCATACATATAAGCTCATCAATCAAGACCCAATTACAAATTTAACATGGAAATCATAGAGGAATCTAATGCCAAAACTAAGAAAACCATCCATATCAGTCCAAACATGCATCTTCAGAAATTCATCCACCAAAACTCAAATTAACACTAATTGGGTGCTTAAATCACGCTCTGATACCAATATCTTGTACACCCAACTAGCTTTAGGACAAGTGGGAGATTATTAGGGTTGATGTCTTGAATCTCGTAGGGTCTCGCAGTTTATAAACATCTGTATAAACAAACTATTGGTTATTTATAATATGAGATATTTTATTCACTTTAGTCTATGAAATATGAGATATTTTAGTTGCATTAACCACAAACCAATAAACTAAGATCCATGGTTATCGTTGTAACTTAAGCATGTATGTGGAGACATACAAGTGGAATGTGTTTTAAGTGATAACCTAAATGGTCTTTAGTATAAGGATAAAGGAGGGAAACCTTATCTTGGTAACACTATGAGTGTGGGCCACTTTGTAGGTGTTACAAGTGTTGTAAAGTGTTACAAATGGTCTGATCCTGATCATTCATGTATTAGACATGCGAGTGGGGATACTCTATAGAAAGGAGTTTGTATAAGATCGGACCACGAAATGTTTAGTCTCGTTATACAACACCATTCATGATAGAGAATTTCATTTAGGATGACCATAGGTAATATGACCTTAATCCTGAGTGAGTTGTAAACTCCTACCTATGAGGGCAGTTCTTTGATTTACATGGGTGCGAGTGGCCAGATCACCGACTCAAACCTACCACTTTGGGGATTCATTTGATTGGAGAGCTGGGAACTCAACTATAAAAGATAAAATTCACTCCTTCCCTGAAGCAGGGGTAAATAGATAAATTGCTCCCTTAAGGGTTGATTCCGGAGCTTAAACAATGTGGTGCCACATCTTCTCTTAGCCTGAGAAGGGTTTAATCATAATGGGACTATGATATATTGTTTATTATAGAAATCAGTGGTACTTATGGATTTAGATGTAACTATAGAGGCAAAATGACAATTTGGCCCAGCTATACTTAGAGTGATTTGTAAAGGGTCATCGTACGGTTGATTGATTATATCTAATGGACACAGAAATATATCTATAGTGCAAAGAGTGCAGCTGTTGGTCCGTGGAGTGCCCAGCAGTTAATGGATGGTGGATAGCGTGATTAAAGACTTTAATCAGTTATTCATGTATCGTTGGAGCTTTAAGCTATAGATCCATAAGGTCCCCTTATTAACTCAATGGATTCATGTTAAGAATAAGTTTTTGTGTTATTTGAAGTGTTCAAATTAACAGAGGGAATTTGATCATATATGATATAATTAGATTAATTCAATTATATGTGATATAATTCATTTAATGTATTTGATTGGAAGAATTAATATAAATATGATTTATATTAAATATTATAAAGGAGAAAAAGAACTATGGTGTATATGTTGCATATGATGTAATATTAAAACTATAGGTTATAAATATAGTATGATAAATTAGTTGTTATATTTATTTATAATAAATTAATTATGAGATAATTGATCTTTGTTTTTCTCCAATAACCAACTTAGTGATTGGTTATGCAGGGTTTATGGCTAATTGATTGATAAAGATGAAAATAGTTTTCATTTTGTCATAACACACACACGATCAAGTTATACAATAGCTTGTTGAGAGAGTAAACGATCGGTCGAGTTTTCTATACGATAGTTTCTCGTTTGCTACACGATCGAGTAAGTTTATACGATAGACTTCTTCTTCTTCTGTTGAATACTCGATCATCTACAGATCGCCTAGTTCATCCTTCTCTCTACCCAAATCCATATAGAGCCCACAACTCCTAGATTCTCACATCGAGAATACCAAGGTAATCGAGTGGTGGTGTTGAGTTCTATTCGAGGGTCGAGGATCGAGTTTTACTCAATTGTGATCGAGGATCTTCTAGTTCGTGCTATTTGCTGAATTGCTCGTTGTGTTCGTGCTGATCAACGTGTTCGAGTGTGATCGAGGAAATACTAGAAGAAACGATTCTTCAAAGGTATTCTACTCGATACCTTGTACTTTATCTTGAAGCATGCTATAATTTGTTCTTTTATGCATAACTGTTCTATTTGATTGTAAATTTTATGTTTTTTCACAATGAGATGTGGAACGATCTGCTTCTGCTCACTATTTCTCTATTAGAGTTCCTTCACCTCGTGTTTACAAGAAAATTGTCAACAAAATTATAGCTTTTCTAGTATTGTATGTTGATGATATCCTAATCAGTGAGAATGAGGTAGAATTTCTAAATGACGTTAAGGAATTGCTAGCATCTCAATTTCAAATGAAAGATTTGGGAGATGCACAATATGTTCTTAAAATCCAAATTATTTGGAATCACAAAAACAGAACGCTAGCCTTATCCCAAACATCCTATATACACAAGATGTTGTCAAAATATAAGATGCAAAATTTCAAGAGAGGTCTGTTATCTTTCAGACATGAAATTCATCTATCTAAAGAACAATATCCTAAGACATCTCAAAAAGTTGATGCTATGAAATGAATTCCATATGCATTAGCAGTTGGGAGTTTGATGTATGCCATGTTGTACATGCCCGGACATCTGTTACGTAGTTGGAATAGACAACAGGATTCAGTTCAATCCTGGATATGATCATTAGACTGCCATTAAAAACATCCTCAAGTATCTTCGGAGAATGAGGGACTACAAGCTTGTGTATGGTTCTTGGGATTGGATCCTTACAAGATACATGTTAGGTTTTATGTCTTAAAACTCGTGGAACAATGGAACTTATTCTGAAAATTCAATAAAGGTGTTATTGAATAAATGTATTGCTTATCAGAAATCCAATAAACCTGAAAGTCCCTTGACTATTGGATGAGTACTTGAACTTGATGTGGAGACATAAAGGTGGATCATGTTCGTATAAATAGTCAAAATGATCTATAATATATGAATAAAGTTGGGTACCTTATTTTGGTAACACTATAGGATGCGACTTGCTCTATAGTTGTTACAAGAAGTTGTAAAGTGCTACAAACAAAGTGATCCTAATTTGTTTATGTTTGGACATGAGAAGTAGGGTTGTCCTTGTACAAAAAGGTTTGTACAAGATCGGACTATGAAATTAGTCACTCTTACTTTATAACGTTGTTTACTGTTTCAGATTGACTATTTCAAAGCGATGACCTAGGTAACTTGAGCTTAATCCTAAGCTAACTAAGAACTCCTGTTTATTTGAAATTATCCTTAGATTTGCATAGGTGAGGGTTGGCTCAATAGTTCTGACTCAATAAACCTCCCATTTCAAGGGTAAGATTGGATAGATAGTTGAGGACATAGGGTGCAAGATGAAATTCACTCCTACCCGCTTTTAGGGATAGTAGAGAGGTTGTTCCCTACTGCTTATAGGTCTTGAACAAGGGGTCCCGCCCTCTCATTGGCCCGAGAGGGACTCGGTTTTGTTGATTGGATCACAAAATAATTGTTCATTAGGGGATCAGTGGGGATTTAAGGAACAAGAGGTAATTTCGGGGGTAAAACAGAGATTTGACCCAACCATTATTACGAACAACCTGTGAAGGGTTGACTTACTAATCATGGTTATATTGAGTGGACATAATAAATCTACAGTAAGAGGAGTTCAACTATGGGCTTTAATGGAGTGGCCCATTAGTTAACGAATAGGGGTTAGATCAGTCTAATGAGTTTAGTCGATTAATCTCGGATCGTTGGAGCTCATGATCTGTAGGTCTACGAGGTTCCTCTACTAGCTCGAAAATGGATTAGCTGTAGAGTAGCGTGATAAGTTAATTTTAATGTTCAAATTAGAATCAAATGAAATTGGAAAATATATATTTAAATATGATTTAAATATATGAAGATGAATTTGTGTAAAAATTAATTTGATATTGGATATTAAATTAATTAGAATTATTTAAATTCTTTAAATAATCATTTATTAATTTTATTAGAAAATTAATTTGTAAAATTAATAAATTTTGATTTTAGAAATAAAATATGATTTTAAAATCATAATTAGATTTTAGAAATAGAAACTTACACAAAAAGGAAAAATGGTTTTTCAACTTCATCTTCAAAGTTGCTCACAAAGAACCCACTTCTTCAACCTTCAATTACTCCAAGCATGAGCTGCATCCCATGTAACAAATCTCTTTGCATGATAGTCTGTAATATACTGAAGAGATTGGAGTGAAGTTGAAGTGATGCAACCGAAAGAATTTTAGCTGAAAATTCTTGAAGAAGAAGGTGTTCTTCATTTTGGGTTATTGTAATGAGCTTTCTCAAAATTTCCTTTGATTCCAGCTTATTTTGAGTCCCACAATTCAATCTAGAGTACCAAGAGAATAGTAGAGAAGATCTTGTTGTGCCATGCACAAAGATTTTGAGGAACTAGCAGCTAGAAATCAAGATTTGAACGGTTCTTCAAAGGTATGTTCTTGAAACCCATTAAATTCGTTTTGAGCATGTTTCTGTTTATGCCAAAATTAATCAATTAGATTGCTTATCGATCCTATTCGATTTCGTTACATGCTGCTACCAGTCCTACAATTGGTATCAGAGCATCATATAAGCATTCAATTCGGTTTAATTTTGGTTTGGTGGGTGTTTTATATGAATATATGAAACTTTTGTACTAATATGGTTTTCTGAGATTTGGCTTTTTAATTTCTCTTTAATTTCTCATATAAATTTGTAATTGACTCTTGTTTGATTAGCTTATATGTCTTCCCAAGAGTTTGTAATTTTTTTGGAGTCATTAGAGTTGAAATTAAGCTCTAATTCGAAGAAACAAGAGAAGAGGCCGAGTTGCAGATTCCAGACGTTTAGCCTTTGTTCATATCATCGAGGAGCTTCAGTAGATAAATGACCGTTTAGCTTCAAGCGTTAGACGATGTGAAGAAAAGCGAAACGATCATGTAGCTTCGGGCATTGATCGTTTAGGTGTTATGCGTTAGACAATCGTGTACCTGCAGGAGCTAGGCGATGCATTGTATTGCTATGCGATGGCGCTACACGATTGTGTAGCTTTAGATGGAACTAAGTGATACGATGAAGAGCTATACGATAGCGCTACACGATCACTTACATGACCGTTTACCCTTGATTGAGAGCTAAGCTTGAAATGCTAAGTGATAGCATTAAGCAATCATTTACTTATGCGCGGCAGCTGGGCAATGCATTATGAGCTATGTGATAGTACTAAGTGATCACTCACCTCATGTGCGCACTAGACGATGGCGCTAAACGATCGTGTAGTAAATGTCCATGCTAAACGATGGTGCTACGAGATAGTGTTGGACACTAAGCGATCGTGTAGTGTCCTCCGACACTAGACGATGATACTATATGATAGAAGTCAAACACTACATGATCGTGTAGCTTTATTATGCGATATGCGTTGATTGCTAAATGACCAGCCTTAGCGAGATTTTGAGTGAGAGAAAGAGTGTTTGGTTCGACCGGTTCTCTTCAGGTACGGTGTCGTTCAGCTTCAAATGGTTTTGGCCTGGTCTGGTTCAGACTCTGCTGATCCGATTCAGATGGTTCGCATCCGGTTCAAGCGGTTTTGGAGCGGTTCGAGCGGTGTTAAAGCTGTTTTTGTAATTGTTAGGCTTTTGTTTGCTTGTTTTTTTCCAAAACTAAAACCATATCAGTCTGTGTTTAATTATTTATGCATTGGATGTATGTTATAATATAAATCTTGTATGTGCATATAGTATGCCATTTAGATTTAAAATCTCAACATAGAATGCATGCAACATACATTGAAAGTATGTTATAAATTTTTATAATATATAGTATGCATGTTAAGGTTTCTTGTATTTAGTATAAGTGTTATATTAGATATTGAATGCCTGTATATTGTGGATGTTTAGATGTCTAAAGTTTTATAAGTTGTTATAAAATTGGATTAGACATTTAAAATCCATAACAAAGAACAGCTGAATGCTCACTTAGGTTAACCACTTGTTTTAATTAGTTAAAATAGGCGTTAAACTTGTAAAACTAGGGTTATAAACTCAACTGGTATCTAATCCTACCGAAGGCTGGTGGTATTTAAGTTGGTCTACGGAACACCTCCTACCTGGGGATTATAGTCAAATTATTGAGCGTTGGTAACCGATTTTATGAGTATTCGTGAGCCATGTGAGGTAATAAAAGTGTTTATCACCTAGACATCATAGGTTTAAGTCCATTTATAAGTGTTATATTTGGATAAAGCACATAGACTTAGGGTTATTTTTATTTAGCCAGAAAAGAACCTAAGTATAAATTTACCCAAAAATTAGAACATTTTAGCGGTAGTCAATAACTTCTATATGATAGAGTTATTAGAAAACTTCAGCGGGAGATTAATAACTTACACGATATGTTATTCTTAGCTTCCGCGTCCCTAAGAGTTCACAGTCTTGATTTAAGCGGTACTTCGTGTCAACCTAGGAGTGACCTCCCTATGGAAAGTATTTTTAAGCTTAAATTTAGACTTTGGTGAATAAAGGGAAGTTGTTCAAAAAGAAATCAAGTGTACGATTTCAACTGTCACGTCTCCACATAGTTCACACCGTGAGATTCATATAACGCTTCGTGTCACCTTGGCAGTGACTTTCCTTTGGAAAGTGGATGTAAGCGTCAATATCAAAGTGAATAGGGGAAGTTGTTCATAGTAAGTGGGTGAAGGAAATGTGTCAACATATCCTGCAGTATCTTCCGTTAGTTTGGACCTTGAGATTCCTATGTTGCACCTGCTGGTTAGCTTTAAGCAGCCCTTTGCTAGTCATTTAACAACGGCTATCCCCTCGGAGGGTTGTAACATAGGATTCGGAACAACTCAAGTTCCAGAAATGGATAAGATTTCTTAGGTCTTAGTGACCTCTAACGTTTGAAAATGACAGGTTTACACTTACAGAATTATTAAGTGTTAATAATTTCTGACCAAAAGCGATACCAAAATGACTATCGGAATATGGGATGGAAGCAACCTTGCATTCATTATGTTCATCCCTATTTCACCATAGAGATATGGGTACACGACCGATCACCGAGAGGGTACGCCAAGGGAAAGCGGAACCTTAGTTGCATCTTTAACGCAATTAATAAACTTGCGTTGTTTTTACTATTTACTCTTTCTCTTTCTGATTCATCCATAAAGACTTGCCATCGCATGCCACGATCCTGTGTATAACTTCGTAGTCAGTCTCGAACTCGGTGTCATGTATCAGGTATCATGTATCTTGTATCTTATATCTTGTATCATCTTAGTTTAGGATTTTATTTTCAACGCAACTTTATTTTATTAACGCAATTTTATTTTCATCGCACTTTAGATTCCTGTATAAACCCAATTCTTTATTAATTGTAAAAACCGATTACATGTATCACAAAAGTAACACATTAACAAAAACAATCCCTGTGTTCAACCTCAGATTATTTTGAGAAACTTGTATTGGAATTATACTTGGTTTCAACGCAAGAAAACTTGTGACACACATTACTCTATCGTATACTACGAGCATATCATTAACAATGCATATATTTAGAAGTAGTGTGCATAAGTGATAACACAACATGACATTCCATTTGTATGTCAACAAGTTTATGGCAACATGAGCTTGTATGATTGATTCATTCATATTCATATTTATCCACATGTTGTCAGAAAAGATATAAAAATACCGTTACAAGTTTGTGGCGCCGTTGCTGGGGACATGAGCTTTTAGCATATTATCTATCATCATAGTGCATGCATAACAAGGAATTAATTTTTAGCGTTAAAAGTTTATGGCGCCGTTGCTAAGGATTGGTAACGGTTAGTGTTAAGAACTTTTGTGGTATTTTGCAAGACAGATCTCTTTGTACTGTCTGTTTAATACGAAGAACAGGTTGACGGTTTATGACTACTAGAACTGATCTAGAATTCAAAGCTGAACTAGAAATCGAGTGTACTTTTCGCGTAAGGGAATGCCAGAATAGAGAAAGGCGAAGGAGAGTCAATATGGTAGAAAACAACAATAATAATGAGGCACCCGAAGTAAATTAAGGGGTAAACCGGCCAGCACAAGACCCTATTTTTCTTGCTGCTAACCGCAATATCCCAATGAAAAACTATGCAGTGCCTAATCTCTATGACTTCTCGCCTGGAATTTCACATCCAATAGTTGAAGAGAACGCAAGATTTGAGACAAAGCCGATCATGCTTCAAATGTTACAAAACATGGGCCAGTTTGGAGGTCTACAAGGTGAGGACCTGCATGCCCATTTGACCAATTTTATCGAGATGTGAAGTACCTTTTCTATCCCTGGCGTAACCTCAGAAGGTATCATACTTTACCTCTTCCCATACACCTTGAGGGATGAGGCTAAGAGGTGGGCTCATTCATTGGAGCCAAACGAAATAACGTCCTGGGATCAGGTTGTGGAATGGTTTATGAAGAAGTTCCTCCCTTCAGCAGTCAACACAAGAAGACGAAAGGATGTGCTGAACTTAGAGCAAATGGAAAATGAGACCCTATGCACTGCCTGGGTGTGATTCAGAAGGTTGGTAAAGAATTGTCCTCATATTGGGATACCCGATTGCATTTTGATGGAAACGTTTTACAACAGCCTGAACAGATCAATGCAAGTTGTTGCTGATGCCTCCACAGCAGGAGGTTTTATGGATAAAACATACACTAAAGCCAAGGTCATCCTTGACCACATCTCGCAGAATATGGATGACTGGGTAGATGACGGGTACAGAGGAAGAGGATCTGAGAGAAGAAGAAATGATAATGCCATTGTACATGTGGATAGAATGATAACTTTGGCCGCATAGATGGCCGCGGTGACCTCTCTTCTACAATCGATGGCATTTAATCAAGGTGCCCTCTCCCAATGATCAGCGCAATCTAATGCGCCGACATAAGTGGCCGCAATAAGTTGCGTCCAATGTGGAGGAGACTATGCGGTAGAAATGTACCCATCAAGCCCGCAACAAGTGTGCTATCCAGAATAATCCGTACAGAAACACTTATAATCCTGGTTGGAGGAATCACCCTAACTTCTATTGGGGAGAAAATCATAACCAAGGTGGGCCGAGTAACCATTAGAACAGCAACTCCGGGAATCGAGGAAACCCTCCACCTTTTCACCAAAACCAGAATCAAAATGATCAGAGGCAACCACAAAACCAACCATCCTCCTCAAACACCACTGGAAATTCATTGGAGTCCCTGCTCAAGCAATATATTGAGAAAAACGATGTTGTAATGCAATCGCAGGTGTCTTCAATCAGAAACTTGGAGATCCAAGTTGGGCAACTGTCAGCCGAACTATGCAATAAAACACCTGGAACGCTGCCAAGTAATTTCGAAGCCCCAGGATCTCACGGGAAGGAGCAATGTCCTTGACGACATTGTGCAGGCTAGCATGATCGCCTGCAGAGGTGTGGATTGTGTTCATCATGGGAAAATTGTCTTCCGGTCCATATCTCTAAATTCTATGTTTAATTTCTTTCTTAATTACCTTCTTTAATGCTTTATGAATTTCTTCATTCATTGCTTCCTTAAACTAGCCTCTAATGCTTCATGAATTTACTTCTCATTTAATTCACTTGCGTTAATTTCCGTGCTCTGTCTAATTTCCTTACTTTTCCGTATTAATTGTGTTATCCTAAATTATGGTGAATGATTGTTTAGAAGAAATTGATTACCGCAAAGTCCTAGCGACTTGCTTGATGAAATTTTTTTCATATACATAATAAAACACATCCAGTATGCATTACGATGATGGGTGCATCTTGTGCTAACAAGAGACACTTTGCGTTCATCTTTCACAAATGCATTGCACTGAGGGGTGTGTTGCACTCGTATGTATTTTTCGCCTGTCCTTAGCAAAAACGCACTATGTTAAGGTAGTGTTGCACCAGTAGAAATACCGTGCGCCCATCCTCCAGAAATGCATTGAGTTGAGGGGTGTGTTGCGCTGATACATGCATTATTGCCCGTCCTCTGCAAAGATGCATTTTCATTGATGGAGGCATTGTGTTGATTCTTAACCTTGCGCCCATCCGAATAAAACACAAAAGACAAATTCTTTTTACAAATAGAGTAGTTTAATCGTTTAGGCTTCCAAGGACATGATGAATTCGCAGACGAAAGGACGTACTTCTCTGTTGATTCATATATGTGAGGAGCGCGGCGATAGGCTTTTTGAGTACCTCGAGGCCTGCCACTACAGAATTTGCGTTGAGCCCATCAAGGCTCAACCTATAAATTTTGTCTCCTTCGTCATAGGTCGTCTATTTGAGTTTTGCAGAAAAGAAACCCTAAACAACTCTGCATACCCATACTTTTGAGTTTTCTTCCTAAAACCCTAAGAACTTTCCCAGCTTTTCCACTCAGTACAACCATGGCCGATCAGTCTTCCCATCCATCCTCTTCACCCTCATCACCCTCACAAGCCCAATTACTATAAGAGAGGTGGCATTCCTACTAGCAAGCCGCCGTCTAGCTGCCCAACCAAAACCCATCCCTCAAATCGTCGAAAAACCTCAGCAAAAGCATGTAGCAGCCAGACCACTCCGCATTAGAGAGGGGCAGAGCACAGAGAGTGCCCCACTCCCAACACTGTCTTCTGAAAGCGAGAGAAAGAGAAGAGACGATAGAGAAGTGTTCAGGAGTATCTTGAGTAACATGGAGAAGGAAGGAGCGCTACTCGAAGCGGGGTTGTTAATCAGCCATTACCTTCGGAGGAGAAGATGAAGGAAGCTTCGAGAAGAAGCGCCCTGGCCATTTCGAATCCTATGGAAGCTGTTCAAACAGAATCCTATGAGGGAACCACTAGGGTTGCTTTGGAGGAAGTAGTGGCGGAGAAGCAGCCGAAAATGGCTGAGGAGAAGAAGAAGAAGAAGAAGATAAAAAAGAAGAGGGCTGAAGAAGATGAGGAAGCCCATCCAATCAAAAAGAAAGAGAAAAGAATGAGTGAAAAGAAGGAATGCAGACGGGAGGAGAAGCGCCTGAAGAAAGAGGAAGAGAAAAGAAAGAGGGCTGAGAGCCCTGAAATCGACGGAGAATCCACCTCCGCAAGGGTAGATAAGGGGGAGTCAACGCAACAACAAGAGTCAGTGCAACCTGAAGAGGAAACAACGCAAGTAAGAACGGTTGCGACTGATGATGGAGAAGATTCAGACATCACCCCCCTTATGCAGCGTCATAAGGAGAATGCGCTGCATGGGTTAACAATCGACCGACCAATTTTACAAGATGCAGTAGAGGAAAAGGAGAGGAGAAGAAAAGAGAAGGAAGAAAAACAAGAGAAAATGTTGAGGGCACAACAAATCATCGCAGAAGGTAGTCGAAGAAAAAAATTACAAGATGAGGAGGTGCGCTGCAAAAATGCAATATCGGCAGAAGAGGAAAGAATAAGGCTCGAGGAAGAACAACACATTTTACTGGCGTTAGAGAAATTTGAAAGAGAATTTGAAAAAGAACTGAGAGAAGAAGAGGAGGAAAAAAAGAAGAAGAAGGAAGAGAAAGAGAAGAGGTACCGAGCAAATGTTTAGTGCATTCGAGAAAAGAAGGGCAAAGAAATTGAGGAGTGGGAGAAGGAAGAACAACGCAAGGACAGGGAAAAGAAACAAAGGCAAAGATCCTACCTTGCGTTGACAAAAGAGAAGGGC
This sequence comes from Benincasa hispida, assembly GCF_009727055.1. Lineage (NCBI taxonomy): Eukaryota > Viridiplantae > Streptophyta > Magnoliopsida > Cucurbitales > Cucurbitaceae > Benincasa > Benincasa hispida. The sequence goes on from NC_052353.1 coordinate 29,783,575, forward strand.
AATACAATAGCAGAAAGTAGTGAGCTTGCGGTTGCTAAGGGACGACCATCCAAGAAGAAAGAGAATGATGATATGATGATGGAGATGGGATTCTTCCTTGCGCCAACACCACTATCGTACTTGATCACAAGTGTTGTACTAGAACATGGATGGGAAACATTTTGCCAGTGCCCATCCATCGTCATTCCAAAGGTAGTGCAAGACTTCTACAATGGACGGCTCCATGGCACTAAAGATGCGATGACCATGAAAGGGGAAGCGGTGTCTTTCAGCGCAAAGGATATCAATGAATTATATCAGATGAAGGACATCTGGGATGCGCCGGGTATTAAAATCATTGATGATCCTACAGAAGAACAAATGGATGATGCGTTGAAGGTATTAACGCAATCAGGCACTCAGTGGTTGGTTTCCTTAAAAGGCATCAGAACCCTTTGCGTCCAAGACACTACTTCTAGAGGCGCGGCTTTGGGTGTATTTGGTGAAACACTGACTCATCCCGATTTTACATGACAAAACCATTTTGAGAAATGGAGTCATGGCCGCATACTGCATCGCACGCGACATTCCAATAAATGTGGTTCAGTTGATCACAAGACAGATTCGAGGTTTTGTGGGGCATATAAGGGTCCATATTTCTTTCCTTGGACAGTCGTAAGCTTATGCCTCTCACTAGGTGTGGGTATTGAAGAGGAACCAATGCCAGAAGTACATGGCCTCAACATCAAGCTTTTGAGAATGCTTCTCAAAGATTCCCCACATTGCCTCGAACTTCCACCTAAAAGGCCCATGATCGAATTAAATGCGCCACAGCAGCCGAAATCAAAGAAACAGCGCAAGGTTGACAAAGGAAAGGAAAAAGTCCAAGAGTCATCACTGCAAGATTAAGAACCCTTGGACCTTTTACGTTTGGTGATTTGACCTCCAAGCCCTCCTACAGAACCTCCTTCCCCACTTCCCGAACATTTTACCAACCTTCTCCTTGCTCCTGATTCATTCAACGCATATCCAGTAGCTCCATCCTCCCCTTCATCTTCACCACAATTTTCCCTTCCACCACCGTATGTTGATGACCCACGCAATCTGGGTGAAGGCACTTGTACCCAACCCCAAAACATTGATGGCGAAACATCGCAGGCGCAGCCCACCATTGCCACCTTAGCTACTGAACTTGCTGATATACGTTCTCTTCTTTCTCATCAACATGATTATTTCTGCTAGCGAATAAATGAGGTAAACGAGCGACTAGAAGATTTGCAACGTAATGCTGCTACGACAAGGCAGGTGATGATCAATATTCAATGCAACATTTACACGATCCACCTGAACCAAAGGCAATTAGCAGAGCGCAACCATGAGTACTTCAGCTTTTTGATAGCGTATCTTCATGGTCCCATGGTGCCTTCGCATCTCCAGCAACATCTGCATTTCCAAGAAGCTGCTCGCATACCTCATCAATATCCTCCACCTGAACCTCCTCCTTCTCAATAACTCTACAATTTTTTTTTATTGCAACAATTCTTTTATTTTTATTTCATTCATTAATTTCTATGTATAAAAGCTGTTACTTGATTCTTTGTACATGCTCAAATTTTGTATTGCGTTATTTGTAATTCTTTGTATACTTGGTTAATTCTTAATACAACTGAGCAACAATTATATCCATATGCGTTAGCCTCTTATTTATCATCCTTTGTCAATTATTGCGATGTTCTTTATCTTTTATTTTGCGTTATTCATTGCGCTGCCGTGATGAATTATATGCATACCTTAGAAACATTTGCCACACTTTGTATTTTCTGACTAACACTTAGATAATTCGTAGCAATAACATTGCTTTACCTTTTATCCTTAAAAATTCTGCTCAAACCTTCTTTTCAAAATTTTGACTAAGTGTTTGTCTATTCTGTCCAAAAAAATTCAATGAGAACCTTGCGCACCTCTAAATTTGAGGGTGGAGAAGGTCTGAGTAGATGCGATCAAGTGGATGTGGTCATTAAGAAAATGCGTTCAATATTAAAAGAAAAAAAATTAAAAAAAATATAAATTTTTTATACAAAACTCTAATGTCAGCGTAAGAGAAATTCCAACAACATCCCAACCTGATAAGAGTTAAGTCGTGAAAGGAACCTGCTCGTAGTTGGATGTTCGCATGACACCCGTGGGAGCAAGCCAAAACGAAGGTGGGTTTCCAAGAATGACGCAATATGAAAAAAGAGAAATATGGGGAAAAAAAATAAGAGTATAAGAGACAACTCCTCTGACTAGCAAAAAGTTGAACTTAGCTGAAAAATCAAGAGTTAAAGTTGAGATTGGCACACAACCGTAGTTGGACGTTCGCATGACACCCGTGGGAACAAGCCAAAACGAAGGGTGTAACCATGATCAACGGTCTCTAATTAAAATGACGCAACCTGACCACCGCATTCAAAGTCGTACCAAGTTGTTTTTGCATGAAGAGGTAAACATTCTTTTTAAAACAAGAAAGGAATTTTTGAGTAGAGATTTGTTGTATACAATAATAAAGCAGGGCTTGTTTATGAATTATCAAGGATAGAAAGAAATTGCGTTGTTAGGTAATGTTGCCTAAGGTGAGCATATAGAGCAACCAATCGACACAAAATAAGGATTGGAATTGCGCAATATTGCCTTAGTAGAAGTTATGCTTAAGGACAAGCATATATCTAAATTTGGGGGTGTGATAACTTGTAGAAATACAAGTTATTTATACTGTTTTATTTAGATATTGGGGCTAAAAGAAAGAAAAGTTGCGTCGATAGTATAAGAATTTGCTAAGAAATGCGAAAATTATAAAATATTGTCAATACACCCACTAACACCATTGCGATGGTAGAATAAAATGTTTCAGTTTCAGTTTTGTAGGAAATCAGTCACCGCATGCGTTAATGGCTCAAAGATAGAAGAAACAATGCATCTACGTCGCATTGCGCCCATCATTCAGGAATGAAAAGATGATCAATGCAATGAAGGCGCATACGACAATTGATCAAGAGCTTAGCGATTGACGCAATTTCAACCGCATGCGGCGATTGATCGAAGATGTAAAGAGCAATGCAATTGCGGAGGATTCTGACACGTGTACAACTTTCAGTTATGCATTTCTGATAAGTTGATTGCGTAACAGAAGAAATATTCACTCCACCATTTCAGGAACTACCTTAACCATAGAGTGGGGGACCATAATGCAAAGAGTCAAGCTTCGCCTATAAATAGCTTCTGTAATTTCGTTGAAAGATATACTTAAATACATAGCAACGTGTATATACTGATCTGAGAGAGAGACTGGTCTGAAGCGATTTCCAGAGTAGATCCGGGAAGAATCACGAGACAAGGGCGAGAGGTAAGTCTCCGGGCAAAGAATCCTTCCAATCCCCGCCATTGAAGCTTTGCACGAAGGTCATTTCTACCAGAAGAACAAACCTGAGAGGGAAGCTCTCCTCTCCATTACTTTCACATGTCGGCAAGCAAAATCTCAGTCTAGGATTTGTGTCAAGACGTTGACACTTTTCTGTATTTGTTTCTAATCTCTTTTTCATCATCTGTATTCATCTTCTTAATCTTTCATTCACATCATGTATCGAACGCTTAATCTTAGTATTAAAATGTATGATCATTTCCATTGTCATCTCTCTGTTTATTTCCGTTCATCCATAATCCATTTTTTCCATGATGTTTTCCTAATTCCCTGGGTAATTACAAGAATTAAGCAAGTAAATTAATTTGTGTTAAGGAAATAATTAAGTAGCTAAAGCATGCTCGACAACATCTTCACCTTTGAGAGCAGAAGTGAAGATGTTATTCCTCCTATCGAGAGAAGGTTGGAAGAATGCATTATCTAAAGTGAGAAGTACTTCCAGAGATGGAAGTAACGTTGCGTTCATTACGTTCATCTCTGTTTCACCATAGAGATATGGGTACGTGGTTGATCACCAAGAGGTATACACCAAGGGAAAGTGGAACCTTAGTTGCATCTTTAAAGCAATTAATAAACTTGCGTTGTTTTTACTATTTACTCTTTCTCTTTCTGATTCATCCATAAAGACTTGCCATCACATGCCACAATCCTATGTATAACTTTATAGTCAGTCTCGAACTCAGAATCATGAATCATGTATCTTGTATCTTGTATCATCTTAGTTTAGGATTTTATTTTCAATGCAACTTTATTTTATTAACACATTTTTATTTTCATCAAACTTTAGATTCCTATATAATCCCAATTCTTTATTAATTGTAAAAACCGGTTGCATGTATCACAAAAGTAACGCATTAACGAAAACAATCCCTGTGTTCGACCTCAGATTATGTTGAGAAACTTGCATTGGAATTATACTTGGTTTCAGCGTAAGAAAACTTGTGACACGCATTACTCTATCGTATACTACGAGCATATCATTAACAACACATATATTTAGAAGTAGTGTGCATAAGCGATAACACAGCATGACATTCTATTTTTATGTCAACAAGTTTTATGGGAACATGAGCTTGTATGATTCATTCATTCATATTCATATTTGTCCACATGCTGTAAGAAAAGATATAAAAATACCGTTACAACGTGCGCGAACATACGGAGGTAAGATCCAAATTTCGAACTCTTCGAAATTCAATATAGAACATAGGAAGAGGATTTGTTATCAAGACCGATCAAAAGGCTTTGAAATTTTTACTTGAAGAGAGGACGATACAACCACAACATCAAAAGTGGGTAGCTAAGTTTCTTGGGTATGATTTTAAGGTGACATAAAACCCGGGACTGGAGAATGGTGCTGCGGATCCTTATCCAGAGTGGAGATGGAGGCTCAATTGGCTCAAATATCGGCTCCTACTTTGATTGATATAGTTGTAATTCAGAAGGAAGTTGAGCACAATCACCTGTTACAAAGAATTAAAGACCGTGTACTGAGGAAGTAGGATGGGGTGCATGATTTTTCTGTACAACAACGCGTGCTTAAGTATAAAGGAAGGTTAGTACTTTCTAGCACCTCTTCGTTGATCCCTACAATCTTGCATACGTATCACGACTCTGTGTTTGATGGCCATTCTGGATTTCTGAAGAAATAGAAGAGAATAGCAGGGGAGTTATAATGGGAAGGCATGAAGGGAGTTGTTAAAAGGTATGTAGAGGAATGTGTAGTATGTCAGAAGAATAAGTCGCTAGCCTTGTCACCAGTTGGATTATTGATGCCACTGCCTATCCTCGATGTTGTATGGGTTGACATTTCAATGGATTTCAATGAAGGATTACTGAAGGCTAGGGGATATGATAGTGGGAAGGCATGAAGAGAGTTGTTAAGAGGTATGTAGAGAAGTATGTAGTATGTCAGAAGAATAAGTTGCTAGCCTTGTCACCAGTTGGATTATTGATGCCACTGTCTATCCCTGATGTTGTATGGGTTGACATTTCAATGGATGTCATTGATGGATTACTGAAGGCTAGAGGATATGATGTGATCTTAGTGGTAGTGGATCAGTTGAGTAAATATGCTCATTTCCTGCCTTTGAAACACCCTTTCAATACTAGTATTGTAGCAGATACATTTTGTAGAGAAATAGTTAAACTGTACGGCGTGCTGAAGTCAATTGTGTTGGACCGAGACAGGTGTTTGTGCATCACTTTTGGTAGGAGTTGTTCCGATTTTTGGGTACCAAGCTCCATCGTAGTACAACTTATCATCCTCAGTCAGATGGTCAGATAGAGGTGGTGAATCACAGCGTGGAAATGTATCTGAGGTGCTTCTTTGGAGAATGGTCGAGAGAATGGTTTAACTGGTTGCATTAGGCAGAATATTGGTATAACACTATGTATAACACATTTACTGGCTTTTCCCCTTTTCAAATTGTGTATGGATGACAACCCCCAGTGCTGATTTACTATGGAGATGATTATACTACCGATGCGACTTTGGACCAATAAATGAGAGACAGGATGCTGCGTTGCGCGTGCTTAAGGAACATTTGAGGGTGGCTCAAGAAAAATGAAGAAGTTTGGTGACAAGAAGCAACGTGATGTTGAATTTCAAGTTGGTGATTGGGTATGGCTGAAGTTATGGTCCTATCGCAAAATTTCAATTCAGCAAAAGAAGTTTGTGAAATTATCTCCCAAGTATTATGAACCATATCAGGTGGTCGATAGAGTGGGACTAGTAGCTTACAAGTTGAACCTTCCGACAATGGTGTCCATCCATCCCGTGTTTCATGTGTCGTAGCTAAAGAAATTGGTTGGTCAGACAGAAGGGGAATCGTCTGTAGATCCTTTAGTCGATGAAAATCATACTTGACTTGGCTACCGGAACTTGAAGTTGTTTTGAGCTCTCGACCTGGGCTGTCAGAGCAGGGATGTGAAGTTTTAGTGAAGTGGAAAAGTTTTCTGGAGCATAAGGCGACTTGGAAGGTACTCGATGATTTCCAGAATCACTTTCCAGAATTTTACCTTGAGGACAAGGTAATGGTGGAAGGGGGAGGTAATGATAGGCATCCTAATCAAAGAAGGAAGAATAAAAGAGTTGAAGAAGTGTCAGTGGTTAATTTTGTCCGGAAGTTGATCATTTAAAGGAAGAAATAAACAGAAAGGGACGGACGGAAGTTTGCATATCTGGAGTTAGGAAGGTGAGCTCTCGAGAGTGGGAGTTTGGGTGTATGATGCATTATTTTATGGTGTGGAATTATGGATGAAATGCGGTGATGGAATTGCATTGAGCAATCAAGTTTCCTCAGTGGAATCCAAGTGTAAACCCCCCTAAGTTTCCTGGTAAGTCCAGGGTCGAACTAATGGAAAATAAACAAATGCGGCAGATTTGAGAAAAATCTGATTGTGTGATAGATGCACTGAGTATGCGGATGAACGGGTTGAGAAGGTCTTTAGCTAACGTCACATGGGAATGCGTCAGACTATGCGATCATGCTACACCCATGCACATCAAGTCATTTCCCAATGCAAATGCGGTGCTCCTAAGTCTAGGACGCATGTATTAAATACAAAAGTGTCCATAGAGCTTATTTTTAAGTCTCTACTATTTTCCTATGCACTGATGCAAGATACATAAAGGCAAGGTGACCGCATACAATCATATCCTATCTCTAGGATGCATGCGATGCGTTAATAGAAAACAGTGCTTATTCCTAAGCTCCTATCTCTTAATTATGCATTCTAATCTGACTCTCCCAAGCCTAGATTCTAACCTAAATTTTCAAGCCTAGATCTTGTCTTTAGACTACCCTCCCGATTATCTCTAATGGACGAATGAAGCATACATAATACAAGATAATCGCATAGAATGAAGATTCTCAGTTGTACAAGCTAAATACCTCTTAACCCATTCAACAGATTTAGCTACTCATGCGTAAATAACAGAGAGTGAATAGATATAGAGAAGTAAATTCCATTTCGATGAATGAGTTTGAGTACAAAATAACAATGGAAAATAAAGGTAGAGAGCCTGGTAGAAATCCCTTGTTGACGAGGCTTTTACACTGGCAATCTCTATTCGGTTCAAAAGATATTTCTGCTTCCGCAGAAGTTGGCCCTCTCTCTGATCTTGAAGCTTCCGATGCTCTCCTAAGCTTATTGGAACGATCTGTCGGCAAAACCTCCTTCTCTCGCGTCCGCCTTAAAATAAAGAAAAATTTAAGAACAAGGCTAAACTATCAACTGAACTTGTGAACTCATAAGTAGCTGAACTCCTGAACAGGTGAACTCCTTTTCTGAAGGATGCCTTTGGTATTTATAGAGCTTCGGGTGAAAGGCAGCTTCTCTCTCATGCTTGCACAGATGGGACGGCTTTAATTCCCTGGCTGATGCATCGTATATTTGTCACCGAAAAGCTGAGTGTACTTGTTATCTTTAGTGGGTGTCAACTTAATTCGGATTCGACCATCATTAGCTTTCTATCCCATTGTGATTAATTATGCCTTTCATCCAGATGCGCCCGCCAAGTTGCGCCGACCAAGTTGTGGCAATCCTTCTTGAGCAAATGTTTGCAAACACAATCACCGCAAAGCTTTGCGGTAATGCTGCACTTGACCAATGAGTTATTGTGATCGATATTTCCGCTTTGTGTGAATGCATATTCTGCATAAAAATACAAAAATCCAATGTTTCTATGCGATGAACGCATGCGACTACAATATTATGAATTTGGTGCTTTTTGGATGCAATCTAACATATTTTATCAACGCAAGCCAACATTGTTTAAGAACTTAACACTATGATAACGTACATTTCTGCCCGTTATCACACCTCCAAATTTAAACAATGCTTGTCCTCAAGCATAAGCTAAAGATTTCCTTTAGCAAGTCGGCCGTAATTCTCTTTTCCTAGATTTCTCATGGATACTTCATTCAAATCCTACACACCAAAATTTTCTTAAGTCTTATTCGAGTTTTTTCTTAAAATATTTCTAAGACCTAGGGACCACAAACTTAACCTTTAAAAGGACTTTACTAAATTCCGAGACATCGCATGATTTATTTCAAAAAGAAAAATTTTCTATTGGAGTGTCAACTGATTTTTATCCTTGAATATTTCTTGACATTGTTATTTTTTTCTGACCTTGCGCTGATCCAAGTGCCTTGCCTTTGTTTTGGCTTGCCCCCATGTGTGTTATGCGGACATCCAACTACGAGCAATGCGCTCTTTCTCAGACTAAACTCATACCTACTTGGCAGCGGAGTTGCGGTCATTTATTTATGTGTTGATCCTGGCGACTTACTTTCGTTTTGGCTTGCCTTCACGTGTGTCATGCAGACATCCAACTACGGGTAAGTGCTTTTCACAACATAACTCTTATGTTCATGGGTTTCCCATTGCGTTGACAGTGGAGTTGTTATTCTCGAATATATATACATATATATATATATATTTCTCTTTTATTTTTCAAAAAAGCAAGGTCGAAAATAAATACCTCACCTACAAATTTAAAATGTGGCAATGTCCTCATTGCCAAAGATTGAAAAAAAATCATGTGATATTCTTAGAAAGCTTCGTAAAGAGAGTTTGAAAGAAAGCTAACAGACCTCTAACTTCTAGAAATATTTCATGAGGTGCCTTTTCTAAGATTAAGTTGACTCTAGTATATATGAAAAAGTAGAAGTATGTGTCTCATCATTGAAATCATAATTGGCAAAGAGACAGCATGCAGTAACCTACTAAATTTATCCATGTCAAATGATTGCGGTAATCAAAGAGATGCAGTGATAAAACTTTTAAAATTAAAATGCGATGCGATAGTGAAAAAATTGAAATAAAGTGAAGGAAGAATACAACCCCCAAATTTGCGCTGTCGCCCGCATTGTGTATTGATGCATCCTTCTTTGCGGCGATCTATCTTCTTCTGATTGCGATGACGGAATGAGATAAGTTTCTTCTTCGTGTAACATCTCTGCAATCCAGTATCTCGATCGTTGCAAGAAAAATAGAGAGAGAGTCAATTAATTTTAAAAAAACAAAATTCTTTTACTGCCCCATTTTTTTTAATAAGAACAGTGTAGATAGATAATCAATAATAATAAAGTAAATGCGATAATAGATAATAACGAGTATGATGAAAGTTCATGAAGTAATGATGCAGGAAAAAGGATGTTCAAAAGAGTTGCGTCCCTGATGAAGTCGAGTTATATAGTAACTCAGGGACTACTTATTCCAAGCTGGTCTTTTCATATCCATGGTGGTTTTTTCCTTTTTTCTTTGTCCTCTGGGACCTTGACTGCCATAATCCGAAGCTTTTCCCCATGAATGTTCATTACAATCTCCCCCTTGCGTACATCAATTTGAGCGCAACCGGTCGAAAGGAATGGTCGTCCCAATATGATGGGCGCATCTTTGTCCACTTTATAATCCAAAATGAGGAAGTCTGTCGGCAAGATGAATTTATCAATTGAGATTGCGACATTATTCAACTCTCCTTCAGGATGTATTCGAGATCTGTCTGCGAGTAGGAGAGTTTTCTTTGTGGGCGTGAGTGTGCCAGCATTCAATTGTTTGAAGATTGATAGCGACATTATGTTTATACTTGCCCCAAGATCACATAGTGCTTGGCCATGTAGCCTCCAAATGGAAGCAGGGTATCGTTGAAGATTTTAGGCGTAATCATTTTATGAGATCATTGCATTTTGTGCACTGCAGGCCCACTTGCATTGATTTGTACTCTTCATCATTTGTTTTCATTCTTTCAATCTTTGAGGAGTATTGTTGGTGGGTGGACTTCTTCATACTAAATCTAGAGGCTTGAGAATGGGACACAATTCAGGGATCATTTCCTCTGAGCTTTTCCGACTATAGTCAACGGGGTCTTAGTTTTCACCCGCATTCAGTCACGAGGGTTCCTCCTTTCATTCACGCAGTCAATTTTGTCGTAAGACATAGAGATACTAGCATTGTTCCTTCCTATAACACCCAGTGTTGCGAGGAAAGCATAGTTAGAGCTCGACCAGCGCTCCTTGCGGGCTTTTTTAGCTCGCCCGCAATTGTCCATCTGAATTTGAGGTTTCGAACGGATGTTGCTTTGATTTTGAAGCACTACATTCATTTTTCTCAAATGTACTGCTTAAACAAAGCTTCTAAGACGAAGATTAACGATGATCTGCAAACTCTGCATGATTGCTCACTTTGACCTCATTCATGTGGGAAAATTTTGGGGGCCTTCCTATTTATGATACAAAGGTTTGAAACATTTATTGCTAATATTTCAGCCATGAAAATTTGGGTTAGATTTCTCCACGACGGGTTAGTATGTATCAGAGTAGGGATTAGTTTTTCATGAAGCTATCCAACGCGGATTTTTGGGCATTCTTCCTCGAATGAAGTCTCTACAAATGACACAATTGTTAGTCGTTTGACAATTGCGTATTAGACCTAACCCTTCTCTTCGCTCCTGATGTGTGTTTAAAAAAAAAATAATTGCGAGCCTTGTATCAAATCATCCTCGCAGTCATCTGGCTTTGCATGGATGCGTATGGCCCCGTTGTTCGCGTCATTAATCTTTATTTATTCTATAACTCTTGAATTCGCTTCTCCCGCAAATCCTCCTCGAGATTTTTGGAAATGCGATCCAGTATAACTCTTTCCTTCTCAGTATGTTTTGTTATGGCAGACCATGCTGCCGCATTGGCAGCGGTCTGCGAAGAGGGATTCAGTCTTTGGTAAGAAATCTCCATCTGCAGACAATCTGGTAAGCCATTATGTGGGCAGTCTCTTTTTAGCCGCTTAAACCTCGCCCAAGCATCGCTGAGTGATTCATCATCTTCTTGTTCAAAATTTGTTATTAATTTCCTTCTCCTATCATTCTCAGTTGGTGGGAAATACTTCTTCATAAATTTTTTCATCACTTGTTCCCACGAAGTTATCTCTCCCAGTTCGAGAGAATATACCCATTTTCTTGCCTGATCACACAAAGAAAATGGAAACAGAGTTTGTCGAACTTCTTCGGTAGAGATATGTGGGAATACAAAAGTGATGCAGATTTCTATGAAGCTCGGGAGGTGGGCATGTGGGTCTTTGCCACGCCTTCCTCCAAACTGCTCAGCAGCCTAGATCATCTACAACATTACTAGCTTCATTTCAAACCTTGATACATCTAACACTGGCCTCATGATTCCTGGAGAGAAATCATAGAGGTTGGGTGATGCATAGTCTCGAATGGGTCTATTGCGATCATTCTCTAGAAGGATGGGGTTGACCATTATATTGTTTGCGTTCGCAGCTCTTTCTGCCGGTTGTTCCGCCATTCTTGGAGTTCTATCTTGTTGTTGGCAATTGTTTCTCAGTTCGTCGAAATGTCCTCTCAATCTCTGGGTCATAATTCGCCAGAGGTTGAGAGTCTGCAAAGAAATTAGAAAAATTACCGTTAGCACACTATTTTTTCGAAGTCCCCGACAACGGTGCCAAAAACTTGATGCATTATTTTATGATGTGAAATTATGGATGAAATACGGTGATGGAATTGCGTTGAGCAATCAAATTTCCTCAGTAGAATCCAAGTGTAAACCCCGCTGAGTTTCTTGGTAAGTCCAGGGTTGAACTCAGGGACTTGGAAAACAATATGCGGTGGTAATTTTTAGGAAAAACTTTGCGGTAACCGGTGTCTCAAATAGTTGTTTGGTTTTGTTGATTGCAGTAATGGAAAATAAACAAATATGGCAGATTTGAGAAAAGTCTGATTGTGTGATAGATGCACTGAGTATGGGGATGAACGGGTTGAGAAGGTCTTTAGCTAGCGTTACTTGGGAATACGTCAGACTATGCGATCATGTTACACCCATGCACAGCAAGTCATTTCCCAATGCAAATCTGGTGCTCCTAAGTCTAGGACGCATATGTTGAATGCAAAAGTGTCCATAGAGATTATTCCTAAGTCTGTACTTTTTTTCTATGCACTGATGCAAGATGCACAAAGGCAAGGTGACCGCATACAATCATATCCTATCTCTAGGATGCATGTGATGCGTTGATAGCAAACAGTGCTTATTCCTAAGCTCCTATCTCTTGATTATGCGTTCTAATCTGACTCTTCCGAGCCTAGATTCTAACCTGACTTTTCCAAGCCTAGATTCTGTCCTTAGACTACCTTCTTGAGTATCTCTAATGGACGAATGAAGCATACATAATACAAAATAATCGCATAGAATGAAGATTCTCAGTTGTGCTAGCTACATGTCTTTCAACCCATTCAACAGATTTAGCTACTCATGCGTAAATAACAGAGAGTGAACAAATATAGAGAAGTAAATTCCATTTCGATGAATGAATTTGAGTACAAAATAACAATGGAAGACAAAGGTAGAGAGTCGGGTAGAAATCCCTTGCTAACCGAGGCTTTTACAATGACAATCTCTATTCGGTTCAAAAGATATTCCTGCTTCTGCAGGAGCTGGCCCTCTCTCTGATCTTGAAGCTTCCGGCGCTCTCCCAAGCTTACTGGAACGATCTGTCGGCACAACCTCCTTCTCTCGCATCTGCCTTAAAATAAAGGAAAATCTAAGAATAAGGCTAAATTATCAACAGAACTTGTGAAATTGTAAGCAGCTGAACTCCTGAATAGGTGAACCCTTTTCTGTAGGATGCCTTTGGTATTTATAGAGTTTCAGGTGAAAGGTGGCTTCTCTCTCATGCTTGCATAGGTGGGATGACTTTAATTCCCTGATTGATACGCCAAATATTTGTCACCGAAAAGCTGAGTGTACTTGTTATCGTTAGTGGGTGTCAACTGAATTCAGATTTGACCGTCATCAGCTTTCTGTCCCATCGTGATTAATTATGCCTTTCACCTAGATGCGCCCACCAAGTTGTGCCGACAATGTTGCAGCAATCCCTCTTGAGCAAATGTTTGCGAACATAATCATCGCAAAGCCTTGCGATAATGCTGCGCTTGACCAATGATTTCCTGTGATCGCTATTTCTTCTTTGCGTCAACGAATATTATGCATAAAATTACAAAAATCCACTGTTTTTATGCGATGAACGCATGCGACCGCAATACTATGAAGTTGATGCTTTTTGGACGTAATCTAACATATTTTATCAACGCAAGCCCATATTGTTTAAGAACTTAACACTATGATAACATACATTTCTAATCGTTATCAGTGTACCATCGTGTAGTCTCTATCGTAGTGTGCCGTTCATCGTCTATTTCATCTAAGCGATCGAGTAGTAGAGCCCAGCGATCATGTAGTAGTTGGTAAGTGATTGTGTTGTATTCTGTAAGGGATCGTATAGAAGTTTGTAAGCAATCGCGGAGTATTTTGTCAGCGGTCGTCTATTATTACTTAGCGATCGTGTAGAATGTATAAACGATCGTTTAACATTTGGTAAGTGTTCGAGTAACTACTGTAAGCGATCGTCTAGTCTTGTTTGACTCTTATTATCTAATAAAGAACTCATTCATTGTTTAACTGTTGTGTCAACCGGTTATGTTAATAAAGTTCTTTTATGGATCAGTATCCTAACACGAAATTGAAAGAGTTGAAAAATATTTAAATATGATTTAAATATTATATACATGAATAGTGACTCATGTTAAGAAATGGTGTTTAATTAATTATTTAGAATTATTTTTATTTTAATATTAATTATTGAATTAATATTTTATAAAATATTTTTTGGTTTTAGTTGTGAAATTAGATTTCAAATTAAGAATTGAGTTTTAATTAAAATTCAATTAAAAAATAAAAAAAAATCATTTAAGTGGGTTTTTCCCTGTTGAGACACCACACTTTTCCACAAAAAAATGATTAAAATTGATTGAGCTTTAGTGTCAATCTCATAGTAAAATTATTTTGCATGTTGGTCTTGAATAAAAGATGAATTTTTTTGAGAAAAATCATTCATGCAAAATTGATTTTGATGAAGAAAAGTTCTTCATCTCTCAAAAACTCAAAACAAGAAATTTTTCTCCAAAAAAATTCCCTTAATTCAATCTCATTTTGGATTCCACCATCCAATCTAAAGGCCTAGAAGATAATAAGGAAGATCAAGTGGTGGTTTACAAGCCATTAGAGAGGAGATTCAACTGGATTTGAAGCTAATTTGGAGGATTCTTCAAAGGTAAATTCTGGAACCCTATTTTCTGAAAAATGAAAAAGCATGCTTTAAATCTAAAATTAATGTAGTTAGAGTGCTTAAGATCCTATTACTTCCGCATGTTGATTGTCAACACCATCAACACTATATAGTGATCACATGAGCAAACTCGCATCTCACTGATCAGAATGATGGTTGGTAGACGGAGGGAAGAATACATAGTCAACTGATTCTTAACAAGTTACAATGATTAGAAGTCGTTGAAAAGCACAAAAAATGTGTGTTATTGGCCCTTGATTTAGGATATTTTTTTTTATACGATTTTAGTAAATTTGATGTTATTTGTTAGTGATTCCCAGGAAATTATGTTTGAGAATGAGATTCAAAGTTAAAATAAACTAAAAAAGACTTAAATATGCCTAAAGAAGTCAAAACTGAGCCAAACATCGATAGAGGGAAGACAAGTGGAGAAAAATCAAATCTTGCCCAAAAATAAGGCAGTGTCGTGGCGCTTGCACGATGTTGACCCCAACGCAAAATTCAGAAGCATACTAAGTTGGAGGCCTGTTTAGTGCCTAGGCGTTGAAGCAGTAGCGCCATGGCCCTCTATCCTATTGCCGCACAACACTGCAGAAGGGTGAGAAGGAGACACACAGACAGATAATGTTGTGGGTACGAGTGATCATTGGTCGAGCGGTATCGATTTTGAGCTCAAATCGTTGTCGACCATTGACATTTTGGTTGTTATCAGTTGATGTTCGTCGGTTTTGATGAAGCTGGTAATGTCAAGCAACAGACTATCGGACAATCGATAGATTTTATTGGTTTGATGTGTCCCACGAACTGGTTGGAGAAAATGAACGACCTAATTAGCAGAAACCCAAAAACTTAAAACGTAGAAAATAATAGGGGCGACAAGAGAATAATAAAGGGTTAGGAAAAAAGGAGAAAGGAAAGATGTATAGACTGGGAAAAAAATGGAAGGAAATAAAGAAGATACGAACAGAAAAGAAAGATGGAAAAGAAGAAGAGAAGAACAATGAGAGAAAACAAACAAGTGGAAGAAGAGAAGAAGATGAAAGATGAAAGATGAAAGATGAAAGAGAAATGAGGGTGAGAAAAAAAAACCCATAAAAATGATCTAAAATAAAAAAGTGAAAGTAAAATAATGCTTTTTTAAATAGGTAATGGTTTACCTAATATAGGTAACCATTACTTATAAGGAAAACCAAAATTAGCCTATGGTTTTCACGTAATTTCTTAATAATTTATAGGTTCCATGTATGTGGCACTGTCCAATAGTGCCACAATGCCAGTGTTAATTTAGAAAAATAATTTGTACTTTGAAAAATTTCTTCTATATAATGTCCTAGGATTTTGCTGCCTATTTAAGGGGAAACATAACAAAATTAGAGATCCTTAGAGGGTGTTTTAGCCTCAAAATAGAGGGAGAGATTTACGGGTTTCATTTGTTCTATTGATGAGATTCTTACCAAGCTATTATGAAAATAGTTAAGTTTGGTAATGAAAGTTGATCATGATAGGTTGTATGTTTAATTGAATCTTTGTTTTTTGAATTTCACACTTGTTTTTATTTTGTTTACTTTTATTTCCAAAATAAAAAATCAGATCATCACAAGTTCAATTCTTAGATAAAATCGAAACAATTTTAGAATAGCTAAGCATAGTCCGGGCATTTGATCTCCAGAGGACGATACTCGGTCTCTTAATCGCTTTACTATACTATAGCTTGATATGTGCACTTGTATTAAACCAAGTTTTGACCATCATATTTTTGGCATCGTTGTCGGGAATCAAAATAATGAACTTGTTTAATATTCAAAGAATTGGATAGACCTTAATCTAATGTTTATTTTATTTGTGTTTCTTTTGTGAATGTATTGTGGTGCATGCCACATACTAAGGGAGCTAATCTTTTGCCTCTTGAACCAAAAATTGAAAGAACTTCCAGGAAAAATCTCAGATGAAGCCAAGTAAAAAAATGAAGAGATGGTAGAGGAGGCACCTAAGAAGGCCATTAGAGAATATTTCCAACCTATTTTGCCTGCAGTCCAACCCGAGATACTCCATGCTCAAATCACTGCAAATAACTTTGAACTCATGTCGGGCTTGATCCAAATGACACAAGACATTACTTTCAAAGGACGTCACACAAAAGACCCTCACAAGTATCTTAGATCTTTCCTAGAAATTTGTGTAAAGTTAAAAATTAATGGCATCTATAGTGATGCAATTAAGTTGAGATTGTTCCTTTTTTTTTTTTTTTTTTTTTTTTTTTTTTTTTTAACAATATTGTTCTAAATATTGGTTGGAGACTATTCCTTCTGACAGTATCACCGAACGGAAGGAGATGGTTCAAGTTTTCTTGAACAAGTATTTCCCACTGGTTAAAACCATTAAATTGAGGTAAATAAATTGTCACTCTGTCAACAACTGTTTGAGGTTTGGGAAGGGTATAAAGATCTCCTCAAGAGGTGTCCCTAGCATGGATACCCTAACTAGTTGTAAATTCAATTGTTTTACAATGAATTGACCAGTAACAGTAAACCCATCTCGAATACTGTTGTTGGAGGATCTATTTTTTAAAAAGCTGCCTTAGAAGCTCAAGTTATTTTGGAAGACATGGCCATTACAAGTTACAATTGGCCCGGTGAATGAGCATCGACCACAAGAGCAATAGGGTTATATGAAGTTGATGAGGTAAAATATATAAAAGCTCAATTGACTGTAATTACTAATACTTTGAATAAATTGATTGCAACTGGAAAGACCCAATTATTGATGGAAATCTTAAAACAGAGAACCAATGAGCGGAAGTAGATCGTTCCAAACCCCATTGTGAAAGAACATATACATTTACATCTAACAGCAACAATTATGCATAAAATTTAAATTACAGCATGCTTCAAAAGTAAAATACTAGAGATTGAGTAAACGTACCTTTGAAGAACCTTTCTTCTTGTATTTCCTCAATCAATCAACCCAACGTTCAACAACACAAATGCCATGCGAACAAATCCAACAAACAGCACGAACGGTCAGATCCTCGATCACAATCGAGTTAAACTCGATACTCGACCCTCAGATGCAAACTCGATACTACCAAGAGGCTACCTTGGTATTTTCGATGTGAGAATCTAGGAGGTGTGGGCTCTATATGGATTTGATAGGGGGAAGGAGAAACTAAACGATCGTGTAAAACGATTGAGTAGGTGGAAGAAGGTAGACGTCTATCGTTTAGACTTGGGTACTCGATTGTTTAGCAGAGAGTAGCTATCGTCTAGAAAAACTCGATGCTTGATTGTTTACTCTCTCAATGCTATCATGTAGCTTTTTCTTGCTGCACGTTCAATAATGAAAACATGAAAAATGATTTTTATTTTATCCATTAGTTACTAAAAACTGAATACAACTTCTCACTAAGTCAATTATTAGGATAAAAAACCAAAAATCAATTATCTTATAATTGATTTAGTTATAAATAAATATAATAACTAATTTATCATATTATATTTATAAGCTATAGTTTTAATATCACATCATATATAATATATAAACCCATAGTTATTTTTCTCCTTTATGGCAAATATAAATTATATTTATATTAATTCCTCCAATTAATGTATTTAATATATCAAATCAATTATATCGCATGTAATTGAATCAATTTAATTATATCATATATAATCAAATTTCCTCTTCTTAATTTGAACACTTCAAACTAACTCAAAAACTGATTCTCAACATGTATCCATTGAGCTACCAAGAAGACCTTATGGACCTGTAACTTGAAGCTCCAACGATGTGAATAACTGACTAAAATTTTTAATCACGATATCCACCATCTGTTAACTGTCAGACATTCCATTAAAGACTGACAACTGCACTCTTCGCACTATAGATGTATTTCTGTGTCCATTAGATATAATCAATCAATATGATGACCTTTCACAAATCGCTCGTAAGTCAGCTAGGCCATTTTACCATTTTTCCTTTGTAGTTACATCTAACTCCTTAAGTACCACTGATTCCTCTACTGAACATTACGTCATAGTATGAGTAAACCCTTCTCAGGCCAAGAGAAGGTGTGGCGCCACATTGTTCAAGCCCCAAAATCAGCCCTTAAGGGAGGAATTTATCTATTTACCCCTGCTTCAGGGAATGAGTGAATTTCGTCTTGTGTAGCTGAGTTCCCAGCTCCCCAATCAGATGAATCCCCAAAGTGGTAGGTTTGAGTCGGCGATCTGGCCACTCGCACCCATGTGAATCAAAAGACTGCCCTCATAAGCAGGAGTTCATAACTCACTCAGGATTAAAGTCATATTACCTATGGTCATTTTAGAAAAATGAAAGTCTCTGTCATGAACGACATTATATAATGAGACTAAACATTTCATGGTCCGGTCTTATACAAACTCCTTTGTATAGAACATCCTCGCTCGCATGTCTAATAAACGAATGGTCAGGATCAGACCATTTGTAGCACTTTACAACACTTGTAACACCTTTATCGTAGCGTTACCAAGATAAGGTTTCCCTCCTTTATCCATATAGTATAGACCATTTAGGTTATCACTTAAAGCACAATCCACTTTTATGTCTCCACATACATGCTTAAGTTACAACGACAACTAGGGATCTTAGTTTATTGGTTTGTGGTTAATGCAACTAAAATATCTCATATTTCATAGACTGTGGCGAATAAAGTATCTCATATTATTATATCACAAAGAGTTTGTTCATACAGGTGCTTACAAACTACGGAACCCTATGAGATTTAGGGCATGAACCCCAACAATCTCTCACCTATCCTAAAGCTAGTGGGGTGTACAAGATAATTACAAGTATAAAAAAATAAATTAGGGCACAGAGGCCCAATACAACAATACTCCCACTTGCCCTAGTTCAACCGCGGTTGGTCCCGTAGACCCATGCTCTATAGGTGACCCTCAAATACTGTAGCCGTGAGAGCCTTTGTAAACGGATCAGAAATGTTGTGCTCCGAAGCTATCTTCGTGACAATCATGTCCCCTTGATGCATAATCTCTCTGATGAGATGGTATTTCTGCTCTATATGCTTATCGCGCTTGTGACTCCGAGGCTCTCTGGAATTCGCCATAGTACATTATTATCACAATAAAGAGTGATGGGCCTAGACATGTCTGGAACAACTTCCAGATCAGTCAGGAACTTCCTGAGCCAAATGACCTCCTTAGTAGCTTCACAAGCCGCTACATACTCGGCCTCCATAGTAGAGTCAACAATGCACCTCTGCTTAGTGCTTCGTCATACTACAACTCCTCCATTAAAAGTGAACATTGATCTCGAAGTGGATTTCCGAGAATCCTTATCAGTCTAAAAATCAGAGTCCGTGTATTCTATAAGAATCAAATCCTTATAACTATACAACGGCTGTCCAGTGACCTTATCTTAGATTCGATAGATATCTACTGACAATCCCCACAATGTAGTAGATGTCAGGTCTAGTACATAACATCGCGTACATCGAACTACCAACAACAAATGCATAGGGAACCCGTCTCATTTCCTCAACTCTCGAGGTGTCTTAGAACACTGTTCCTTAGACAATGTAACTCCATGTCGAAAAGGAAAAAGGCCCATTTTGGAGTTTTGTATTGAGTACTTGATCAACAACTTGTCAACGTACGATGCTTGAGACGATGCTAGCACTTTGTTCTTTCGATCTCGAAAGATCTGAATCCCAAGAACAAACTGAGCCTCTCCCAAATATTTCATTTGGAATTGGGTCAATAGCCAGTTTTTAACTGAAGCCAGTAAACCTACATCATTTCCAATGAGTAGGATATCGTCTACATACAACACTAGAAAAACTATTGAACTGTTGATGATTTTCTTGTAGAATAAGGTTCATCAACGTTTTGGTCAAAGTCATAAGATTTGATCACAGTATCAAACCTTATGTTCCAAGATCGAGATACATGTTTTAGGCCATAAATGAACCGGTACAGTTTGCATACCTTTTGCTCTTGATCTTTGGCTATGAATCCCTCGAATTGCTCCATATAAATGGTCTCCTCAAGATTACCATTCAGAAAGCTAGTCTTAACATCCATTTTCCATATCTCATAGTCATAATATGAGGCAATGGATAGGAGGATGCAAATACACTTAAGCATAGCAACAGGCGAGAAAGTCTCCTCATAGTCAACTCTCTCCACTTGGATATAATTCTTTGCCACAAGTCTAGCCTTGAAGGTTTGCACCTTCCCATCAGCATCCCGTTTTCTCTTGTAGATCCATTTACAACCTATAGGTTTAACCACATCAAGTTGATCTATAAGATCCCACACTGAGTTGAAGTACATAGACTCCATCTCCAAATTCATGGCTTTGATCCATTCATCTCTATCAACATCCTCCATTGCCTTCTTGTAAGACAATGGATCCTCAACCTCACCATCGACTACCATAGATAGTATTTTAGTTAAACCCATATAGCGAACAGGTGGGTTCGCAACCCTTCTACTACGTCGAGGTTCCCTTAACTCTTGAGGTGGATTTGACCTACTAGATGAACTTCTATCAACAACTCTGGTTGATGTAGCGGGCTCTTCAACAACTCTTGTTGAAGTTTCGATAGATTTATTGGAAAGCTCATGCAACACGATTTTACTTCTTGGACTGTGCATCTTTATATGATCATCCTCAAGGAAGGTAGCATTTGTCAATACAAACACCTTGTTTTCCTTAGGATCATAAAAATAACCCCCTCGTGTCCTTTTGGGGTAGCCTACAAATAAGCACAACCTCGAACGTGGTTCTAGTTTCTTAGGAGTAGTCTTAAGCACATGTGCTGGACAACCTCAGATATGGAAGTGACACAAATTAGCTTTACGCCCATTCCACAACTCCAAAGGTGTTCTGGCAACACTCTTGGAGGGAACACAGTTAAAGTTGTAAGTTGCAGTTTCTACTGCAAAATCCCAACACAAGTCCAGTAAGGAAGCGTAAATCATCGTTGAACCATGTCCAACAAGGTTCTGTTTCTCCTTTCCGATACACCATTCTTCTGAGTGTACTAGGTGCTGAGAGTTGGGAAATGATTCCTTGTTCTATCAAATAGTTTTGGAAACCAAAATCCAAAAACTCTCCACCCCGATCATATCAAAGTGTTTTAATTCGTTTATCTAATGTGTTTTCAACTTCAACCTTGAACTCTTTGAACTTTTCAGAAGATTCTGACTTATGTTGCATTAAATAAACATGCCCATACCTCAAATAATCATTAGTAAAAGTGATGAAATACTCATAGCCAACCCTGGCTCGCACATTCATCGAACCACAAAGGTCTGAATGCACTAATTCTAGAGGCTCTTTGGCTCGATAACCTTTTCCAATAAAAGGTCTTTTAGTCATCTTGCCTTTAAGGCATGACTCGCACAAAGGTAAAGAATTTTCCTCTAACTCGTTTAGAAGTCCATTCTTTACCAATCTCTCAATACTATTGAGATTGTTGTGCCCTAATCGAAGGTACCAAAGTTTAACATTTTATTTAGGAGAAACTTTAAGTCGCTTATTTTGAGTTACCATAGATTTAAACATCTTTATGTTATGGAGGGAATTTGTTGCTAATGGTCTTAGCAAATACAAATTATTTTCCAGTTTAGCTAAACATATCTCAACACCATATTTTAGAATAAACACTTTATTAACTAAACAATTGAGAGTATATTTACATTCGAGAAATGACTTGATAGAAATAAAGTTCCTCTTTAACTCGAGAACAACATACACATCATTCAAAATGATAAACCTATTCTGTAAAATCAATGGGAGGCCTCCCACTGCCATAGTTGAGACGACGTGCCCGATGCCTACTCGCATCATCATTTCACCAGCCTCAAGCTGTAGCAAGAATCTAATCCCCTAAAAAGAAGAATGAACATGGTTATGTTGGGATTGATGTTCTAATTCACCAGAGTCTTGTAGTTTATAATATACACATTGTTATGAATAAAATAAGAGTTATTTCATTCTAGTATTTACTCATATCTAATAAACAAAGCACCATCGTTATCGTATGTAAACTTAAGCATGTATATGAGATATATAAGTGGATAATGCCTTAAGTAATATCCTAAATAGGTCGGTAGTATAAGGATTAAGGTGGGATACCTGATCCTGGTGACACTACGAATACAACCCGCTTTGTAGAGGTATGCAAATGTTGTAAACTACTACAGATTGTAGATCCTGACCATTTATGTAGAGATATGCGAGCGGGGGTGTCCTATACACAGAGTTTGTATAAAACCGACTACGAGATGATTCATCTCTGTATATAACACCATTAGTACTTGAGACTTACATCTCACCTAAACGACCATAGATGACATGACCTCAATCC
This sequence comes from Benincasa hispida, assembly GCF_009727055.1. Classification (NCBI taxonomy): domain Eukaryota; kingdom Viridiplantae; phylum Streptophyta; class Magnoliopsida; order Cucurbitales; family Cucurbitaceae; genus Benincasa; species Benincasa hispida. The sequence continues at coordinate 29,806,527 of NC_052353.1, forward strand.
TGAGTGTTTTGGGAACTTCTATCTTTGAGAGCAGTCCTTTGATTAGTATGAGTGAGAGTGGCCAGATTGCCAATTCAACATGCCTACCTTTTTGGGGACTTGCTTGTGAGTTGGGAACTCAATTACAGAAGATGGAGCTCACTTCTTCCCCGAAACAGGGGTAAGTAGAAAGATTGCTCCTTTAAGGGTTGATTCCGGGGCTTGAACATAGTGGCCACAACTTCTCTTTGAAATAGAGGACTAAGTCATAGTAAGACTGTGAATTATATTCATTAGAGGGACCAGTGGTACTTAAGAAGTTAGATGTAACTACGGGGACATAATGGTTACTGGCTGAGATGTACTTACGAGCGATCTATGAAGGGCTATTGCACTGTTGATTGGTTAAGATGGACACATAATATATTTGTAGTAAGGAGAGTTCAGCTGTCGGTCTTTAGTGAAGTGCCTGACAGTTAATGGATGGTAGATCCCTTGACTAAAGAGTTTAATCAATTATTCATGTATCGTTGGAGCTTTGAGCTACAGGTTCATAAGGTCCCCTTGGTAGCTCAATGGAATCAAGTTGAGAATCAGTTCTTGGTGTTGATTTGAAATGTTCAAATTGACAAGATGAAAATTTGATTATATATGATATGATTGGTATGATGTATGAGATACATCTAGTGGAGGATTAATGTAAATAATATTTACATTAAGGACCATGGAATAAAAAAAGAGCTATGATTTATATGTTTCATGAGATGAAATAATAAAACTATAGGTTATAAATATAGTATGGTAAATTGATTGTCATATATATTTATAATAATATTAATTATTGGATAATTATTGGTTATCATATATATTTATAATAATATTAATTATTGGATAATTATCTATTTTTCTCTAATAACCAATTGAGTGGGAGGTTATTGGTAGTTTCATGTTAACCGTGAGATAAAAAGAAAAAATGTTTTCCTAAATTTAGTAGTTGAATTGAGATTTCCATTCTCGCAAAGTTCTCACGAAAAGGTTGTCAAGTAAATAAGATTTACTACACGACAACTTCGAGAGACTAGACAATCGTGGCGTGTTTTTATACAATAGACACTCAGTTGGCCGATGAGCTAAACAATCGCATAGCTTTAGCTAGACGATCGCATAGATTTTGTTAAACGATTGGGCATTGTCCTATGCGATAGGCATTGACATCTCCCACTTGCTCAATTATTTACACAATTGTTCTTCCTCGAGTCTCTGCCTCTAACCAAGTCCACACAGAGTCCACACTTCTGGATTCTCACACCAAGAATACAAGGGTAACCTTTAAGGTGGTGTCATACTAAACTCGATACTGTGGAGGTTCTCTGGAGACTGTTCGTTGCGTTCGCTATGTTCGTGATCTGGGTGATCGTTGTGTTCGAGATCGCTGTGGATCATGCAGTGTTGCAATCGTAGAGTGTTCATGTGTTGCTATGTTATTGTGAATGAGCATTCGTGATCAAGGGTCTTGAAGATGAGTCTTCAAAGGTATGTTAATTCTATCCCTTGATCTATAGAAAAACATGTTGTCATTTCCGTTTTGCGCATAGCCTGTAGTTTTTGTTCGTGACTATAATTATGAATGTTTATATACGATTGAAATTTGGAATGATCCCTCTTCTACTCATGGAAATCCTCATGTTCGATTTCCTTCAATTGGTATCAGAGACGGGTTGTTCTGATATTCCAAATTTCACTTCTGTTTTGAACTTGTTTTACAGTTGTGGTGGATTTTCTACATTGTGTTTAATTGTTAAATGCATTTATGGATGGCATTGATGGATGTTTATGGGTTTAGTTGCCTCTGTTTAAAGCTTTCTTTAAATTAGAAAGTGTTAATTTGTAAGAGCCACTGTGTTTTTGGCCATAATTAACATGCAATCGAGTTTATAATTCAAAGTGTTTGAGTTTTTCGAGTCGTTTGTGATTAAGTTTTGAAGCATGGAGATGTTGTTCTTCACAAAGAAGAAGACCAAGAGTTGGTCGTGTCGTGTAGCCTCAGGTAAACGATCATTGGGATTTATCTAAACGATCGTGTAGATTTCTCTATACGATCATGTAGTATTTACTAAACGATCACTAAACGATGGGGTAAATTGTTTACTCTATCACGTAGCGTTGGTTGTCCGATCGCGGAGACGCTGGAGTTAGATGATCCTAGTGGGAGCATATGATGCTTATCGTTTAGAAGAAGGTGCGCGCTAGACGATCGTGTAGTTAGCATGCCTCATAGCAGAGTCATTGACTACACGATCGCGTGGTATACGATACGAAGGTGCTCGTTGAAGGATCGTTTAGATGATCGTGCTTCATCGCATCGTAGTCATTTAGACGATCATATAGAGTTTGCATTATGCAAAGCACACTACACAATCTTTCATCGCATAGTAAAAGGTATACGATTGTTGCTAAACGATCGTTTAGCTTTGGGAGCGTAGGTAAACAATTGAGAAAAGCATTTGTTTTTTTTGTGTAGACGATCGCGGGATGTTTGGTGCATGATCAGTGGAGACGCATTGCTTCGTCCGGATGGTTCATGATCCGGTATTCCTGTTTGAACTAGAGACTCCTTGTTTTTTAATAGTTAGCTTGTTATTTTTTTGAGGATTTGAGGCAATTTTTCCCTGTTCATCAACATTTGTCTTTTATACATGAGATGTATGTGGTTTATATGGTAAAGTGTTTGACATATAGATTTAAAACCCACTTTAGGTTGTGCAATTATTCATGCATCATATATTATAAGAGTTATAATATTACATGAAGAAATTACATGAAAGCATGCACATACATCATGAAATATAAGAGATATTTTGGCATGTAGTAAGCATTATCATGCATCATCTTTATATTATAAGCGTTATAGTAAGGGTGAATAGAAGCATGTTTTGCTTGGTTCGTTGCTTGCTTATTTAAGAGTTATATAAAAGAAGTAGCAATGAATGAACAATGCATTGAGCATGACACTTAGGTTGTTTATAAACGTTATGAATGCCTTTCATGTGTTTGCTTATCATTGTGTTCATTTTTGGTTGGTTCCAGTTATAATTGTTATAATGGAAATTAGAACTAAAATCGATAAGAAAGAGTTGCGTGCGGGCTTGGGGTGAACTCATGTTTTAAAAGGGTTTTAAAATTGGATTGAGATAGACCTAAGTTCAAAGGTTCTAATGAGATTAGCAACCTAGTTTAATCTTTTAAGTTAGTTTAATAGGATTAAATTGATTGGTATAAAAGATTAAAATTGTATTAAATTTATCTATAAGGGACCCTTTGTCTAAGGTGGGTTATGTCTAGGCTGGGGTTCTTAAGCTGACAGAAATGGAACACCCCTACCTGGGAACCTACCTGGAAGGTGAATTAGATAGATTTTTTACAAGCATGCGACAGTTGGTCAAAGACTTCGTTAAAGAGTTTAAGGGATGATGATCAAAAGTTGTTTCAACTATCCAAGGTAAAAGTTACACTTGGGAAATCCTACAAAGAGACTTGGTTAAAATTCTTAGCTGTGTTTTTTCTAAGTAACTAAACCCCAGGTTATAAAATACTGAGTGGGAAGAAGAGATATATCTGATATGTCAATGATTCTACTCACGTTTCTCTCTGAATGTTCATGCCGTGAGATGCATGCTTGGCTTCGTGTTGCCTTAGGAGCATCCCCCTTGGGATGATGCTTGCATGAGTCAATATGAAGGTGGATGGAGAGAGTGTTTATAGTAAATGGGTGAAGGGTGTGTGTCAACACGTCCTACGGTCTCTATCATTGGTTCACACCATGAGATCATTCTGTACTCTCTCGTGGAACCTTCGGTGTGTCCCCCTTCAGATGGGTTTTGTGCAATTGCTCAAGATTAAGGTGAACTCTAGAAATGGATAGGGTCGCTTTATGTTTTACACCAATCGGATTTTTTCCCCTTCAGATTGACTTCTTGGGGTAGACCTCTAGGGCCTAAAATTGTGGGTCACACTTATGGGAGATTGTTAAGTAAGTTAATGATCTCTTGACCAAATCAATGATGGCTAGTTATTATAGGAGAAAGAGTTGTTCTTGTATTAATGATTGGTTGAGAACTTCTCAGTTCAAAGGAGGGATAATTGACCTCCCTTCGGTGACTTTTGTCCTAAACCTTTGAAGCGCATTGCGAAACTAGATGTCACACGGGGTTCATGTTAGTTTTGCTAAACCTTATTGGATGTTGTTTTGTTTTTCAACGGGTATTTTCTTAAAACCTAATGTAGGTCAATGTATTTTTGTTTTCGAAAACTTGTTAGTATTTCCATTTAATGCCTCAAATTTGATCGATTACATAAAGTGGAAAGAGTCGTGTAAAATGTTTTTCATGGTAAACAACCTTGAATTTGTCATGGTTGAGAAATCTCCTCAAGTCCGGACCCTGGATGCACTACGAAGTGTTCGTAATGCATATGAGGTGTGGATGAAGGCTAATTCATTCGCCCGACTTCACATTTTGGCTAGCATACTTGATGTTTTGGCCAAAAGGGTTGAGAAAATGGTCATTGCACGCGAGATCATGGACTCATTGCAAGATTTGTTTGAACGTCAGTTCTTACTTTTCGAGCACAAAGGGATGGATGACAAAACTAGTAGTGTCAGTTCCTAAGTTAAACTCCAGGAAAAGGAAGCAATTGTTGCTAACTCTGTTGAAATTCATGGAAGAGAAGTGTTCTCTGAAATGCAACTTAGAGATTATTTAGGTTTTGGTACAGATCCCACTACTCTCCAAAAGAGGAAAATGTCTGAAGACAGTAAATGTGATTTATTGGTCTTAGAGATGTGTTTGGTAGAGAATAAGGATTCTGCCTGGATCCTTGATTTGGGTTATCAACCATGTCAGTTCTTCTTACCAATGATTCAGTTCCTGGCAAACATTGTCACAGGGAGAGATGACTCTTCGAGTTGGTACTGGTGAGATTGTTTCAGTTGTTATTGTAGGCAGACTGAAATTATTTTTGGACAAGAAACATTATCTGTTACTGGATAATATTTTCGTAGTTCCTCATATTAAGAGGAACTTAATCTCGGTTTCTTGTCTCATTGAACAAGGGTATAATGTCTCATTTTCTAAGAAAAAAGTGTTTATTTTCAAGAATGGAATGGAGATTGGTTTTAGATCAATGGAAAGTAACTTGTATGTACTAAGGCCATTAGTCATAAAAGCCTTGTTTAACACTGAAATGTTCAAATTAATTAGGATACTTTTCATCTAGTTAAGTTAACTATTTAGATTAATTGGACTCTCATCTAGCTTTTCTATGTGAGTTGGCATATAGGAATTAATTCGATAAATTTATGATCAAGTTGCAATTGGGGAATGACTCTAAAGCTTAAGCAAGACCATTTAATTATTGAATTTGATCTCTATTACTTTCTACAATTTATTTTTCATACAATTAAACACATCAATTTCAAAACCCTTTTTGGTTACCTCGATCGTAACTCGATTTAATAGAAAAATTTGATGATTCCCTATGTTCAACCCATACTACCACTATACACTTTCTGGTAGAAACGGTTATTCATTTGGTCCGAAATTAGGTGACGAATTCCACACGCACGGTATCAAGCATGACATCTACAGGGAAGGTTCTTACCCCTAAAACTCTTCTTATCGAAAAGCTACCTAATAGTAGCTTTTAACGTTGCTTGCAAAAGACTAAAAATCAAATCAAATTTATAATTCACCGAACCAACTACTTATACTACTAAGTAGCACAAGCAGCAAGTCTGGAGTCAAACTACAAGAAATCTCGAATGTAGTTTCAAGCTAATTAGGATTTCTAGCTAAAGTGGTTATAGAGGGGTTTTGGAATAGATTGAGTGTTTAAAATGAGGAAAATAAAATGAAAAATTTTAAATTGAATGAAAATAAAAGAGCTGGAAAATAAAAGAAATGCCTAGCTTAGGACTTAGAATCAACCCAATGTTCGATTAATCATAGTATTACAAAGGATTATCTCTCTTAATTTAATGTGTTTAGTCAACTTACCTGGATAGCCAAGACAAGTGCCTTAATTACTAATTAATCACTCAATCAAAATAGACGCATGATTAAGTTGATTCGATAGCATCCATATAAACCTCACATTTACTTTAATTAATTTCTTAATTAGATTGTTTGGGTTCGATAACGTCCATAATAAGAAAACAATCACATTAAGCTCGATGGGTTCAACTAAGACGATTAATAACATGGATAGCCTAAGTTATTAATCAATTGTGTTCTTGAATTATCCTAATAATACAACGTATATAGGGTTATTCTAAACAACCTAAAATTCACAACAAGCATGCTTTGGAATAACACATTAAAGCATTCCTAATCTCTAGCAATAAAAAAATGAATGATGGTTGATCAAGCCTATCATACATCTAAACATAGAAATTAAAAAGCATTCAAGAACCATAGAAAATAAAAAAGAAATATAGATTTAGAACAAAAATCCTCACAATAGATCCATGGATTTCACCTAGACTTAAGCTAACAACTCACCTTAGCAACGAGATCCATCCAAGATAAGCTTTACAATCATCAAATACACCCAAGAATGAAGAACTACAGAGGGAAGGAGAAGGAAAGAAGAGAATTTTAGGCTGGGGGCTGAAAGCCCGAGATAATGACCTAAAATTTGGGCAAAAACCCTTTTATAAAAGTGGCCAAGCGTCACTACGCTCCAGGGAAGCATCGCGATGCTGGATTTTGTTGCTGCAACATAAGCCTTCAACGTATTGATGCCTAACTTTACGCTCTTACACGACGTGTTTCCGTATCCATGGAACTTTGAAGCATTGCAATGCTCCAAGGTAGCGTCGTAACGCTCCTTGAATTGGTGCTCTCAAGTTGACAGCATAATTCATAACATAAAGAGGAGAGTAGCAACGTTGACTCTAGGGGAAATTTGGTCATTTTCCTTTTTCTTCACAGTTGATGGTACGAAGCTCCATTTTCGCTCATTTTTCTCTGGTTTCGGCTCTGGTGGTCTGTTCTACCTCTTTTTTGCTCAATTCTTATAAAATAACATAATAAACACATTAAATAGAAAAATGATCCATAATTAAGCTAAGGAAAATAACACTTTTATGGTGCTATCATTGCCCTACCCTCAATAGTTCCAAAAGAGGAATTTGGATGCACAATTCACCCAATTCTTAGATATGTTCAAGAAGCTTCACATCAACATATTATTTGCTGGGGAACTAGAGCATGCCTAATTAAGTGAAGTTAATGAAGGAGGTGTTGTCCAAAAAGAAAAAATTCAAAGAGTATGAAACTGTGAATCTGATAGAAGAGTGTAGTGCCATCCTACAAAAGAAGCTAATTTAGAAATTAAAAGATTGTGGGATTTATACTATTCCAAATGTAACACCCCGAATTTTCATTCTTTAAATTATCTTGAATTGTTTTGGCGTTATTTAGTTAAATTGAGGCCAAAATTGAATTTATGAGGTAAGTTATTTAATTTAAATGATATTGTAAGGATTTGGTATTTAAAATCAATTTAAGGAAAAATTGGATTAATATATCTAGAGATAATTTGGAGAAGAAGTTTGAAAAGAAGAGGGGAAAGAAGGGGACATTTAATCATGCATGTCTTATTATTCGGGAATTTTGATATTTATTTGAGAGAAATTGGATAAATGAATGTGGAAGTTGGAATTTAATTAATTTGTTAAATTAATTTCAATTTAATTATTTTTCATTAATTGGACTCACATTTACGGTCAAAATTATATTATAAAAAGATAATTTAATTTTATTAAGTCGTAGAAGGTATAAAATATATTGGAGGAAAATTTTGGATTGAAAATAAAGAAAAGGAAAAGAATTAGAATTTTGGAAATTAAAAAGAATTTAAAATTTAAGAAGGAAAAGGGGAAATTGTAGTTTTAAATTTATCCTCTTTAATTTTTGATTTTGGATCTAAATTAGAAAAGACAATTAATTTAAATTGAGTTGATAAGAGAAATTTGGATTTAATTTAAATTAATTAGATTATGGAATTTTTAATTTAGTTAGATTGTGAAATCTTTAATTCATTTAGAATATGGATTCCCAAATTAGTTAGATGATGAATTTTCTAATTAATTAAAATACAGATTTTCAAATTAGAGAAAATGTCATATTTAAAAAGAAAATCTAATTTATCTACTACTTTAATTAATCTACTACTTCAAGTTATGGAATCCCAAATAATTTAGGATCATGGTTATTTTTTCTCTATAGATAGAATCATCAACTTCATTCCAAACCATTCACTTCATTCCAAAAAGAGGTCAATTAGAGAGAAAAATCTCTGTTACTTTCACATTGTTTTAGTCGTTCGTCATTGTGTATCTATCAATCACCACCGCTCGTCGAATTTTTATTTGATGAGTTTTCTTTGGATTTCTTGATTGATTCTTTAGTACACACTGAATTTTAGGCCAAACTTGATTTACCCATATGATTTGAAGCATCGATTCAAGTTTTTGAAAATCGTTAATGTACTGTTCAACAAGTTACGAAGCATTATGGTACATATTCGGTGAATATTAAGACTATGAAACTTTTTCGATCAGTTATAAATATTAGAAATTGGACTTTAAATCCTAAATTATGGTTTATGTATAGATTTGAATCTTTAAATGAATTTTGGAATAAATTTAGAGCAAACAAAGCATTTGATAAGTTATTTGAGAATTTTAGACTGAATTTAGATATAAAATTTATGTGTTTAGGGTGAAATTAAAGGTTATATTTATGTGTTAGGAACGCTAATTCAAGTTTCTGTTGGAGATTGATTTCTTAGATTAATTAGAATTTCAATCCGAGGTAAGTATCTTACTATTGGTTCGCCTTCAAACCAGTCGCCCCAACCTTATGATGATGATAAGACTATTTAATTTAATATTATGGACTGTTTTGACTGAAAAGTTTATGATATGATGAATGAGGATGTTTTGGTACTTTTTCATAAGTGACTGTGATTATGATGAAGTATATATATATGTGGACTGATGCATGCTAAGTATATAAAGTAATAACCTTCTTATTTGGGCAGTGTACACCTTACGACTGATTGTGTGTTCCTTTGGGTTCACATCTATGACTGATATATGCACTATTGGGTTCACATATATGACTATTTTGTGTAGCTTCAATATACACTTATGACTGACATGTGCTTCTTTGAGACACACCTACGACTGATATGTGTACCTTTGGGTATACACCTATGACTAACATGTGCTTCCTCGGGACACAACTACGATTGATATGTGTACCTTCAGGTATACATCTATGACCAACGTGTGCTCCTTGAAGACACACCTACGACTGATATGTGCACCTTCGAGATACACGCCTATGACTGATATGTATTTCCTTCGGGATCACGTTTATGACTGATTGTAGTTTTCTTTGGGTTCACCACGACCGATATGCTATAGGATGTACACTTTCTCCTAGATAGGAAGATTAACATGTTACCTAGAGGGCCCGATAGTGGGTCACTTACTGAGTATTGATGTACTCATCCTTTTTTATTTTATGTTTTTCAAGCAAGGATAGTAATAGACCGAAGAGGGACACGAGGGACCCATGATCGTGCCATATGGGACAAGAAAACTTTTAATTGGGAACTCGATGTTAAACAGAAAATTTTAATAATTTGTTTGTTTTTTTCCATAAATGTTTTTAGGGAACCCAGAGCAGAAGTTTTATTCATTTGTTTAGTTATTGATTTGATAAAATGATTTGAAGTATCATTCCTTTGTTAAAGAATTTGACTTCAAAAGTCAAAATTTTTTAATGTAAATGTGTAATTATGAAGTAATGAACCACATTAGAGATCTCGAAAAGTCGGATAGTTATGTCATGCACCAATGGCCCTCTTTCTATTAAGAAAGTCATATATAATTTAGGTGCTACTATTAATCTTATGCCTTTGTTTTTCTACAGGATATTAGAACTCAAGGAGGTGAAACCTACAATAATTTCACCATAGATGGGTGATAGATCCTTAGTTTATCCACCAGGTATAGTTATGGATATTTTAGTAAAGGTGGGCCAATTTATCTTTGCTGCAAACTTTGTGGTCTTCGACATGGAGGAAGACTTTGAGATCCCCATTATCCTAGGAAGACCATTCTTCGTCATAAGCAGAGCACTAATTGATGTAAAGGAAGGTAAGCTGACCTTCAGAGTTAGTGATGAAAAGGTAACTTTCAATATATATTGATCCTTAAAGAGCTCAAATGAGGTACATATTTGTCATAGGGTTGATAGCATTGATGAGACTACTTTTCAGCACGAGTTGTAATACTTATTGACTCTCTTCATAAGAATAGGAAAATGAAACTAGGTGATATGTCTGATGATATTTATATAATTGATGACTCTCCTAATGATTGGTTTAGTTGTGTACCCGTTAGGCAGGGTAGTTACAATAATATGATTCAATGATGTGGAGGCAATAATGACATATCAAAACCACCATGGGAGTCGACGTGAAACGAGAGCCTCGTTGATAATTTATAGAAATGCAAGTTATTTTATCTCTCTCATCTAAAAGAATAAGAAAAAACTCTGAAATTACGACATTTTTGTGAAATAATTCATATAAGTAATCAAAGTATGTGATCATACATCTTCATTGCTTGATCTACCTAAAACTTGAGCTAATGTTAATACAGAATGCCCATTGATGCAGTCAAACAAGAACTATCAAAGACAAACACATGATCGCATAACCAATTAAGTTGGTAACTTTAGGCAATGAAGCATGGTATGACATAGGCAGTGGAAGTCAAATCACAAATTGAGCTGGTGGCTGACAAAAGAACTTCGTTGAAGATTCAATGAACTTCTGATGCGTTGCAGGCGACACGTCAGGATATGGAATTTAATGCACCTTACCAGCAAAATCATGAGTGAGAGAAGAGAAGTCATCCTCAGATGCTTATAAATATCCATGCAATCGCCATGCAAGAACATATACTAGCGACACCAAATTTTTTAGAAGGAAACTCTGTAAAACATCCTTCTCGTTCAGCCATAAAAATACCCTAGTGAGAGCTTGGGTCTCTTGTGGAAGAAGAGGAGCTCCATTTTTCAATATTTGCAGTGAAGCAGTCATCAATGGAGCTGAAGGAAGCAAGACATTGCGCACCACGACTTGATTCTCTATCCCTTTCTTTATCTTAAAGTGTATTTATGTTGTATTGTTAATGCTGAAAAGTTCAAAGTCTGCAATATAAACATATATTTATTCCATCCTTTGTTCATTTTCTCCATCATTATCATGAGTAGCTAAATTACTTTATGGAATGAGAAGCATATAGCTAGCACGGACTAAGCAACAAAAGAATCATGCAACCAACTTGTTTTATGTATCCCTACATGTGTCACTTGGATGAATCGAAAGATTACTCTAAGTAAATTGAATCTAGATTTGAAACAACACAGATTTAGAACTCATAAAACAATAGGAGATGCTGCTTAAAAATAAGTACATCTTTTACATTTTGCACTCATTGCATGCATCCTAGAGATAGAATAGTGTTGCTAGATATCATGAGAAGTGTTGGTCGTAATATCAAATGCATTACTTGAACGCATGATTCACATAGTTGCTTAGGAAGTGTTTGTAAAAATTATTCTCAACCCTATCATCACATATCAGTATCCAACAACTGCCGCTCACACTATTTCACTTAAGTTACAATCCTCATCGCATAAAGTTTAGAGTTGGAATGATACCAAAAATTGACCATTTGATTGAACATTTCATTTGCGTTAAGATCGGAGTATTAGTTCCATTACACACTTATAAACAATCCCTGAGTTTGATCCTAGACTTACTAGGACCCTGGTTGAACTTGCACTTAGGTTCTACCAGGTAAAACAAAGCGTTATAACCTCATAATCATTATTCATCTCATCACACTCATCCAACTAAAAGAGTTTAAACTTAGCGCTTCTTGGGAGGTAACCCAAGTTTTATTGCTTTATGCTTGTTGTTATTTTTAGTTTTATTTAGTTTAAATGGAGCCACTCTTATCGTTACAACTACTTTTCAAGAACATTGCTCAATACAAAGTACTCATTCCATCAGCCTATTTGGTGGACTTCCACATGCTCTCAACCTTGTATAGTTCTTCAGGTGAATTTTTTTCATTCTTTTTATGCATTGGGGAACAATGCGTCATACTAATTTTAGGGTGGAAGGTGTAATGTATGCATACTTTTATTTTTCTTTTATTCTGTTATGCATGTTAATGAGAAATTATGGATATATGTATGTTAGTTGACATTTGGACTAATGTTCTCGATTTTTTAGTAGAAAAGATATGAGCAAGTCTTTATGCAAACTTTTGATGATGATTTACTATGATGTACTTTGAATATGCATGTTAGATAATCTACTGTGGAAATAAAATAGCAAATTCTTGAGTTATGATCTATTTAAGTCCCTCTTTGATTTTTTTTCATATTTTGAACATATGGTTACTCTAATTTAGAACCTCTAACAAAATAATGATTTAATTTGAGTCAATTTAATTGTCACATTGAAAGGCCTCACTGATTAGAGAGTCATCTTTCATAATGGTTGGTAATGTTTTACTAAGGAATGAAAATATAGTTTTATTTGCTTGCTAAAAATATTGTGTACAAAAGATTGGATGAACAAAAAGAACATCAAAAGTAGAGTTGAAAAAAAAACTTATAATGTTTTATGCATAAATAGAGGTAAAAAGAACTACCGTTATGTGATCGGTTAGGATGCCTGAAAAACGTCTAGGTACGAGTCCCGACGGTGAATGTGTGAAAGCTAGTGCTCCTAGGTAAAAGAATGCAAGTTTAGGGATCCCTTGAGTGTGGTTTTAGGAACCTTAGTTCTTGTGTTTTCTTTTGGATACTTGATGATTGATTTATGAGCTAGAGTAGGGAAAAACTGGACAAACTCTATTAAATCTAATATCGATTTTTGAGTTTTGATTTGAATGTTATTTGGACAAACTCTATTAAATCTAATATCGATTTTTGAGTTTTGATTTGAATGTTATTTGCACAAACACACGTGGGGATGAAAAGATTTGGCCTTGAAATTTCACAATAAAAGATGTGCTTGAATGTTTATACTTATGGTTCTAGCATGTTATTCATACTATCGAGGCATAAATTAATTACATGTATATTTAGAATCTTTCCTATGGTCTTATTCTATGTTTGCTCGGGATTAGCAGAATTGAAAATTTGGTGTGGTGAAAAACATCTAAAATATACATAATAAGCCTTTGATTTAGGATAGTTTTTATATGATTTTAGTAGATTTAATGTCATTTGTTAGTGATTTTCTGAGGTTATATTAGAGAATGAGATTTAGAACTAAAATGAATTAAAAAGGAAATAAATATATCCAAGGAGGTCAAAACCAAGTCAATTATCGAAATGAGGGAAAAAATGGAAAAAAAAAAAATCAAATCTTGCCCAAAAATAGGGCAACATTGTGGTGACGCAAAATTGAGAAACATACTAAGTAGGAGGCATGCATAACGCCTGTTCAATGTCTAGGCATTGAAGCAGCAATATTGAAACACTCGCTTGTGCCACATGGCACACTACGCAGTGGTGAGACGAAGACAGCGTCGCGACACTGTTTAATAGCGCCGCAGTGTGCTAATTTAGGAAAAAATAGTATTTTTGGAGCATTTCTTCTATATAATATCCTAGGACTTTGGCCGTCGAGTGAAGGGGAGACGCAATGAAATTAGAAAGTCTTAGAGAGTGTTTTAGCCTAAAAGTAGAGGGAGATATTTATAGATTCCAGGGTGAAAATCGAGGTGTTTCTGACTTGTTCCATTGGCAGGATTCATCACGATAATAGTATTTTCTCTTCTCTTTGTTCTCTTTCTTTTTCATGGTTGTTATAATGTATAAGAGTATGATTGTAGCATCGATGAGTGCTTAAACATTATAGTTCTAGGGTGTTGATGAACTTATTTATGGATTTAAGTTAATGCATATTATTTACTATGGATTTATGTTCTTGAATGTTTTCTAATATTATTGTGCCTCATATATTAATTGATCTTCAATGCTGTTAAAATAAATATTCAATTTCATAGGTTGTATGATTAATTGGATCTTTAATATTGGCTTGTTATCAAACCATCATGAAACTAGTTAGGTTTGGTAATGAAAGGTTATCATGACTATTCTTAATATCATGCTTCTTAATTTTATTTTAAGTAGTTAGTAATCAATTAGGTTTGTATGAGAAAAGTTTGTTATTGAAATATAATAATCCCGGAAAAAGTTTCTAGACTTAAACATATCATTGACACAATAATCCACAAGAATCTTTGCATTACTTAATGAAGTAATTAAGGAAATCAACACCCTTGAACATCTTTGTCTCATGAATTTGCACTTGTTTTCATTTTTTTCCTTTTATTTTCAAAATTAAAAATCAAGTCATCACAAGTCCAATCCTTAGACAAAATCGAAATGATTTTAGATTAACTAAGCATAATCCAGATATTTGATCTCTAGAGGACGATACTCAGTCTACGGACTGTTTTATTATATTTAACTTAAAACGTGCACTTGCGTCAAACCAAATTGTGGTGAACACTTTCCCCTATTGCAAAGCTGGCTTAACCCAGAAAGTTGGGCTACTTCCAGCCGACTAATGAATCAATTGTGTACATGTTGAGTCCCAAGAGACCGTTTGCGAAATAAGTAATAACATGATCAGATGCAGGTACATATTACCAATAAGTAATAGTATGGAAAGTATTCCAAGTATAGTATCCAAATAGTCCATTTTTTAAATTCAAATTTAGAAGAAAAAGCTTTCATATTGAAATCAAAGATAACCAATAAAAATAGTTGAATTGTGGTATTGCAATTGAAAATGTAAATAATAATGAAAAATAGGGGATGTGACAAAATCTGAGCCCTTCGGATAAGAAACAATACAACCACACAACAACCACATCAACCCACTTCTATCAACGTAGAACAACTTTTATTTAGCCTTGTTTTCAAGTATCCTTAGAAGCCTAAGTCATTAGTCTTATATTTCTATAGGTAATTAGGTCATAGATAGTTTCATACAATCTCTTAGTCATACGGTAGCATAAGTTTAAATTAACAAGATAACATAAATTTCAACAAAAGATATCAACAGTAAAACAGTTACATTCTGTTTATTAGTTACAACAATTTATTTGTTACATTCTGTTATAACAATTTATTTGTTACATTCTGTTACAACAGTTAAGATTATGTTTGAGTTTGATTCTGTTTGAGTTTGTTTGTATTTTCCAGCTGTTAGTTAGTCAAGCAAACTAACAAGTTCTTCTATAAAAGGAACTTGAAGTATGTAAATACAATAAGTGAAAGTAATGAGAAAGTATTTCTATATACCTTCTCTCTCTATTTATTATGGTATCAGAGTATTTCCGCAAGAGAGAAAATAAAAAAACCCACCTGAACGCCATTACCCTCGTGCAGTCCTATCATGACGACACCCTCGTGTAGTCCTATCATGACGACATCAGAGAGTTTAACATCCGACAACTCTTCGGAACTTGACGCCCAAATGAATCTCTTAATCCTTCATCATTCAATCATCCCAACCACCAATCTGGTATCTACACCACTTGCATGATCAAGCAATTACTCTTCATGGACCAGAGCAATGAAACTTGCATTATCAGGGAAGAATAAGATTGATTTTATTACTGGAACGATTAAAAAACCATCAGAAGGAAGCTTACAATCAGCATGGAGATGTAATAGTGATGTGATAACCTCATGGATTATCAACTCAGTCTGAAAAGAAATTGTTGCCAGCATAGTTTACAAGGGAAGCGTCAAAGAGATATGGGATGAATTAAAAGAAAGGTACTGTCAGTCCAATGGGCCACATATATACCAGTTGAGAAAGGATCTTGTAACTACTACTCAAGGAAACCTTTCAGTGGAAGTATATTACGCAAAAATCACTACGATATGGCAAGAACTTGTTGAATACAGACCAACGGATGAATGTACTTGTCAAGGGTCAAAGAAGATGATAGAATTCTTGAATGCAGAATTTATAATGACATTCCTTATGGGCTTAAACGAGTCATATGCACAAATCAGAGCACAAATTCTATTGATCGACCCTTTGCCAGCAATAAACAAGGTATTCTCTCTTATCATCCAAGAAGAAAGGCAAAGATCCATTGGATCCACACCTACAGTTGAAAGTATAAATCTAATGGCTAATGCTGAGAAAAGATTTACATCTAAGAAATCTAAGAAGAAAGATACTCGGCCAGTATGCACTAACTGTGGATATAGAGGTCATATTTCTGACAAATGTTATAGACTACATGGTTATCCACCAGGGCATAGACTAGCAAATAACAATTCATTCCATCAACAAAGGCCGCAGAACTCTATGCAAACTAGTAATGACAAGCCATTAGAAGCTCCTAAGAATAATCGGTCTGCCTTATTTGCCAGCCTGAATAATGACCAATACTCACAGCTCTTGAACATGCTACAAACACACTTGAATACTCAACAAATTGATGAGATCCCTAAGACAGATACTACCCACATAACAGGTACATGTCTCTCTACTTCACTCATCGATTCTTGTTGGATCATTGATTCTGGAGCCTCTTCTCATATATACCACGATAAATCTATTTTTAAAGAACTACACAGCACTCAAAATATTTCAATTATACTACCAACTAAAGCTCGTTTGAAGGTTGAGTATGTAGGGGACATTCTAATAGCAAAACGGTTGATATTGAAGGATGTTCTATACATTCCTGATTTCAAATACAACCTGCTATCAGTGAGTACTTTACTTAAGGATGGAAGATATTTAATATCCTTTACTAACACCAATTGTATCATTCAGGACAAGTTAGTTTCGAGAACGATTGGGAGGGCTGAACTAATCAGTGACCTATACTTACTCAAAGTAAATGATGGAAAGAATAAAGACTTGTTTATTGAATCTGCAGACTGGCCTATTGAATCTGTTGTGTATTTGTGTAAAGCTTCTGCAACTACTTGGCATAATCGTATGGGACACCCCTCTATTAGTAGAATAAAATAATTGTCAAAGATTATAGAGATTTCTGATTTCTCAAATTGTAAACAATTCTGTCATATTTGTCCTTTAGGTAAACAGAAGCGTCTTTCATTTCCTGCCTTAAATAAAGTTGCTGAGAATATTTTCGACCTTGTGCACTGTGATATATAGGGTCCCTTTAAAACCCGAACACATGCAGGTCATACTTATTTTGCCACTATTGTTGATGATAAATCAAGGTACACATGGATACATCTCTTGAAAAATAAAAGTGACATTCTACAAGTCATTCCCAGTTTCTTCAAACTTGTTGAGACTCAATTCTCAAAGAAAATCAAAAGTTTTCATTCTGATAATGCTCCTGAATTAAATTTCAGAGAATTTTTTACCAAAATAGGAACTATTCATCAGTTCTTCTGTGCATATACTCCTCAACAGAATTCAGTGGTTGAAAGGAAACATCAACACCTTCTCAACGTTGCAAGAGCCTTAATGTTTCAGTCCAATGTTCCTCTCACTTTTTGGGGAGAATGTGTCCTCACTGCAGCATACTTAATCAACAGAAAACTTATGGTTTTACTATCCAACAACACTCCCTATGCTGTTTTGTTTAACAAAACTGTTGACTATGGCTTCATAAAGACGTTCGGATGCCTTGCCTATGCTTCTACACCAACAGTCAACAGGTCTAAATTCGATCCAAGAGCAAGACCATGTGTCTTCATGGGATATCCATCAGGTATAAAGGGCTATAAGCTATATGATATGCCTAAAATGACATTTTTTTTATCTCCAGGGATGTCTTATTCTTTGAATAAAGGTTCCCATTCCAGTCTGTCAAAGAAGACAACAAGCCCATTTCACATGATTTTATTGATCAGTTTGTCATACCAAGTACACTATTTGATCACTTTGAAAACAAAGAGATTACTGAAAATCTTCTTGTTAATACTTTAGAACGCTTATGTGAGGATAACCACGGTATTGATGATTCACAACCTCATATTGAAACCTCAGAAGAAACCAATCATACCACCCAAACAACCATTCCCACAGCCCCAAGAAGGTCATCGAGAGCACATTACCCACCCTCCTACCTAAAAGACTTTCATTGTAACCTCACATCCCACAGAAAATCACCCTTTCCTCTTCACAAATACCTCTCATATAATACTTACAACCAAAACCATAAGACATACATCCTAAATGTCACTTCCATCTATGAACCCACCTATTACCACCAAGCCACGAACCACTAGATTTGGAAGAAGGCTATGGCAGAGGAAATAGAAGCCATGGAACGAACTAATACATGGACTATTGTCTCTCTTCCAAAGAATCATCATACCGTTGGGTTTACAAAGTCAAGTACAAACAAGATGGAACAGTTGACAGATATAAGGCGAGACTTGTAGCAAAAGGATGCAATCAACAAGAAGGATCAGACACGTTCTCACCTGTCGCCAAAATTGTCACTCTTAAAGTCTTCTTCGCCCTTACTGCATCCTACAATTGGTCACTCACTCAAATGGACATCAATAATGCCTTCCTAAATGGTGATTTGTTTGAAGAAGTGCATATGTCTTTGCCATTGGGTTATCAAACCTCACAAGTACCATGGAAAGGTGAGAAACTAGCCTGCAAACTTAACAAATCTATATATGGGCTGAAACAAGCCTCGAAACAATGGTTTCTCAAGTTTACAGTTGCGCTATCTTCACATGGCTTTCATCAATCCAAGTCTGATTATTCTCTTTTTACCCAAGGACATGGACATGATTTTGTAGCATTGTTAGTATATGTAGATAACATATTACTAACCGGACCATCCCCTCAAATAATCAGCTTAGTCAAAGAAGTCCTCAAACGACATTTCAAACTCAAGGATTTAGGCCATGCGAAATATTTTTTGGGATTAGAATTATCCAGATCTCAACAAGGGATTATGATTTCCCAAAGAAAATATTGCCTCTAAATACTTGAGGATACTGGATTTCTTGAAGCTAAACCAGCTACAACTCCTATGGATCCCAATTTGAAACTATCAAAGAATAAAGGAGAGCTTCTAAAGGCAGATGACATCATATGTTATAGGAGACTGATTGGCAGGCTTATATATCTTTAAATATCTCGGCCAGACATATGCTTTGTTGTTCATCGGCTAAGCCAATTCATCCACAGCCCTACTAAAGCTCACTTCAATGCCGCTCATCACTTACTCAGGTACCTAAAATGGTCTCCTGGACAAGGCATTTTAATCAGCCCTATCACTTTCTTTCATTTAAAAGCCTTTGTGGATGCTGATTGGGGATCATGTCCTGATACTAGAAGATCCATTACTGGTTTTTGCATATTCCTAGGGGCATCTATCATATCATGGAAATCAAAGAAAGAAGCCACCGTTTCTAGATCTTCTGCAGAAGCGGAGTACAGAGCACTAGCTTCAGTTACTAGTGAATTAATGTGGATCTCTCAACTCTTCAAAGATCTTATGGTTAAGATCCTAATGCCCACTACTGTATCCTGGGACAATCAAGCTGCTATTTCCATTGCCTCTAATCCAATGTTTCATGAGAGGACAAAACACATAGAAATTGATTGTCATTTTATTCAGGACAAGATAGCTGATGGGTTTCTTAAGGTTCTCCCTATCCAATCTAGTCAACAACTCGCAGACATGTTCACTAAAGCATTGCCTACATCTGTTTTGTCTAAATTAGTATCCAAGTTTGGCATCATTTACATTCATCGTCCAACTTGAAGGGGAGTATCAACAGTAAAACAGTTACATTCTGTTTATTAGTTACAACAATTTATTTGTTACATTCTGTTATAACAATTTATTTATTACAATAGTTAAGATTCTGTTTGAGTTTGTTTGTATTTTCCAGCTGTTAGTTAGTCAAGTAAACTAACAAGTTCTTCTATAAAAGGAACTTGAAGTATGTAAATACAATAAGTGAAAGTAATAAGAAAGTATTTCCACATACTTTTTCTCTCCATTTGTTAAAAGAAATAAAAAGTAAGAGAGAGATACAATGTGATTGCATTTAACTAAGGCATATTATCCTTTATGGTATCCACAAGATTGAATTTGTTACGAAAATTAGCTTGTAAGTAAAGATAAATAAGAACATTTCGTTGAATAAAATGTCATGAGTTATAATGTAGAAAAAGAATGAAATAATAGAAAAACATTGAAGAAATGTAACAAGAAATCTGAAAAATAATGGATTGTGCTCTTAAGCCAAACCTACGTACATGTTAGGGTTCTCTTTAGGATTGGTTCAAATTTTCTCAAGGTGAATCTCATTCGTACAACACGTCCTCACGAAGTACGATATCCTAGTGGGGTTCCCACATTTGATCAAAGGAACTCTCGTTCTTGAAGAGGATGAGCTTTTCTGTCACTAGCATATAAGATTTTGTCAAACTTAATTCTTCCTTCTTTCAATGATTCTGGTGCTTTATCTAGACTCTATATGGTTAGGTGGTAATCGAAATCCATGTTACATGAAACCCTAGTTGAATTTAGGATCTGATCGACAAGAATTTTTTGCCAACTCTTGATCAAACAATTCTACTCCCACCTTAGAATGTAGTAGTGGTAGCATGGGTCAAATCCACAAGGAAGCGAATGGGGGGAGGGGGTGGTTTGAGATGAGTTGGTTACAATAGAAGTAAAGTGCATGAAAAGTAAAGAAAGTGAATTGTGATAATTAATGAAAAATCCCTACCTTGAGTTCATTCAGAATTCTCCTATTAGTTTGGTTGATCATAAAATTATCAAAACTTGGTTTCAATTATTTGTTTGTAATTAACCTAATTAATTAGGTTTCAATTATTTGTTTGTAATTAACCTAATTAATTAAAGAATCTAATTAATCGACCTAATTATCTTATTAGCCTAAGGTGGATGGATGAAAAGCATACTAATTCAATTAGCCTAATAACATTAAAATCAGGGAAAAAGTTAAGTTCAACATTTAACAGGAAAAGCCATGATTAAATATTTAATTGATTACCTCTTAGGTTGATTAGAACAATGTTCATCGTTATAAACAATAATTTACAAGCTAATCTAACATTTTCCTACTTGTGCATTAAAATACAATTTTATGTCACGTATTGCAAATTAACCCTTAGCCATTGATTATAAATCCTTAATCAATTTATTAGGCAATTGCAAGATAGTAAGTCATAACTTATTGAATCAGAATGGAAATAAAAAATAAATAAAAACCGAATTCAAATGCTTACAAGTTTACATGAAATGGGAGAAAATCCTAAAAATTCAGGCTAAAACAAGTACGTTAGCTAACAATCGGCTTCATGATCAATGAGAACATTATCCCAATTATTAAGATTGACCTAAGATGAGAAAAGGAAGAGAAAATTAAGTGTAGAGAAAAGTGGTTGGCGGCGAGATGGTGGCTAAGCCTTCAAACCTATAAGAAACTGGTTGACCTTGACGCTACTACGCTTATGCTCTACAATGTACTCTGGAGCATCGTGACACTTAATGTACTCCAACTCTCCAGAAACAGTGTCGCAGTGGCGTTTAGCAGCTCTACTGCGCTATATCCTTACTACCATGTTGGATTTTATATCCTAAAACTCACAGTTTGTAAATTGATAAACATTTTCTATAATCAATAGACTTATTATTGATTTTATAAATTGTATATATGAAAGTCTAAATACAATAAACTAAGACCCATGACTATTACATGAGTACTTGAACTTTATGTGGAGACATAAGAGTGGATCAGGTTCAAGTAAATAGTCAAAATGATCTATAGTACATGAATAAGGTTGGGTACCTTATTCTGGTAACACAATTGGATGCAACCTACTTTATAGTTGTTACAAAGAGTTGTAAAGTACTACATATGATATGATCCTAATTCATACATGTTATGACATGAGGAGTGGGGTCGTCCTATGCAATGAGTTTGCATAATATCGGACCAAGAAACAAGTCACTCTTACTTTATAATGCCGTTTATTGACTATTTCACTTAGATGACCTAGGTAACTCGATCTTAATCCTGAGCTAACTATGAACTCCTGTTTATTCGGGATTATCGTTAGATTTTCGTAGGTGAGCGTTGGCTCAACAGCGCCGGCTCAATAAACCTCCTATTTCAGAGGTAAGACCTAATAGATAGTTGGGAACACAGGGTGCAAGACGGAGTTCACACCTACCTGATTTAGGGATAGAAGAAAGGTTATTCTCTCAACTACTGAATCCAGGTCTTGAACAAGGGGCGCCACCCTCTCACTAGGTTGAGAAAGTTTGGTTTAGTAATTGGATCACAACCAATTGTTTATTAGAGGATCAGTAGGAACTTGAGGAACAAGACGTAATCTCAGAGGATAAAACAATATTTGACCCAACAGTTATTACAAATAACCTGTGAAGGTTCGAATTGTTGATTATGGTTAAATCATGTGGACATAATATATCTACAGTGAGGGGAGTGCAACTATGGGTTTTAGTGGAGTGATCCATTAGTTTACGAATGAGAGTTAATTTGGTTTAATGAGTTTAGCCAATTAAAATCAAATCATCGGCCCATGATCTGTAGGTCCACAAGGTCTCCTTACTAGCTCGTAATTGGATTAGCTCTAGTATAGCGTGATAAATTAATTGGGAATTAGCAATTATATGAGATATAATTAAATGTTAAATTTGAGAATTAAATGGAACAAGAGAATTTATATTTAAATATGATTTTAATATATAAAGATGTATATGTGTAAAAATTAATTTAATATTTGATATTAAATTAATTAGTTTTATTTAAAAATTAATTTATGAAATTAATTTTATAAAATTAAAATTTTTAGTTTTAAAATCAAAATGGATTTTAAATATCAAGTTTTGATTTTAAGATAAATTAGAAAATTGGAAAAAAACCATGCACAAATGGAATATTGAGATATTCTATTATCCATCTTCTTGATGCTCACACAATACTCATTTCCTCTTATTCATTAACTCCAATCATGAACTGCAAGTCATGCAATCTTCTTTGCATGTTCACCTACAATAAATAAAGAAGAATGGAGTGATTTTGAGGGATGCAATCAAGAGAATTTTAGTTCAAAATTCGTGGAGAAGAAAGTGTTCTTCAACAAGATTGCTGCTGTGAGCAAGTCTCCATAATCCTTTGATTCAAGCTTATTTTGAGTCCCACAACTCAAACTAGAGCACCAAGAGAATAGTGGAGAAGATCTTGAGGTGATCTGCAACGAGATTCGGAGAAGATTGCAGTTGGAGATTGAGCTTTTGAAGAAGTACGAGCTTATGAAGAAGTTCTACAAAGGTATGTCATGAAACTCACTTGTTTATGCAAAAACATGCTTTATATTTTGTCAAAATTAATGAAATAGAGTGCTTAATGACCATTGTTGCTTCCGTTGTAGCTGATACAATCATACATACCATTTCCTTAATATTTCTTATTCAACTTTTAAAGTTAAAAAATAGATATTGATCTTATCCTTTTATTTGGAGCTTATTAACATACTTTTTTTTTGGTCTTTTTCTTGGTTATGCTCCTTGGAAGAAGGTAGATTCTCGCATTAAAATTTTTAGTTAGAGATATGTAGGAGCATGGTGATAAGAGAGGTTTGACACATTATCCATGTAAAAGATTGTCATAACTCTGTGATGTTGAAATTGATTTATATAGTTATAGAATAATTGGCAAATATGATGGAATCACAGAGAAACCCAAAATTTTCTTCTGGATGTACTAAAGATTTATGCTTTACTTCCTTTTTTTTTTTTTTTTTTTGTTAAATTAATGCATATTTAAGCAGTTAATCATTGGAACAATAAGCCGCATAGTATTTGTACCATATTAACTTCAAATATTCACATGTGTCAGCAAATATGTTCATACATGCCCGACCTTTTTTGTTTTATTTTGAGCAAGTGTAGGCAACAACACAACAAAAATGAATATCATCGTCTTTTCTGTACTTTTGAGATGGTTAAATATTTTAATAAAATATTTTGTGTACACGTCTTAACTTCAAAGATGTGAATTTAAAACTTTATAAAACATGTGTACTTAAAATTTAGCTTGGTAACTTTATAGTTGTACTTTGATCGTTTAATGGTGGATATAACATGTTTACCATAAAATATGCTTCCTATATAAGTTCTTGTTTTCATTTCGAGACAAATGGTTGAAAAAAAGTCTCAAAGGAATCAAATTTTTTAAAAAAGAAAACTAAAATATTGAGATAAAAAATTGTCACATCAACCACTATAGCGAAATAAGAGATCATTTTAAAACGACTATTTATGATCATCTGACGTTATCTTAAATAGAGTCGCACTCTTGACATTTTTTAAGAAGTTGCAATATGTAATGCTTGTCTTTATCATCACATCAAGTGGCAAATAAATTACGTGTGGTAATTAGGGACATTTAAACCAAAGGTAGAACAATGCGACATCATCTTAGACTTATAAATAGTACTCTTACAACTTATGTTGTAATATCATCACAAATAGTGTGTAATGAATTTTGAGGGCTAATGACATTCTATTTTTGTCGCTAAAGACCATATTTCTTGTATCATTGATTCTGTAATAAGTAGATTTATATATTATTTTCAAATTTTAAACCAAAATTTTCATTTCTGTTTCCATTTTCTTTTTCTGTTTCTTTTCTTTTCTTTTTTTTTTTTAATTATTATTATTATTGTTTATTTTAAGAACCCCAAGTAAGAAAACCGTTATAGTTTCTTTTATTTATTTGTCTTTTTTTTTTTTAATTAATTCTTAACTTTCCATGCGCATATTTATGTATTATTTTAATTTTAATTTTTAAATTTTCCAATATGCATATTTATTATAGACCTTGGCATATATATATTTTAAAATAATATGTATATTTTATATACTATTTTAAGATATTAGTTTGAAAGGTGCATTATTTTTGTACTGAATATTGAATATTGAATATTACTTTTAATTTTTAGTGCACTTGCATCCCAACTAGAATTTTAGTTACCGTTTATAATTTTCACCGATGCATTTAGTCTCATTTTTATATTTTACAATCTCTAAGAAGAGTATAATTGAGTTGAACTTGAATCAACATCATTCAAAGTGAAAGACTTAAAAGTGGAAAATAATAACATAAAATTATAGAAACAATTCTATTCCTATGATTAATTTTGTATCAAAGACTTCTATTAAGCAACGTAAAGTTTTGATAATTGTTTTTCTTTATATATTTTCATGCCTATTAATTTGGGTAATCGTTTTAAATTGATAAAACTGTTAGAAATATTTTCAAATATAGCCAAATGTAGACGTTTTGCTACATTTGTAAATAAGTTGACTCATTGTTCTATATTTGCAAATAACCCTGTTATTTATTTTTATATTATATTCAAACTATAAAATGGAGAAAAGTAAAGAAAAAATACAAGAAACAAGAAATAGTTCTCAAAAAAAAGTTTTCGTTTTCTTTTTTCAAGAAAGAATAAACAAAAATGGTTAGGAAACATATTATTGTTTCTGATTCTATCAAAAACAGAAAAGAAAGAACAAATTATCGATGAATCGTAAATAAAAGATATTATTAAAATGAGTCTAATAAACCAATCTTTCTAGAGAATATGAGAGAGTTGTTTGTGACAATATTGGTGAGAGAGACAAAAAGTAGATGGAATTTTCTTTATTCGACCATACCCTTTTCTATAAAGTACTAAAGAAGAATAGGATGCGGATTCGTTGCTTAATGTGTTTGAAATTGAAATATTAGCTTAGATTTGATGTACAAAACACTTCACTTGATTCCCACTTCACCATAATTTTTTCTACTTCAAAGTCAAAAAGTTGGATTAATTCTATAGAGATAAGCTAACTAATTCGCCATCACTTTATTTATAAGGATATTGTAATAGGTAGAAAAAAGAAAAAAAAAATCTATTTACAACTTTGGTAATGGTTTTCTCCGTTTGCAAATATAGCAAAACGTCGTCTTTTTATTATTTTTAATTATGTTTTTCATCTTTATACTAATCTAACTTTTTCGTTGGATATATTTGATATACTTTATATTTAATATATCTTTCAATGGATATACTTAATATAAAGTATATCATTTATGTCATTGATATAATGTGACTTTAATTTGTATTACGATAAATGTTGTTTGTTTGGTTATGATGAATATTATTTTTATTTTTTTGTTCCGTTTTGATATGAAATTGTTTTTATTCGATTAGTTCGATTTTAATGATATATAATTTAAGTTTTGGCGCTAGTAGCATCACTACAGAAAAAAAGGTCTAGATAACTTTTATAGACATTTTTTAGCGTTTACAAAAGTCATGATGACCCTCTTATAATATTATATAAAAACTATAAAAAGTCTGCTTTTTATAGCATTTCAAAAAGGTTATAAAAACTGTTATGTTTTTTTAATTTTTAATTTGATTTTGGTGTTACATCTTAATTGCATTATTCATTGTATCAACTTTATACCAAATATAAATTATATTATTTAATTTATTCTATTTTATAAACTTTGATTTAATTTTAATGGCATATAATATTGAATTTGTTATATTATTATTGACATTGTTCACATGCCATATATGTAGTATTTGACTTAGAATGATGTAGCTGAAGTAAAACATTGATATTTCAATTACATATTAATACTAATTATAAATGCATTTCAAATATATTATTAGTATATCAACAGTATATTATCATTCGTTCAAAATGTAATATTGAGTATTACATTAGTGTATTAATAGATTATCAACACTTATTCAAAATTCATTAAAAATACATAACATTGATGCATCAAATGTATATCCGTAGTCATTAAAATTTATTATAAGTATATTAATAATGTATAATTTTTATTAGCACTCATTCAAAATGTAATTTCAAGTATATTATTAATATATAAATAGTTTATAAGCACTGATTCAAAATTGGTTTAAAGTTTAACATTAGCATGTCAATATATAGAATATCAATATTAGTAAAAAAAAAAAAAAAAAAAAACTTTTTAAAAATTCATTAAAAATTAATTTCAAATGTACCTTTAACGATCCATGTAATTGTAGAGTGGATGGTGACCCTTTATTTATTTTTCCCCTCTTTCTTGACATCTGAAAATATTAGGCCGGCTTGGCTAATTTCACGAAAAATCATTTAATATTTGATTGTTTCGAAGTTCATATTATTTTATCTAATATTTAGTATTTCTTAATATCTAAATATCGTAAGATTAAATTGGTTGTCTAGTAAAATTATCCAAAGTGCATAAACGGCCTGGACATTAAGGATATTATAAAAAGTTCATACAATTTCTACGATTTTAATATCTTAGGTTATATTTGATAACAATTTAATTTTTAATTTTTTATTTTTGAAATTTATGCTTGTTTTGTCCCGTTTTCACTTATTTTAAAGAAATATTTAATTTCTAATCAAATTCTAAAAACAAAAACAAGTTATTGAAATTAATTATTTTACAATTTTTAAAAATTGGACTTGGTTTTTTAAAATATGAATAAAATGAGTAACAAAATATATATACTTATGGATGGAAAGTAGTATTTTTAAGCTCAATTTTTAAAAACTAAAAACTAAAAGTCAAGACCCTATTTAATAACTATTTGATTTTTTTGTTTTTAGAATTTTAATATTAAAGCTTATAAACAAACATTTCTCTTTAAATTTCTTGCATTTTTATCTACTTTTATCAATATTTTAAAAAATTAAATCAATTTTTCTTTTGTAAAAATTTGCTTTGCACTTTTGCTTTTGAAAGTTAGCTAAGAATTCTAATCTTAAACTTAAGAAATATGAGAAGAACTCGATTTAATTTTAAAAAACTAATACAAAAGACGAAATAGTTAATAAACGAGATCCAAATAATTTTCATAAGATAACTTAGTCAAGCTATTCTTCACCAAATCCTTTTACATTTGGTCGTAAAAGAACCCATAAGATTTTCATGACGTTCGTGGTTGGAGGACTTTTAGAACTTTCTATGGAAATATAGATGACAGATAACCCATTTATATTATGTCGGACACCAATGCGATAAAAGGATTTTGAAATTTATTTGATCTTACCACATTTAATTATATATATAAAAAAAAAAACATAAAATTTTAATGTCCTAAGTAGTTGATAGGCTTTTACAACTGCTTGTTGGAATATGTGTGTGTGATAACTAATTAGGTCTTAGTGCTACCTTGATTGAGAAGGGACATGGTCACATTGGCAAATTGTAACATTAAAATATGGCCTTTAATGTTTGTGAGCCAAGAGAAGACAGGTGATTCTATGTTTTGGGCTTTTACCTAATTCTCTCTTTTTTTTAACTACAACATGTGGGGTGGGGGATTGAACCTCCGACCTCTCTTGAGACGAAAATCATATAAATACCACCGAGCTGAACTCACTTTGCCCTCAATTTTCTCTTTTTACACTTACTCCTTTTAATTATATATTAAATTACAAGTTTAATATTTGGTTTTGTATAATAGCCTGCTGAATTTTTAAAAAGATTTTATATTTTAAAAAATGCTTAAATAAGTACCTAAACTTTATATAATAGATTCTTGGACTTTATAGAATGTCTAATAGATTCTTAAATTTCAAAATTCGTGTTTAATAAATCCTTTACCTATATTAGACTCATAGTTTAATTTTTATTCTCATGTATACAATTATATATATATAGATACGTATGTATATATATATACATATATATATATATATACATATATACGTACGTATATACATATATACGGGAAGGAATGTTCGTATTTTTCAGTCTGAAATGCTCCTCAAATTGTCTGAAATAATTATCTGAACATGGAACAAGAGAATTGAAAACTTTCTAAAATTAATTTTTTAAAATTTTTGAATCGTTTCAAATCGACTTCCCTCGATCCCCTTATTCTTGCTATTTCATGAAATGCTATATAATGGAAGGAATAGTTTGGCCTATATACTAACTACTTATCTGGTGTTTGGTTTCAAACTATAGGATGATGAAAAGCAGCCAATTGAAGAATGGCAGAGGAAGTTGACTTTATCCTTGATGAAGAGTGTGAAGCAATCATGTTTTATGATCGTTTCCAAATGTTTGGCTACAGGAAGCTGTTGGAAACGAAGTAGGCCTTCACAATACAACTCAATAGGTAAGAGAAGAAGATTGTTCTCTTACTCACATAAGATTGGAGAAATTAGAACTTGAATATTACTTTATGTTCTTGGCTTGCTTATAAATGACAAATCCTACACATGTTTATACTAGTAGGAAAATACATCAAAAGGCATCAATGATAAATGCAAATATATGTGACTTTTCACCAATACATGAACATTCATCAGTGTATCTTGTAATTCATGTATTCCACTATTCCTTGAATCTCAACTATTCATGTATCTAATTCAATGTAATTCATGCACCTTAAATATAAGTCTAGATTAATTCTATCATCCTCCCTTAATCTAGACTTTAGCAACTCCAAGCTTTTCTTTGAACTTAACAAATAAGTCAAACCTCAGTGCCGTTGTAAACATATCCACCACCTGATTTTGAGTCTTGCAATGTTTCACCATCACTTCTCCATCTTTAACCAAGTCTCTCATAAAATGATACTTGATTATAATATGTTTGTTTCTTCTATGGAAGATTGGATTTTTTATAATGAAATGACAGAACCATTATCACAATATAAAGTAGTCTGACTTCTTTGCGTACACTTGAATTCTTTCAACATCCATCTAACCCATAAAACTTGATATCCAGCTGCAGATAAAGAGATGTATTATGCTTCAGTGGTAGAAAGAGCAACAACAGGTTGTTTCTTTGAAGTCCATGAAAAAATAATCAAACCAATACAAAAAACATAACCAGATATGCTTTTATGATCATCAACATTATCACCCCAATCACTATCATAAAAACCAACTAACACTGATTCTAGAACTTTCTTGTAATAAATTCCAAAATTAATAGTGCCAAGAATGTAATGAAGCACTCGCTTACCCGCTTCTCAATGACTTCTTTACGGGTTTGACATGAATATGCTTAACATATTTACAGCAAATAGACTATTAGATCTTGTTGCAGTCAAGTACATCAAACTTCCAACTAAGCTTCGATATAAGCTTGGATCAACATCTTCTCCAATATCATTCTTGCTCAATTTCAAATTTGCATCTCCATTCTGAATTTTTTCAGCAAATCACGAGCATACTTTTGTTTTGAGATGATAATCTCTCCATCTTTTTTATTGACTTCAATTCTCAAAAAATAATGAATGAGACCTATATCACTAATCTCAAATTTTCTTTTCATGGAATTCTTAAAATCATCACACAACAGATTATCATTTCCATTAAAAAGCAAATCATCGACATATAATGAAACAATAAGAAATTTTCCATACATATCTTCTTTGACATAGAGTGCATGCTCATATGGACACCTTCAAAAACCTATCTTTATAAAGAAACTGTTAATGCGACTATTCCAAGCTCGCGGAGCTTGCTTCAATCCATACAAGGCCTCTTTCAACTTGTACACTTCGTCTTCTTCTCCTTTTTTCACATAACCCAAAGGTTGTTCAACGAATATCTCTTCCTTCAAGTGTCCATTAAAAAAAGTAGATTTTACATCCATTTGATAAACTTTTCACTCATTTTGAGAAGCCAAAGACAAAATCAATCGAACTGTCTCAATTCTTGTCACAGGAGCAAAGATCTCTTCA
This sequence comes from Benincasa hispida, assembly GCF_009727055.1. NCBI lineage: Eukaryota > Viridiplantae > Streptophyta > Magnoliopsida > Cucurbitales > Cucurbitaceae > Benincasa > Benincasa hispida. Next base: position 29,837,448 of record NC_052353.1, read on the forward strand.
TAATTCACACCATATTCCTGCTTGTAGCCTTTTATTCCAAGGACTTGTTTGTTTACTCGAAGTCAGACTACTTTATATTTTGATAATTGTTCTAATATGTTGATGATTTTTCAACTTCATCATTTGACTTCAGTTTTGTTCTGATAATGGTTCATCATTTGACTTCAGTTTTGTTCTGTACACCCATTTTATTCCAAGGACTTGTTTGTTTACTGGAAGATCCATCAACTCCCATGTTTTATTTCTTTTTATTGCATCAATTTCTTGATCCATTGCAATCTTCCATTTTTCATCTTTGATCGCCTCTTCAAAATTTATAGGATCAACATTGGAAAATAATGCAAAATTAGCAACATCATCATCAATTGTGCTAGTAGCATTATAAATTTCTTGAATATTTCTCATTCTCCTTGGTGACATATCATCATCATTTGTTGAAGATGGCGGTGTAGATGAAGATGACGCCACTACCTGAATCTCTACTTGCTCCGAGTCTTGAGCATCTCCATTCCTGTCCATGCTAACTTGATATGGACTTTCTGCTTCTCAAACGACATCCTAGTTCTAGGATTCATCTTCATTGAAAATCACATCCCGACTTGTAATAATCTTTTTCGACAAAGGATTATACAATCGATAAGCTTTAAAATTTTCACTATAGCCTACCATAATACATTTTTCTGATTCGTCATCTAATTTATCCCTAGCTTATTCGGTATAGAGAATAAGCTATACTTCCAAAAACACTCAAGTGAGGAACACATGGTTTCTCACCACACAATGCTTCATAAGGAGTCATACCTGGAACCCTTTCTATAGGAGCTCGATTCAAAATATAAGCAGTACATGCAAGAGCATCCCCAAAACTCATTTGGCATCTTTTTTGCTTTTAGCATACTTCTCGTCATCTCCATGATGTTCTATTCTTTCTTTTTGCAACTCTATTATGTTATGAAGTCATTGGAGCTGTCTGTTGATGATGAATACCTTGTTCCTTAAAATTTTTATCAAAAACTATATATTCTCCACCACGGTCAAATCTCAAAGTTTTTATCTTATGGCCACTTTGATTCTCAACTTAAGCTTTGAAAGATTTAAAACATTCAAATGCTTCACTTTTTTCTTTTTAAAGATAAATCCATAACTTTCTACTGAAATCATCAATGAAGGTTATGAAATATCGATTACCTCCATTTGATATTGTAAGCATGGGACCACAAAAATCTATATGAATCAACTTAAGAGGTTTAGAGGCTCTCCAAGCTTTACCAGTTGAAAACATATCTCGGTGATGTTTTGCAAGTATACACACTTCACAAATATCTGTCTCATGGTTGATATTTTGAATGTCTCTCACCATATAATTTTTGCACAAATGCGATAGTGATCCAAAATTCAAGTGACCATATCAAAAATGGCAAAGCCAGGATGGATCCTTCAATATGCTGCTAAAAAAAGAGATTTGACCATATGTAAATTTAAGAAGAAACATCTTATTAGCAGTCATCTTTACCTTGGCAATAAGAACACCAGTTTGATCTTTGATGGCACACACACATCCTTCAAATGAATCTTTTAGAACTAGCCAAAGTAGTTGGCCAATACTGAAAAGATTATGCTTGAAACCTAGAACATAGAATACATCCACAACTCGTTTTGTGCCTTTCTTCGTCTTAACGAGAATATCACCTCGGCCTTTGACTTTCAATCTGGTATGATCACTAGTTTTCACTTCACTTTGGAGAGATTCATCCAAAGTAACAAATATACTTCTATTTCCTGTCATGTGGTTACTACAACCACTATCAAGATACCATGTAGACTCTATAACATCATCTTGAGACTACATGCAAGAAATAGAACACCTTCATCATTTATCTCCTCTTTATGCATCATGGTGGAATTTTCATCTCATTTTTTTGGTGCCCAACAATCTGCTTGAAAAATGACCATACTTTTTGCAATTAAAATATTGAATATTAGAAAAATTTCCATGACCACTTCCTTGATTTCTACCAAAGCCTTTTCCTCTTCCACCTCCTCTTCCTCGAAATGTAGAAGAGCTTTCTTGTTGATTTTCAGAATTCTAACATTTCTATTATCATAGTTTCTTCCACCTCATCGCCTGCCAAGGCCACCACGTCTTCTATGAGAACTGCCTCTGAATGAATTTGCATCTGAAATGCTTCCTCGGGATTAATATCAAATTACTTCAATCTAAGTTCATAGTATTGAAGAGAACCCATCAAGCTATTTACTGATAGTATAGATAAATCTTTTGATTCTTCAATTGCAACAACAATATGCTCAAACTTTCTTGGCATACTTCTAATAATCTTTTCAACAACTCTTTGATCACCCAATTCTTCTCCATTTGTTCTCAAACTTTTGACAATCGCAAGAATATGATTGATAAACTCTTCAACAGTTTCAGTGTCTTTCATCTTAATGTAATCAAATTCAAATCTGAGAGCTTGTAGTCTTACCATCTTTACCTTATCTTCTCCTTAATAAGTGGATTCTAAAACATCCCAAGTCGCATTTGCAGAAGTAACTATTGAAATTCTTTCGAAGACATGTTCATCAACAGCTTGATAAATGAAGAACAAAGCCTTCTTGTCTTTCTTAAGATTTCTCTCTCAACTCGACAAGTTGTTGATTAGTGAGCTCGTTCTGATTCTCAACTTCAGTGTAACCTCTTTCAACAATATCCCACAATTCTTGTGAGCCATATAGCATTTTCATTTGAATACTCCATTGATTAAAATTCTTCCCATTGAATCATGGAAGTTGGGGTTGCAACATGTTACTACTTGAAGCCATCTCTGATATCACTTGTTGGAAACGAAGTAGGCCCTCACAATACAACTTAATAGATAGAAAAGAAGATTGTTATCTTACTCACACAAGATTGGAGAAACTAGAACTTGAATATTACTTTATTTTCTTGGCTTGCTTATAAATGACAAATCTTACAAATATTTATACTAGTAGGAAAATACATCAAAAGACAACAATGATAAATGCAAATACATGTGACTTTTCACCAGTACATGAACATTCATCAATGTATCTTGTAATTCATGTATTCAACTATTCCTTGAATCTCAACTATTCATGTATCGAATTAAATATAACTTATGCACCTTGAATATAAGTCTAGACTAATTCTATCAAAAGCCTTGATTTAGTGGGGTAGGGCTATCAACTTTGACATGGTTGAGTTTTTCCCTACCTCTCCTTTCTGCTCCAAAGTTTCATCCCTTAGCCATATCAGATATTATCTGTAGGCTTAAAGATAGCTTGCAAAATAGTATGCTAGTTCAACACAAGATTCTTGCTTCAACTTTTCTGCTCAATCTCAACAAAATTGCAGGTTCATCTTTTTATTTTTATTTTTATTTTTTTGTTGTTTCTGTTGTGTTATTAGTCTAGGTATTCAATTTGTGCTTGTTACATTCGACATTGTGTTCACAGATTTCTGTTTATAAATTATGTATTCTTGTAGTTTGATAGCTATAATACGAATCTCAAGATTTCTTTGGGACATTTTGTATAGTTTGGCCCTTTTAGTAACTCTTTATAAGAAAACCGGCTTCATATAGTTTTATTGTTTTTGCATATTGTTTCATAGCATCTAACAACATTTTTTCCTTGTAGATATTATTGAATGCATGTGCACTCATGTAAAACAAACCACTCATGAAAATCATATGGATGGACATATAAACAAACTACATATGGATTTTGGTTGCATATAGTTGTGTAGCATAGGTGCTATAAATAAGTTCAAACGATGATAGTCCCAATCAATTTATTAATATTCCAGCGAGTAATACCATCGATCAACTCATTACCTCAGTAGCCAAAGTGAGCTTACCTCAACAATAAATTGATATGGTGTTCTAGCAATTAAAATTCTAGCAATTATTATTATGTTTGGTCAAACTTGTTTCTAACTGAATATTGATGATTCTAGCCGAATTTAGGTTTTTTGATTGAATACTGAATGATACTTCAATTCAGACTCTCGAGGTTTTATTTCTATTTCTCTTACATTTCATTTTTACAATTATGTTGCATTTCACTTTTACAATTACCACATGAAAGGATCTATTCCTCTTATATCTCATGGACCTGTAGCTTGAAGCTCCAACTGTATGGTAATAATTAGTTAAACTCTTTAATTAAATTATTCACCATCCATTAACCGTCGGGCACTTCATGAAAGATTGACAACTGCACTCTTGACACTAATAGATATATTTCTGTGTCTACCAATCAATAGTATAATGACCCTTCACAAATTACTCGTAAGTACAGCTGGGCCAAAATTACTGTTTTGCCTCTATAGCTACTTAAGTACCATTGATCCCTCTAATGAACAATAAAACATAGTCCAACTATGATCAAACCTCTATTGGGCAAGGATAGGGTGTGGCACCACATTGTTCAAGCCCTGAAATCAGCCCTAAATAGAGCAATTTATCTACTTGCCTCGTCATTGAGGAAGGAGTGAATTCCTTCTTGTGTAGTTGTGTTCCCAGTTACCCAATCTAACAAATACCCAAAATGGTAGGCTTATTGAGTCGGTGATCTGGCCACTCTTACCCATAAAAATCATAGGACCATCCTCATCGATAAGAGTTCACAACTTACTCAGGATTCAGGTCATGTTACCTATGGTCATCCTTGTGAAATGTAAGTCTCTATTATGAACAACAATGAGACTAAACATTTTTTGGTCCTGACTTATACAAGCTCCTTTGTATAGAATATCTCTGCTCATATATCTCCACGTGAATGATCAACATCTGATCATTTGTAGCACCTTACAACAATTGTAACACTTATAAAGCGGGCCATACTCATAGTGTCAGAAGGTAAGGTATCCAACCTTATTCATCTACTACAGACCATTTAGGTTATCATTTAAACATGACCCACCCATATGTCTCTACATACATGTTTAAGCTACAAGATAACCCTGGATGTTAGTTTATTGATTGGTAGTTAATGCAACTAATTTTGAAATAAAACATCAATTATTTTATTGCATAAATAAAATGTTTGTACATTACAATTACAAACTATATGACCCTACGAGATTCAAGGCATCAACCCCAACAATCTCTCACTTAACTTAAAGCTAGTGAGGTGCACAGCGTAAAAGTTAAACTATAATACAAAGTACATAAAACAATATACTAGGGCACAAACCGCCTAGTACTAATCTCCCATTTTTGCCCTAGTCTAAACGTGGCCTGTCCTATAGACCCATACTTTGCAGGTGACCCTCAAACACCTTAGGAGTAAAGGGCCTTTGTAAACGAATTAGCAATATTGTGCTTCGAACCTATGTGCATGACGATCATGACTCCTCGATGCATAATCTCTCAGATGAGATGATACTTTCGCCCGATGTGTTTTCCGCGCTTGTGACTTCTAGACTCTCGTGAATTAGCCATAACATCACTCTTATTACAATAAAGTGTGATGGGCTTTGACATGTCTGGAACAACTTCCAAATACGTCAAGAATTTCTTGAGCCAAACAGCTTCCTTAGTAGCTTCACAAGCCGCTATATACTCAGCCTTTATAGTGGAGTCAGCAATGCACACCTGCTTGGTACTTCCCAGACTACTGCTCCTCCATTAAGAGTGAACACTAATCCTGATGTGGATTTCCTAGAATCCTAATCAGTCTAAAAATCAGAGTCTGTGTATCCAGTAAGTATCAGATCCTTAGAACCGTACATGAGCATGTAGTACCTCGTTCTCCATAGATACTTGAGGATATTCTTAATGATGGTACAATGATCAAATCCTGGATTAGATTGACATCTACTGACTATCCCCACTACATAGTAATGTCAAGTCTAGTACATAACATCGCATAAATCAGGCTTCCAATAGCTAATGCATAGGGGATCTGTCTCATCTCTTCAACCTCTTGAGGTTTCTTAGGACATTTTTCCTTAGATAATGTAACTTTGTGCCGGAGAGGTAGCAAGCCTCTCTTGGAGTTTTGCATCGAATACTTGACAAGCATCTTGTCAATATACGATGCTTAAGACAGAGCTAGCGTTTTGTTGTTTCGATCTTTAAAGATCTGAATTCCTACAACAAATCGAGTCTCTCCCAAATCTTTCATTTGAAATTGGGTCGCTAGCCAGTTCTTAACTTCAGTCTGTAGACCTACATCATTCCCAATGAGTAGGATATCGTCTACATATAACACTAAAAAAGCCAATGAACTATTGATGGTCCTCTTGTACACACAAGGTTCATCAACATTTTGATCAAAACTATAAGATTCGATCGCAGTATGAAACCTTATGTTTCAAGATCGAGAAGCTTGCTTTAGTCCATAAATGGACGGATTAAGCCTGTAAACCTTTTTCTCTTGTCCTTGGGTTATGAATCCCTCAGGCTGCTCTATATAAGTGGTCTTCAGATGATTGCCATTCAAAAAGACAATCTTGACATCAATTTGCCAAATCTCATCAGACCACAGAGGTCTAAATGTACTAGCTTTAGAGGTTCGTTGGCCGTGTGACCTTTTCTAGTAAAGGGTTCTTTTAGTCATTTTTCCTTCCAGGCATGACTCACATACAGGTAAATAATTTTTTTCTAACTCGCTTAAAAGTCTATTCTTAACCAATCTCTCAATCCTATTGAGATAGATGTGTCCTAACCTCAGGTGCCAAAGTTGGAATTTTCTTTAGGAGAAATTTTAAGTCTTTTATGTTGAGTTACCACAGTTTTAAACATCTCTGTGTTATGGAGGGATTTAGTTGCTAACGACCTTAGCACATATAAATTATTTTTCAGTTCAATTGAACAAATATTGACACCATTCATAGAAATAAGCACTTTATTTACAAGAAAATTAATGCAATATGATTGTTTAAGAAAACACTTTATAGAAATTAAGTTTCTCTTTAAGCCAGGAACTACATATACATTTTCTAGTAAAATGAATTTATTCTGTAAAGTTAACTAGAGACCTCTCACTGCCAATACCGAGATGATGTGCCTAGTTCCAACCCGCATCGTCATCTCATCAGCATCAAGTTTTCGCCAGGAACTAATTCCTTGAAATGAAGAACAAACGTGGTTAATGAGGCTAGAATCTATAATCCAAGCAAAATCATCATTCTCCATAAGCAGGTTTCCATTACAAGAAAATCACATTTACCTTGCTTGGCCTTCTTCTTTTCTGCAAAGTACTTGGGATAGTTCTATTGAGGTTGATGCCCTAAATCGCATAGGGTCCTATAGTTTGTAACCTTGTATGAACAAACTTGTATGTGATTAATAATATTTGATATTTTATTCACTTTGTCTATGAAATAAGTGATATTTTAGTTGCATTAACCACAAACGAATAAACTAACATCCAAGGTTATCGTTGTAACTTAAGCATGTATGTGGAGACATATAGGTGGATCTTGTTTAAGTGATAACCTAAAGGTCTGTAGTAGATGGATAAGTCTGGGTACCTTATCCTGGTGACATTACGAGTATGGCCCGCTTTGTAGATGGTACAAATGTTGTAAAGTGCTACAAATAATCTGATCCTGATCATTCATGTATTAGACATGCAAGCGGAAGTATTCTATACAAAGGAGTTCTTATCACACCAGACCACGAAATGTTTGTTTCATTATATAACATCGTTCATAATAGAGACTTTCATTTCACCAGAATGACCATAGGTAACATGACCTTAATCCAGAGTGAGTTGTGAACTCCTACTTATGATAGCAATAGTTTGATTTGTATGGGTAAGAGTGACCAGATTACTGACTCAACAAGCTTACCATTTTGGGGATTCTTCTAATTGGGGAGTTATGAAAACAACTACACAAGATGGAATTCACTTTTTTCTGAAGTAGAGGTAAGTAGATAAATTGCTCCCTTAAAGGCTGATTCCATGTCTTGAAGAATGTGACACCACACCTTCTCTTGGCTCGAAAGGGGTATAGTCATAGTGTGACTATGATCTATTGTTCATTAGAGGGATCCGTGGTACTTAAGAAGTTAGATGTAACTAAAGTGGCAAAATGGTAATTTAGCCCAACTATACTTACGAGCAATTTGTGAAGGGTACTCGTACTGTTGGTTGCTTATATCCAATGGACACAGAAATATATTTGTAGTGTAAAGAGTGCAACTGTCAATCTTTAGTGGAGTGCTCGATAGTTAATGGATGGTGGATAATGTAATTAAAGAGTTTAATTAATTATCCACGTACCGTTGGAGCTTCAAGCCACAAGTCCATAAGGTCTCCTTGGTAGCTCAAAAGAATTTAGTTGAGAATTAGTTTTTGGGTTAATTTGAATTGTTCAAACTAATAAGTGAAAATTCAATTATATATGATATAATTAAATTGATTCAATTATATATGATATAATTGACATAATGTATTTGATACATTATAGTTTAATCAGAGGAATAAATATTTGAATATGATTCAAATATATTTTCTATGAAAGAGATTCATAATTGTTAAATTTAATATAAATATAATTTATATTAAATGCCATAAAATAGAGAAAAAGAACTATAGTAATATTGTATATAATGCAATACTAAAACTATAGGTTATAAAAATAATATGATAAGTTGGTTATCATATTTATTTGGATTATTTATTATTTTGAATAATAATCCTTTTTTTCTCTCTAACCACCTTAGTGGGTGGTTAATTTTTTTTTTTTTTTTTTTACGGCAAAATGGAATAAAAGATTGTTGGGATTGGTGTCCTAATTCTCTCGGAGTCTCGTTGTGTTGTAAAGATTCACATTGTTTAATGAATAAAATAAGTGTTATTTAATTTTGGCATTTACTCATATCCAATAAACGAAGCTCCTTGGTTATTTTATGTGAACTTAAGCATGTATATGTGATATACAAGTGGATCATGCCTTAAATGATAACCTAAATAGGTTTGTAGTATAAGGATTAAGGTAGGATACCTGATCCTGGTGACACTACGGATACAACCCGCTTTGTAGAGGTTTGCAAGTGTTGTAAACTATTACAGATGGTAGATCTTGACCATTCATGTGGAGACGTGGGAGTAGGAGTGTCCTATACAAAGAGTTTGTATAAGACCTGGACCACGAGATGACTAGACTCTGTATATAATGTCGTTGATACTAGAGACTTACATCTCACCTAAACGACCATAGGTAACACGACCTCAATCCTGAGTGTTTTGGGAACTCCTGCCTTTGAGGGCGGTCCTTTGATTAGTATGGGTGAGAGTGGCCAGATTGCCAACTCAACATGCCTACCTTTTTGGGGACTTGTCTGATCTGAGAGCTGGGAACTTAATCCACAAGATGGAATTCAATCCTTTCTCGAAAAAGGGATAAGTAGAGAGATTGCTCCCTTAAGGGCTGATTCCGGGGCTTGAATATAGTTGCCACAACTTCTCTTTGGAAGAGAGGACTCAGTCATAGTAGGACTATGACTTATGTTCATTAGAGGGAACAGTGGTACTTAAGAAGTTAGATGTATCTACAGGGGCATAATGGTTATTCGCCCAGCTGTACTTACGAGTGATCTGTGAAAGGTTGTCGCACTGCTGATTGGTTAAGATGGACACATAATATATTTATGGTAAGAAAAGTTTAGTTGTCAGTCTTTAGTGGAGTGCCTGGCAGTTAACGGATGGTGAATCCCGTGACTAAAGAGTTTAGTCAGTTATTGAACCGTTGGAGCTTCGAGCTATAGTTCTATAAGGTCCCCGTGGTAGCTCAATGGATTCAGTTGAGGATCAGTTCTTGATGTTGATTTGAAATGTTCAAATTGACAAGAGGTAATTCGATTATATATGATATGATCGGTATGATGAATGAGATACATCTTAGTGGATGATTAATGTAAATGAGATTTACATTAAGTACCATGGAATATAAAAGAACTATGGTTTATATGTTTCATGAGATGAAATATTAAAACTATAGGTTATAAATATAGTATGATAAGTTGGTTATCATTTATATTTATAATAATATTAATTATTGGATAATTAATTCTTTTTCTTTAACAACCAATTGAGTGGGAGGTTATTGGTGGTTCATGGTAACCATGAGATAAAAGGAAATTTTTTTTCCTAATTTTAGTAAGTTTTTTACAAAAGGTTGAAAAATTGTTTTGAGATTTCTCTCGCAAAAAGAAACTCTTGGAGCTTGTCAAGTAAATACAAATTTACTAAGCGACAGTTTAAGCGAAGTAAAAGATCGTGTAGTGTTTTGTAGGCGTCAACGCACTTGAAGATTGCGATCACAAAGTCATGCGATCGTATGCGATCGTGAGAAGTTTCTTAAAAAGGTGGCCGCATAAAGACTGTGCATGAAGGTGACAACACAATAAATCACGATGGGACAAAAAGCTGATAACGGTCGAATCCGAATTTAGTTGACAAGCCGTTAAAGCCACACTGTAGTAAGAACACTCAACTTTCAATGACCATTAATCGGCGCATCAGAGCAGGAGAATTAATGACCGCCTTTCATTGCAATCATTATCAAGAATGGCTGCTTCACCTTGAGCTCTATGAATACCGAAGGCCACCATTGTAAAAGTATATAGAGAAGAATTCAGAGAGTCATTAGTCTATTCACGTACATACTTATACTCATACTTAGAGGACGGAGATGAGTAAGGAGACGAGGAAGCCGAGAGATCATTCTCGGACAGATCGAGAGACTGCCAGAAAGCGTTACAAAAGAGAGAGGGCCAACACTTGTGAGAGCAAGAATATACATCTGGAACGAGTTGGAGTGAAAAAGAATAGTGTAAAAGGCCACGGGAAGAAAGACATTGCTTACCGAGCTTCTTATCTCTCATTTCCATTTTCTATTCTGTATTCAGTACTTTATTTATAGAAAATAGAAATCTCATTTTAATCTATGTCAATCTCTCCATACCTCGCATGAGTAGCTAAATTTCCGAATGGGTTGAGAAGTACTTAGCCAGCATGACTTAAGATTTACATTTTATGCGATCATCTTGTCTTATGTATGCGTCATTCACCCTTTAGAGATACTTGAGAGAGTAGTCTAAAGATAGAATCTAGACTTGAGAGAGTCAGATTAGAATCTAGGCTTGAGAGAGTCATATTAGAACCGCATAAGCAAGAAATAGAAACTTAGACATAACTTCTATTGCTATTAAAACATCGCATGCACCCTAGAAATAGGATATGATAATATGCGGTCACCTTTTTTTATGTGTGCATCATTCATCATCGCATAGACAAGAGTAGAGGCTTAGACATAAGTCCTATCGACTTTTTCGTATACATTACATGCATCCTAGAAATAGGAATTATGGTATTTTGCATTGAGAGATGACGTGCTGTTATTTGTGTGTAGCATGATCGTATAACTTATGCATAATCTTAGGAAGTGTTAGATAAACCCTTTCTCAACCCCTTCATCGCATACTCATTGTAACTCTCGATTTCATAAACTCTACGTTTAAACTCCGTCGCATAGGAAAAGCCTTAATCAAAACACCATCCACTTCATTTATTTTTACCACCGCAAGAGAATCAAAGTGACTGGCGCATATTTACTTTGTAGTCCCTGTGTTCGACCTTGGACTTACCAGGAAACCTAATAAGGCTTATACTTGGGTCTTGTTAGGAAAACTTGCATGGTCACCGCATATCCTACATCACCGCAACTCACATCATAATGCATCACAATTTACACGTATCAAAGGACGAGCGCGAAGTGTTCGTGCAGGGTTGCGGTCGTGTTGTTTCAGCATTCGAGGTTGCTGTGTTTGAGTGTTCGTGAGCAAAGAGTGTGGAGACGAGTCGATAAACATTCGTAGCATTCTCCTTGTTTATTTGATTATTCATGCTATAATTTTTGTAACAATTGCATAACTGTATGTTTTGGTTACGATTGTAATTGGTAATGTTCATTCATGATTGTAATTTGGAATGATCTATTTTCCACTGCTCATGGAAATCTCGAGTTCGATTTCGTTTAAAGATTTGATTATTATTTTCTTCCAAACAGACGTGTGAGTGATCTACACGAAAATTAAAGAGTCTATACGATAGGCTGAGAGACTACATGATTAAGAAGCTTTTCTATATGATACAAAGTTTTTTCAATCTTCTTCCTCCTAAAAACTCAAAATCCCTCCTTACCAAAATAGTCAGAGCCCACAACTCCTAGGTTCTCACCCCGAGTATACCGAAGGTTCTAAGTGGTGGTGTCTTTCTTTTTGGTTCGTGAGATTCTTGAAGTTAGTCTTCAAGGTTGTTGTGCTCGAGGTTTGTGACAGATCGAGGGATTTACAAGAAGAAGGTTCTTCAAAGGTATAATCTCTTGAACTATGTTTATTGTTTAAAAAGTATGCTATGATTTTACTTAGAATGCATAATCTGTATGTTTGATGTAAATTTGTGTTTTCAATCTAAATGAAATTCGGACGATCTGCTTCTACTCATGGATTTCTTTAAAACGAGTTCCTTCAATTGGCATCAGAGCCAGGTTGTAGTTCTGATTCCAAATTCTGTTTCTGTATTGAAATCGTTTACAGTTTTGGTAGGTTTTAAGTTTTTACATAGCGTTTAAATGTTGAATGTATGTGAATGGTTGTTATCGGATTTTTTGGGGTAGAAATCTCAGTTTATGGCTTTCTTTTGAAGTTACAAAAGTTAATTTGTAAAGGCCCCTGTGTTTTTGGGCATTAAGTATGCAATCGAGTATATATTCATTTGGTTTTGAGTCGTTCGAGATGCTTCAGAAAAAAGGTTGCAGTGCGTTTCGATTGAGAAGACAAAATGGTGGCCACATCTTGGAGCTAGAGCTAAACGATCGTTTAGATTTTTCTATGCGTTTGTGTAGAATTTTCTATACGATCGTGTAACATCTACTAAATGATCGCATAGCTAATGCTATGCAATCGTGTAGAGTTTGCTACATGATCGTGTTGTGTTGGCTGCATGATCACGTATGTGCTCAATGGGTAGACGATCGTGCGGTATTTGATACTCGATGCAAGGCTTGTGAGCTAAATGATCGTGTAGACTATCATGCTCATCGTATAGTCAGTAGCTACATGATCGCATAGTATACGATACTCGACGCTTGCTACACGATCATGTAGACTATAATGCTCATCGCATAGTAATTAGCTACACAATCACATGATATACGATACTTGATGCATGTTGCATCGATCGTGTGCACTTTCATGCTCATCGCATAGTCAAAAGCTACGCGATCGCTTTTACATGATCATCTATACTCGACGCTCGTTACCAACGATCAGGAGTTTGCTACATGATCAAGCTGAAAGGGTTCTTGGTGGAGTGGTCCAAGGCAAGCGGTTCAAGACCTGATTCACTTGTTCCAAACCAGTGGACTCTACTTTTGTAATAGTTTAGCCTTTTATTTTTCGTTTTTGAGATTAACTATCCCAGTCCATCGATTTTAATTAGATATGCATGTGATGTATGTTTATTATATATGCCATAATGTATGTCATATAGTTTTAAAACACACCATAGGTTATGCATTTTTTTTCATGCATCATTTTATATTATAAATGTTATAATATATTAGTATGCATGATTTAAATTACATCAAGCATGCTCATGCATCATATAATATAAGAGTTATAATATATGTATGCATGCATTATAGCATATCCATGTATCATTTATATTATAACTGTTCTAGTACAAGGTTGAATGTTTGTATAGAATGTATGCTATAGTGTAATTCATTACTTGTTTACATAAAAGTTGTATATTAGTAATGAATAAACATTGCATGAAGCGTCACACTTCCTTAGGTTAATTTATAATTGTTATATATAATTTATATATGTCTAGCTTGCAATGTTAGTTGGTTTTAATTGTTTAATTTCTTATAAATGCTGTAATAAATGAAATTAGAATTAAAATCAACAATGAAGAGTTGCATGCAAACCTTAAGCTTTAATCATTTTTTAAAAAGTGTTTTAAAATTTGATTGAGATAGACCTAAGATCATATTTCTAATAAGATTAGAAATCTAAGTTTAATCTTTTAAATAGATTTAATATGATTTAATTGATTCCTAATAAAAGTTTAAATATGTAACGAATGTATCTATAAGGGACTTTTGTCTAAGGCTGGTTTTGGCTAGGTTGGAGTACTTAAGTCGACGGAAACGTCGCACTCCTACTTGGGAACCTACCTGGAAAGATGAATTAGATAGATGTTTTACATGCATACAAATTTGATGAAAGTCTGTAAAGAGTTTAATAAGACTTGAATCAAAGTTGTTTAATCATAAAAAAACAAGTGTTGTTCTTCAGCAAATTAATCAAATCACTTAGATAAAATCAGTAGCCGGATTTTCTAAGTTAATGAACACTAGGTAGAACATTCAGTGGGAGTAAATGGAGTATATGATACTTCATTTTAACCTCTACACATTTCTCCCTAAAAGTTCACATCGTGAGATATATCCTCGACTCGAGGCACCATGGGTGTCCCCCTACGGGTAGCATTTGGGTAGGTCAATACCAAGGTGAATGGAGAGAGTGTTCATAGTAAGTGGGAGTGAGACGTGTGACAACATATCCCTCGGTCGCTCTCATTAGGTTGGATAAAGTTTTATGCATCACCTTGTGGCATCGTGGGTGTCCTCTTTGGAATTTTTGCATAACTTTTTATTTGATCTCAAGAAATGGATAGGGTTGCACTAGTCTCTTGTCCTAATCGGCTTTTCCTTAAGTCTGGCTCATTAGGGCAGGACTTTAGGACCTAAAATGAGGGGTTACACTTACACATAATTTTTAAGGATGTTAACAAATATGGACCGAACAATGTTGACTATTAGATTCAATTACAAGAAGGGGCACTTGATCACCCTACAGTGACTTTTGTCCTGCCTCACTGAAGCATTATTGCAAAATAGATGTAATTTAGGGTACATTAAAATATTTTGCTAAAACATGATTGGTTTTATAAAACTGGTTTAATGCAAGTAGATGTAATTTAGGGTACACTAGACTGATTCAGCAATAATATTATGGCTACTACATATCTTAGCTTACTTGTCGCCGAAAAACTAACTGGCGAGAACTATGCTAGTTGGAAAAATATACTAAACACGATTTTAATCATCAATGATCTCATATTCGTCCTAATGGAGGAGTGTCCTACCATTCCATCTCTTACGGCTCCTCAAAATATTTTGGAAACATACGAGCGATGGACAAGGGCGAACGAGAAGACCCGAGCGTACATCTTGGCCAGCCTTAACAAAGTTTTGGCCAAGAAGCATGAGCCCATGGCCATTGCATGCGAGATCATGGAGTCCCTACGGGGAATGTTCGGACAACCATCCGCACAGCTCAGGCACGAAGATCTCAAGTACACATCTTCAACTCACAGATGCAAGAGGGGTCATCTGTTTGAGAACATATTCTCAATATGATGATCCACTTCAACGTTGCTGATATGAACGATCCTAACTTCGATGAGGCCAGTCAGGTTAGCATTATTTTGGAATCCTTACGAGATAGCTTGCCACACCCTCTCCCAGACTACCTGCTAGTTTAGTCAGGGAGATGGCATGAAATCAACAGACATCGTTCTCCTCTAACGATACCTATTGGCCCTATTGAATCGTTGAAACTGATAAACGTACTAATCTTAGATATAAAATACTTTACATGTAACACAACACATCGGAATCCCTGAAAACCTTTAGACACACATGAAAAGCAGTCCTGACATAACTCGGTTTGGAAAATAACCTGATAGAGAAATCACAACAAAAAACATATCCAACTGAGGTTTACACAACCACGACATCTAGTGCTTACACAACCATAAACTATCCAGTTCTTACAAAGACATTTACAATATAAACAGACACAATGTACAACACTACTCACGTATGAAGCTTGATCTGGAAGCTTTTAGGAGAAAATAGACTTTGGCAGTTATCAGGCACTAGGAGCTCGATCTCTACCTGAAAAGTGGGAAAACATTTTGAAAGAGTGAGCTACGAAGCCCAGTGAGTGACTAAATTTAAAACTGTTAATCCGCAAATCAGAACACATGATAAACCTTTAAACGTATAAATCTGTTCAATCAAAGCGTTAAACATAAATGTGTAATGCTAAAAGCTTTCTCAAATGTTCCGCCAAAGTACGTCATTAAAATCTAGCAAGGCATATCAAGTATATAGAACATTTTAACTAACATGACAATCAACGTTGTGTAGGGCACGCCTAGTACAACCAATGTTTACTAGCTCACAATTTAGTTGGCCCGCCCAGCACTCCATCGTCTTTGTCATAGTGGGTCCCGCCCAGCACTCACAACAGCATCGTTGTCACGAAGTACACTCAATGGGAGCTCGATCTCTACCTGAAAAGTGGGAAAACATTTTGAAAGAGTGAGCTACGAAGCCCATAGTGGTGACTAAATTTAAAACTGTAAATCCGCAAATCAGAACACGTGATAAACCTTTAAACGTATAAATCTGTTCAATCAAAGCGTTAAACATAAATGTGTAACGCTAAAAGCTTTCTCAAATGTTCCGCAGTACGTCATTAAAATCTAGCAAGGCATATCAAGGTATATAGAACATTTTAACTAACTTGACAAATCAACGTTGTGTAGGGCACGCCCAGTACAACCAATGTTTACTAGCTCTACAATGTAGTGTGGCCCGCCAGCACTCCCATCGTTTTTGTCATAGTGGGTCCCGCCCAGCACTCACAACAGCATCGTTGTCACGAAGTACACTCAATGGGAGCTCGATCTCTACCTGAAAAGTGGGAAAACATTTTGAAAGAGTGAGCTACGAAGCCAGTGAGTGACTAAATTTAAAACTGTAAATCCGCAAATCAGAACACGTGATAAACCTTTAACGTATAAATCTGTTCAATCAAAGCGTTAAACATAAATGGTAAGCGAAGCTTTCTCAAATGTTCCGCAAGTACGTCATTAAAATCTAGCAAGGCATATCAAGTATATAGAACATTTTAACTAACATGACAAATCAACGTTGTGTAGGGCACGCCCAGTACAACCAATGTTTACTAGCTCTACAATATAGTGGGGCCCGCCCAACACTCCTATCGTCTTTGTCATAGTGGGTCCCGCCCAGCACTCACAACAGCATCGTTGTCACGGAGTACACTCAATGTCAACAACGGAATATAACCTGTGTGCACACGGTACCATATAGCCTCGGGATCAATATCTTAGTCATGTAGACAATAAAAGTCCCAGAAAACCACATGGAAATATTAAAACATGCCTGCTTATCTTTATCTTTCGTAAAACTCAAGCTTACTCAGCTTGCTCATAAAAAACTAAAAATCTTTAAACAGTACTCGCTAATACATACTTTACTTTAAATGATATGGTTTCAACTATTTTTCAGGAATTCAATAATCATGTGCTTGTATATAAACCTCATTAGAAAATCTAAGCTCAAAACTTATGCTTGAAACTATTCATATAAATCATGTATCATTCATAAGTTCATATTCAAGCATGTAAACCATTTAAGCATAAATTACAGTTTAAAAATCATTTTTGAAATTTGTTTTGTCACTCACAGTGTCGGCTAGTTCCCTGGTCTGTACACTTGGCCTATCTCCTCTTGGCCTGTCAAACAAACCAAAAAAAAGCATCAGAATTATAAATCGTCTTGTCTTTCCATGCTCATGAATTCTAAATTATAGAAATAAAATCATACTTCACACTTTTTTTTTCCAAATTTTCCAAATTCAATATCCTAATTTCCAACACTCATAACTTCCTCAATACTTGACCAAAATTAATGTACTAGTATATCAAACTCTTCATTTTGGAACCCTCTACAACTTACCTAAATGGATAAACACGAGATTCTCAAAGGATTTGTCCAAAAATCCCTCGAACACAGTAAATATAGATTCGTGCTTCTCTGCTACCCTCTACATTTTTCCTGAAATTAAACCTACTTCTAGTCATTTTTGGCTCACAAATTCTTCAGGTAAGTTATAGGAAATTGAATAAGCTTTCCAACCATAGCCAATTGAGCTTCAAATCCAACTTGTACGCCCCAGAATATTTGAAAAACCAGAGAAAAGCAGAGATCCTTCTGATTTGCACGAAAATTCTATGCTCTGTATTCCTTTTCAAAAACCATTAACTTAACATCAGATTTAGCTCAAGCTTCCTTCATGAAATTTGTTAGAAAATGGATTAACTTTCAAGAAAGTCAGGCCTTATCTCTTAGTTCTTCTTGTGTAGCTCAAATCGACTTAAAAACCAGAGATAGGTAGGTTAAACTCAAATTCTTCCATGGTTGTATTTGCATGAGCTTTTCCTCCCTTCTTCAACCTAAAACCTGCACCAACTTCTTCTTCCTCTTCCTTCACTCTCTCTCTCGAAATGCTCTGAAAATATAATGGGAAATGATGGAGAAATAGGCTGAAATGAGTGGGTTCTCACTTTAAACCCTAAGCACCGAATGGGTTTCCAATTTCCTTCATTTTCTCTTCTTTTTTTTTTTCCCTTTTCCTTTTCCTTTTCCTTTTCCTTTTCTTTTCTTTTCTTTTTCTTTATACCCTTTCTTTTCTTTTCTTTATTTATAAATTCCAAAATTATTAAAGACAACTTCAACTAAAAGCTTTGTCATTTTCTTCAACAATGGAACAACAATAACTCAAATCCAACATCCTACAATGTGTGACAAGAGCAAATAATCCAAGGAAAGTCTCGGGTTTACAACTTACCTCCCTCTTATGAAATTTCGTCCTCGAAATTTAGAAGTCCTTAGGTGAAGAGTGTCGGGTAACTCCTCCTCATCTGGTCTTCTGACTCCCAGGTTGCCTCATCCACTCCGTGATGTCTCCAAAGGACCTTCATGAGTGGGATCGTTTTGTTCCTCAAAACTTGATCCTTTCTGTCGAGGATTTGAACCACTTCCTCTTTATAACTCAAGTCTTCTTTCAGCTCAACCTGTTGTGCTTGCAACACATGTGATGGATCTGGAATATATTTTCTCAACATGGATACATGGAAAACATCATGTATTCGAGCAAGTTCTACTAGCAACTCAAGTCTATAAGTTGCTGGTCCAACTCGTTCTATTATCCGATAAGGACCAATATATCTAGGACTCAACTTACCTTTCCTCTCAAAGCGAAGAACACCTCTCCATAGAGATAACTTTAAGAAAAATTGATCTCCAACCTGGAATTCTAAGTCTCTTCGTCGCTTATCTTCAGGTTATTAGGCAGTAAGTGTCATCCCAAGGGTTGGTAACTGCTGCAGTCACGCCTTTCTCTAGGCTAAGAGGGTGGTCTGGGGTGGAGTGTGACATAGCTTTCTTTATTTTTGTAGCAATTCTGTTTTGAACAAAATTGACTACAACCTTACTACTTTGCTCAACAAGCTGTAGACTTTCCAATCCTTATTGAAAAGCAATGAAATAAGGGTGATGCAAATGTTACTTCATCATTTAAAAAGTTCCACAAAGGTTCAACCTCTGGAACTAAGTCTGCACCTTCTTCCTCCGATACCAGAAATTGAAAGAAGAAGAAGGGTGGTAAGGGGAAGGTCTTGCTAACCCACAAGCTGCTACTCCAAGGGGTAGACAACCAGTGAGAGTTGACAAGGGAAAATGTTTCCATTGCAACCAAGACGGGCTCTGGAAGAGAATCTATCCTAGATATTTGGTAGAGAAGAAGAAGGTCAAACGAGATAAATTGATTTGCTTGTTTCGGAGACTTGTTTAGTGGAGAATGATGATTCTGCCTTGATTATTGAGTTTGGGGCCACTAACCATGTTTGCTCTTCATTTTAGGGAATTAGTTTCTGGCGGCAGGTTAGTGTCTGTAAAGTGTCTGTTGACTCTGTTGGAATGATGAATTCGAGTTGGAACCGGACACATCGTCTCAACTGTGGCAATGGTAGGTCTCTGATTAACTTTACGAAACAAATTTCCCATTTTGAATGATGTATTTATTGTTTCTGATTTAAAAAGGAACTTAGTGTCTGTAAAATGTCTGTTGGAATGTACATATCAACTACATTTATTCTTATAATAAAGTGTTTATTACTCAGAATGGTGTTGATATATGTTGTGCTCAACTGGAAAATAATTTGTATGTGTTAAGGTCATTAGCAACAAATGGCCTCCATAACATTGACATGTTTAAAACTTCCGTAACTCAAAATAAACGACTTAGTATTTCTCCTAAAGAAAATGCCCATCTTTGGCACTTAAAATTAGGACACACTCGCCTGTTGCCATGCTGAAGTCTATCCGGATCCTCCTATCCATTGCCTTATATTATGACTATGAGATGTGGCAAATGGATGTCAAGACTGCTTTTTTGAATGGCAATCTTGAGGAGACCATTTATATGGTGCAACTCGAGGGATTCATAGTCCAAGGTCGAGAGCAAAAGGTTTGTAAGCTTAATCGATCCATTTATGGATTGAAACATGCATCTCGATCTTGGAATATAAGGTTTGATACTGTGATCAAATCTTATAGCTTTGATCAGAATGTTAATGAGTTTTGTGTCTACAAGAAGATCATCAATAGTTCAGTAGTTTTCTAGTGTTGTATGTAGATGATATCCTACTCATTGCGAATGATGTAGGCTTACTTATTAGGATTGGTATCCTAATTCTCCAGGAGTCTCGTTTTTTGTAACGTTACACATTGTTTGTTGAATAAAATAATTGTTATTTCATTCTGGCATTTACTCATATCCAATAAACAAAGCTCCTTGTTTATCTTATGTGAACTTAAGCATGTATATGTGATATATAAGTGGATCATGCCTTAAGTGATAACCTAAATAGGTTTGTAGTATACGGATTAAGGTGTGATATCTGATCCTGGTGACACTACGGATACGGCACACTTTCTAGAGGTTTGCAAGTGTTGTAAACTACTATATATGGTAGATTCTGACCATTCATGTGGAGACGTGCAAGCGAGGTGTCCTATACAAAGAGTTTTTATAAGACCAGACCAAGAGATGACTAGACTCTATACATAACGCTGTTAATACTAGAGGCTTACATTTCACCTAAACAATCATAGGTGACACGATCTCAATCCTGAATGTTTGGGGAACTCTTGTCTTTGAGGGCGGTCTGTTGATTAGTATGGGTGAGAGTGCCCAGATTGCCAACTCAATATGCCTACCTTTTTGGGGACTTGTCTGATCTGGGAGCTAGGAACTCAATCCACAAAATGGAATTCACTTCTTTCCCAAAGCAAGGATAAGTAGAGAGATTGCTCCCTTAAAAGTTGATTCCGGGGCTTGAACATGGTGGCCACAACTTCTCTTTGGAAGAGAGGACTCAGTCATAGTAGAACTATGACTTATGTTCATTAGAGGAATCAGAAGTACTTAAGGAGTTAGATGTAACTATAGGGGCATAACGGTTATTGGCCCAGCTGTACTTACGAGTGATCTATGAAAGATTGTCGCACTGTTAATTTGTAAAGATGGACACATAATATATCTGTGGTAAGGAGAGTTCAGCTGTCGGTTTTTAGTGGAGTTTTTAACAGTTAATAGATGGTAGATCCCGTGACTAAAGAGTTTAGTTAGTTATTCACATACCGTTGGAGCTTCAAGCTATAGATCCATAAGGTCCTCTTGGTAGCTCAATGGATTCAGGTTAGGATCAGTTCTTGGTGTTGGTTTGAAATGTTCAAATTGACAAGAGGTAATTCAATTATATATGATATGATCGGTATGATGTATGAGATACATCTGGTGGAGGATTAATGTAAATGAGATTTACATTAAGTACCATGGAATGTAAAAGAACTATCGTTTATATGTTTCATGAGATGAAATATTAAAACTATAGGTTATAAATATAATATCATAAGTTAGTTATCATTTATATTTATAATAATATTAATTATTGGCTAATTAAATCTTTTTCTCTAATAACCAATTGAGTGGGAGGTTATTGGTGGATCATGGTAACCGTGAGATAAAAGGAAAATTGTTTTCCTAATTTTAGTGATGTTGAAATTTGAGATTTTGTGAATTCTCTCTTGAAAAACATCTCACGGAAGATGTCAAGTAAATATGGTTTATTAAGCGACAGCTTGGCAAAGGTAAACGACTGTGTAGTATTTTGTGAGCGACAAACACAGAACTAAGCGATGAGCTAAACGATTGTTTAGCTTTTGCTAGACGATCACTTAGCTTTTGCTAAACGATTGGCCATCGACCTATACGATAGGTTTTAGCCATCTCCCACTTGCTCAATCGTTTGCACGATTGTTGATTCTTCCATCTTCTGCCTCAAACCAAGAGCACACAGAGCCCACCCTCTGGATTCTCATACTGAGAATACCAAGGTAGCCTTCTTGGTGGTGCCATACTCAACTTGACACTATCGAGATTCTGTAAAGGCCATTCATGCTATTGAGGTGTTTGTGACTAAGGCGATCGTCGAGTTCGAGTGCGTGGAGTTTGTGCATTGTAGCGGTCATGTTGTTGAGCGTTCGAGGCTGTTGTGTTCGAACATTCATGATCAAGGAGCATGGAGATGAATCTACAGATGTGTGAAGAGTTTCTCTATGATTATTTGTAGTTTCATGTTGTAATTTTTGTAATGAATGCATAACCGTTTATTTCTGTGTACGACTGTAATTTGTAATGTGCATACATGATTTTAATTTGGAATGATCTATTCCACTGCTCATGGAAATCCTCATGATCGATTTCCTTTATTAATGACTACAGTTATAAACTGGCTAGCGACCCAATTCCAAATGAAAGATTTGGTTCTTGGTATTCAGATCTTTCGAGATCGAAAGAACAAAATGCTAGCACTATCTCAGCCCTCGTATATTGACAAGATGTTTGTCAAGTATTCGATGCAGAACCCTAAAAGGAGTCTCTTTCTTTTCAGGCACAGAGTTACTTTGTCTAGGGAACAGTGTCCTAAGACACTTCAAGAGGTTGAGGATATGAGATGGGTTCCCTATGCATCTGTCGTGGACAGTTTGATGTATGCAATGTTATGTACTAGACTTGACATCTACTATGCAGTGGGGATAGTCAGTAGATATAAATCTAATCTAAGATATGATCACTGGACAGCCGTTAAGAACATCCTCAAGTATCTACGGAGAATGAGGGACTACATGCTTGTATATGGTTCTAAGGATTCCATCCTTATAGTATACACATACTCTGATTTTCAGACTGATAGGGATTCTCGGAAATCCACTTCAAGATCAGTGTTCACTCTTAATGGACGGGCAGTAGTATGGCGAAGCACCAAGCAGGGGTGCATTGCGGACTCCACCATGAAGGCTTAGTATGTATCGGCTTGTGAAGCCGCTAAGGAAGTCGTTTGGCTTAGGAAATTCCTGACTGATCTAGAAGTTGTTCTAGACATGTCAAAGCCCATCACACTTTATTGTGATAATAGTGGTGTTGTGGCTAACTCTCGTGAACTTAGGAGTCATAAACGCGGCAAGCACATAGAGCAAAAGTATCATCTGATCCGAGAGATTGTGCATCGAGGGAACGTGGTTGTCATGAAGATAGCTTCGGAGCACAACGTTGTTGATCCATTTAAGAATTCCCTCACGACTACAATGTTTGAGGGTCGCCTATAGAGTATGGGTCTATGGGAGAGACCATGACTGGACTAGGGCAAGTGGGAGATCTTGTATTGGGCGTGTTATGCCCTACTTTATTGTTTTGTGTACTTGTATTTTTATTATCTTGTACACCCCACTAGCTTTAGGATAAGTGAGAGATTGTTAGGGTTGATGCCCTAAATCTCATAAGATTCTATAGTTTGTAAACCTTGTATGAACAAACTTGTATGTGATTAATAATATTTGATATTTTGTTCATTTGTCTATGAAATATGTGATATTTTAGTTGCATTAACCACAAACTAATAAACTAACATCCAAGGTTATCGTTGTAACTTAAACATGTATGTGGAGACATACAGGTGGATCATATTTAACTGATAACCTAAAAGTCTGTAGTAGGTGGATAAGGTTGTGTACCTTATTCTGATGACACTACGAGTATGGCCCGCTTTGTAGATGTTACAAATGTTGTAAAGTGATATAAATGATCTAATCTTGATCATTCAAGTATTGGACGTGCGAGCGGAGATATTCTATACAAAAGAGTTTGTATAAGACCGGACCACGAAATGTTTAGTCTCATTATATAACACTGTTCACAATAGAGACTTTCATTTCACCAGGATGACCATGGGTAACATGACCTTAATCCTGAGAAAGTTGTGAATTCCTGCCCATGAGGGCAGTTCTTTTATTTGTATGGGCAAGAGTGGCCAAATTGCCGACTCAACAAGCCTACCATTTTGGAGATTCATCTAATTAGGGAGCTGGAAACACAGCTACACAAGATGGAATTCATTTCTTTCCCGAAGCACGGGTAAGTAGATAAATTGCTCCCTTAAGGGCTGATTCCGAGTCTTGAACAATGTGGCACCACACCCTCTCCTGGCCCGAAAGGGTTTAGTCATAGTGGGATTATGATCTATTATTCATTAGAGGGATCAGTGGTATTTAAGGAGTTAGATGTAAGTATAGGAGAAGATGGTAATTTGGCCTAACTATACTTACGTGCAATTTGTGAAGGGTCATCGTACTATTGATTGGGTTGTTGGGATTGGTGTCCTAATTCTCCCAGAGTCTCATAGTTTGTAAATATTATACACATTGTTATGAATAAAATAAGAGTTATTTTATTTTACATTTACTCTTATCCAATGAACAAAGATCCATGGTTATTGTATGTAAACTTAAGCATGTATATGAGATATACAAGTAGATCATACCTTAAGTGATAACCTAAAAAGGACTACAGTATAAGGATAAAGGAGGGATAACTTATCCTAGTGACACTACGGATACGACCCGCTTTATAGACATTTACAGGTGTTGTGAACTACTACAGATGGTTGATCCTGACCATTCATGTGGAGACATGCGAGTAATGGTGTCCTACACAAAGAGTTTGTATAAGACTAGACAACGAGATGATTCGTCTCTTTATATGACGCCGTTGATACTTGAGACTTACATCTCATCTAAACGACCATAGGTGACATGATCTTAATCCTGAGTGTCTTGGGAACTCCTGCCTTTGAGAGCGGTACTTTGATTAGTATGGGTGAATGTGGCCAGATTGCCAACTCAACAAGCTTACCTTTTTGGGGATTTGTCTGATTGGGGAGTTGAAAACTCAGTTACACAAGACGAAATTCACTCCTTTCCCGAAGCAGGGGTAAGTATATAGATTGCTACCTTAAGGGCTAATTCCGAGTATTGAACATAGTGGCCACATTCGGTCTTTGGAAGAGAGGAATTAATCATAGCAGGACTATAACTTATGTTCATCAGAGAAATCAGTGGTACTTAAGGAGTTAGATGTAACTATAGGGGCAAAATGGTAAATTATCCCAGTTATACTTACGAGCGATCTGTGAAGGGTTATCGCACTATTGATTGGTTAATATGGACACAAAATATATCTGTAGTGAGGAGAGTGCAGTTGTCGATCTTTAGTGGAGTGACCGACAGTTAATGGATGATGAATCCCATGACTAAAGAGTTTAGTCAGTTATTCATGTACCATTGGATCTTCCAACTACATGTCCATTAGGTTCCCTTGGTAGCTCAATGGATTCAAGTTGAAAATCAGTTCTTGGTGTTAATTTGAAATTTTCAAATTGACAAGAGGAAATTCAATTATATATGAGATAATTGGTGTGATTTATGAGATATATCAAGTGGAGGATTAATGTTAATATGATTTATATTAAGTACCATAAAATAGAAAAAGAAATATGGTTTATATGTTTCATGAGATGAAATATTAAAACTATAAGTTATAAATATAATATGGTAAGTTGGTTATCATATTTATTTATAATAATAATAATTATTTGATAATTATCTCTTTTTTCTAATAACCAATTGAGTGGGAGGTTACTCGTGATTTCATGGTAACCGTGAGATAAAAGGAACAAAGTTTTCCTAATTTTAGAGAGTTGCCACTTTCGGAAAGTAACTCACAGAGAAAGCTATCAAGTGAAATTGTTTAACTAAACGATAGCTATAGAGAGACTAAATGATCGTGGAGGTTAACTATACGATAGTTCACTCAATTGATCGTAGCTAAAAGATTGTGTGGCATTGTCTATACGATAGGCTACCATCTTCTACACGATTAAGTACATCATCTATACGATAGATTGTGTCATCTCCCTCTTACTCAATCATCTACACGATTGTTGTTCCTCCAGTCTCTTCCTCTAGCCAAGATCATACAGAGCCCACAACTCCTGAATTTTCACACAGAGAATACCAAGGTAATCATTGTGGTGGTGTCCTCACTCAACTCGATTGATTTCGAGGTTTTGGAGGCCATTCGTGGGGTTCATGATTGTTGTGTTTGTGCTGTTGTTTCGGTCATTATGTTCAAGGGCTGAGTTGCTATTCTTGGATGCACTGGAGTGTTCGAGGGAGTTTGAAGAATTAGTCTTCAACGTTACCTATCCCTTGAATATCTGGTTAGCATGCTGTAATTTGTAGTTGTTGCATGACCTATGAGTTTCCATTTAAGATTGTGATTGTAGATGTTCAATTTCAAAATGGAATTTGGAATGATCCTTCCGCTGCTCATGAAAATCCTCATGTCTGATTTCTATCAATTGTTTAGTATACATGTGATGTATGTTCGTTTATATGCCATAGTGTGTAACATATAGTTTTGAAACCCACATTAGGTTGTGCAATTATTCATGCATCATGTATTATAAATGTAATAATATGGTATGATGAAATTACAAGAGAGCATGCATATGCATCATAAAATATAAGAATTATATTTGTGCATGCAGTAAGCATATTCATGCATCATCTTTATATTATAAGCATTATAATATAAGGGTGAATGGAAGCATGTTTGCTTGGTTCATTGGTTGGTTATATAAGTGTTATATAAAAGTAGCAATGAATGAACAATGCATGGAGCATGACACTTAGGCTAATTTGTAATCGTTATGAATGCCTTGTATGTGTTTGCTTCGCATTATGGATCGTTTTGGTTGTTTTTGTTATAAGCGTTATAATGGAAATTAGAACTAAAATCGATAAGAAAGAGTTGCATGCGGACTTAGGCAAACTCATGTTTTAAAAAGGTTTTAAAATTGGATTGAGATAGACCTAAGTTCAATGTTCTAATACGATTAGATACCTAAGTTTAATCTTTTTAAATCGGTTTAATAGGATTAAATTGATTGGCATAAAAGATTAAAATTGTATTAAATCTATCTATAAGGGAGTTTTTGTCTAAGGTTGGTTCTGTGTAGGCTGAAGTACTAAAGCTGACAAAAATGGAACACCCCTACCTGAGAACCTACTTAGAAAGATGAATTTGATAGATTTTCTACAAGCATGTGATAGTTGATCAAAGACTTCATTAAGAGTTTAATGGATGATGATCAAAAGTTGTTCAACTTTCCAAGGTAAAAGTTACTGCAAACCTCAAAAGTCACTTAGTTAAAATCCTTAGCTGTGTTTTTTCTAAGTAAACTAAACCCTAGGTTATAAAATACTCAGTGGGAGGAAGATATATATATGATATGTAAATGATTCCACTCACGTTTCTCCCTGAATGTCTACACTGTAAGATTCATGCTTGGTCGTGTGGTGCCCTAGGAACATATCCCTTCGGATGGTGTTTGCATGAGTCAATATCAAGGTTAATGGAGAGAGTATTTATATTAACTGGGTGAAGGGTGTGTGTCAACACGTCCTGCAGTCTCCTTCATTGGTTCGCACTGTGAGATCATTCTTGCACTCCCTCGTGGCACCCTGGGAGCGTCCCCCCTTTGGATGGATTTTGAGTAGTTGGTCAATATCAAGGTGAACTCTAGAAATGGACAGGGTCACTTTAGTTTTTGCCACAATCAGATTTTCTCCCTTCGGATTGGCTACTTGGGGCGAAGGGCCTAAAATGATAGGAAATTGTTAAGTAAGTTGATGATTTCTTGACCAAATCAATGATGGCTAGTCGTTATAGGAGCAAGAGTTGTTCTGGTATTAATGGCTAGTTGAGAATGTCTCAATTCAGAGGAGGGATAAATTGACCACCCTTCGGTGACTTTTGTCCTAAACCTTTGGAGCGTCATTGCAAATCAAGATGTCACACGGGTTCATGTTAGTTTTGCTAAACCGTATTGGATGTTGTATATATATTTTTTTCAACGAGTATTTGATAAATCCTAACGTAGGTCAATGTGTTTGTTTTTTCAGCAACATGTTTGATTTTCCGTTAAATACCTCTAGTTTGGCCGATTTCATACAGTGGAAAGAGTCCGTTAAAACATATTTCGTGGTAAACGACCTCGAGTTTGACTCTGTTAAAGTTCATCGACGAGAAGTGTTCTCTAAAATGGAACTTAGAGCTTATTTAGATTCTGATATTGATCCCACTACACTTTAAAAGAGGAGGAAGTCTAAAGATAGTAAATGTGATTTATTGGTCTTGGAGAGTGTTTGGTAGAGAAAGATGATTCTGCTTCGATCCTTGATTCAGGTGCTACTAACCATATTAGTTCCTTATCAAGGATTTAGTTCCTGCCAAACGTTGCCACAGGGAGAAATGACTCTTCGAGTCGGTACTGGTGACATTGTTTCAGCTGTTGCTATAGGCAGGCTGAAGTTATTTTTCGACAAGAAACGTTATCTGTTACTGGATAATGTTTTTGTAGTTCCTCATATCAAGAGGAAGTTAATCTTGGTTTATTGTCTCATTGAACAAGGTTATATCGTCTCATTTTTTTAGAGTAAAGTGTTTATTTTCAAGAATGGTATGGAGATTGGTTTTGGTTCAATGGAAGTTAACATATATGTACTAAGGCTATTAGTCATAAAAGGCTTGCTTAATACTGAAATGTTCAATACAATGACAACAGCTAAAAGATCAAAGGTTTCTCCTAAGAAAAACACCTATCTTTGGCATCTAAGGTTAGATCACATCAATCTCAATAGGATTGAGTAGTTGGTGAAATGTGGACTTCTAAAGAGTTTAGAAGATAACTCTTTGCCGGTGTGTGAATCATGCCTTGAAGGCGAGATGATCAAACGACCTTTTACTGGAAAAGGTTACAGAGCCAAGGAAAGCTTGGAGCTTATACATTATGACCTCTGTGGTCCAATGAGTGTTAGGGCTTGAGGTGGGTCTGAATATTTCATCTCTTTCATTGATGATTATTCAAGGTACAGGTATCTCTACCTAATGCAACATAAGTCTGAAGCCCTTGACAAGTTCAAGGAGTATAAGGCCGAAGTTGAAAACTTGTTAGGTAAGAAGATAAAAACACTACGATTTGATCGTAGTGGAGAGTATATGAACCTCGAATTCCAGAACTATATGATAGAACATGGAATTATGTCCCAACTCTTGGCCCTAGGTATACCTCAGTAGAATGGTGTATCAGAAAGGAGAAACAGAACCTTGTTGGACATGGTTTGATCTATGATGAGTTATGCTCATCTTCCAGACTAATTTTGGGGTTTTAGAGTGGAGACTGCATGTTATATTCTGAATAACATTCCCTCGAAAAGTATTTCTGAAACACCTTTTGAGCTGTGGAGAGGCCGTAAAGGTAGTTTATGCCACTTTAGGATTTAAGAGTATCCAACCCATGTGCTTGTGACTAACCCAAAGAAGTTGAAACCACGTTCGAAAGTTTGTCTCTTTGTAGGCTACCCCAAGGAAACGAGGGGTTGATACTTCTATGATCCGAGTGAGAATAAAATGTTTGTTTCTACAAATGCTATCTTCTTGAAAGAAGACCACATCAGGGATCATAAACCACAAAGTAAGCTTGTTTTACATGAGACTTCTATTAAGACTACTGAGAGTTCAACAAGATTTTTTGAACAAATTGACAGATCAACAAGAGTTATTGAGGTCGGATCATTTAGTCAACTATCTTAAGAGTTGAGACTACCTCGACGTAGTGAGAGGGACGTGAACCCACCGGAACGCTACATGGGTTTGACTGAAGCGTATAACATCATTTCTAATGATGGGGTCGATGATCCATTGTCTTTTAAGCAAGCATTAGAGGATGTTGACAAAGATGAGTGGATTAAGGCCATGAACAAGGAAATGGAGTCCATGTACTTCAATAAAGTCTGGGAACTTGGGGATCAGCCTGATGGATTAAAACCTATAGGGTATAAGTGGATCTATAAGCGAAAACGAGTTGTAGATGGAAAGGTGCAAACCTTTAAGGCTAGACTTGTGGCAAAGGGTTATACCCAGGTCGAGGGACTGGACTATGAAGAACTTTTTCACTTGTTCTCATGTTGAAGTCTATCAGGATACTCCTATCCATAGCCACATTTTATGATTATTCGATATGGCAAATGGACGTCAAGACTGCCTTTCTTAATGGTAATCTTGAGGAGACCATCTATATGGCTCAACCAGAGGGGTTCATTGTTCCAGATCAAGAGCAAAGAGTTTGCAAGCTTAATAAATCCATTTATGGTCTGAAACAAACATGTAGATCGTGGAACATTAGATTTGACAGTACGGTCAAATCGTTTGGCCTTGATCAAAACATTAATGAGCCTTGTGCTTACAAGAAAATTATCAACAACTCAGTAGCTTTCTTGGTACTATATGTGGATGATATCCTACTCATTGGGAATGATGTAAGCTTTCTGACTGACATTAAAAAGTGGCTAGCCACCTAATTCCAAATGAAATATTTGGGAGAGGCGCAATATGTTTTAGGGATCCAGATCATTCGGCATCGTAAGAACAAGAGGTTAGCTTGTCTTAGGCATTGCATAGATTAAATGTTGATCAGGTATAGGATGCAGGATTCCAAAAGGGGTTTGTTACCCTTCAGGCATGTAATCATTTTTTTCTAATGATCAATGTCCTTAGACACCTCAAGAGGTTAAGGAGATGAGACGGATTCCCTATGCTTCAGCTGTTGGAAGCTTAATGTATGCAATGTTATGTACCAGACCTGGCATTTGCTATGCAGTAGGGATTGACAGTCATTATCAGTCCAATCTAGGACTAGATCACTAGATAGTGGTCAAGACGATCCTCAAGTATCTTTAGAGAACGAGGTACTACTTGATCTTGTATGAAGATAAAGATTTGATCCTTACAGGATACATAGACTCTGACTTTCAGGCTGATAGAGATTCTTGGAAATCGACATCAGGGTCAGTGTTCACTCTGAATGGTGGGGTTGTAGTGTAGTGAAGCATTAGGCAAGGATGCATCGCGGACTCCACTATGGAAGCCGAATACATAGCCGCTTGTGAAGCTGCTAAGGAGGCTGTTTGGCTGAGGAAATTCCTTACAAATTTGGAAGTTGTTCCAAATATGTCTTTACCGAACACACTGTATTGTGATAACAGCAGGGCTGTGGAAAATTCAAAGGAACCTCAGAGTCATTGTAGAGGCAGGCATATAAAACGAAAATATCACTTGATCAGGGAGATTGTGCATCGCGATGATGTGATAGTCACAAAGATCGCATCAAAGTATAACATTGTTGACCCGTTTACAAAGGCTCTCACGGCTAATGTGTTCAAGGGTCATCTGGAGAGTCTGGGTTTATGGACATGGGGCATCTTATTTAGGGCAAATGCGAGATGATACTTGGGCATAGAGTATGCCCTAGTTTATTGTATATTGTACTTGTATTTTTCATGTATTGTACATTAGTCTCCCGAGGCATTAGGGCAAGTGGGAGATTGTTGGGATTGATGTGTTAATTCTCCCGGAGTCTTATAGTTTGTAAACATTGTACACATTGTTATGAATAAAATAAGTGTTATTTTATTTTACATTTACTCATATCCAATAAACAAAGATCTGTGGTTAATATATGTAAAGTAAAGGCATGTATATGAGATATACAAGTGGATCATGCCATAAGTGATAACCTAATACGGTTTGTAGTATAAAGATAAAGGAGGGATACCTTATCTTTGTGACACTTCGGATATAGCCCACTTTGTATAGGTTTCTAAGTGTTGTGAACTACTACAGATGGTTGATCTTGACCATTCATATGGAGACATGCGAACGGGGGTGTCCTATACAAAGAGTTTGTATAAGACCGGACCACGAGATGATTCGTCTCTTTGTATAATGCCATTGATACTTGAGACTTACATCTCACCTAAACAACCATAAGTGACTGATGCGTTATTCTATGCGATGAAATAATGATAAGGATTGCGCTGGTAAAAAATGCGTTGAGCATGCAAGTTTTCTCAGTACGATCCAAGTATAAATCCTACTGAGTTACCTGATAAGCCTAGGGTCGAACTTAGGGACTAAGGAAAACACTATGCGATGGTAATTTATAGATCACTTTGTGGTAACAAATAAATCAAAGAGTTGGTTGGTTTGTTGTTTACAATATAAAATGTATGCGGCGGAGTTAAGAAAAGAGTTAATATTACAAAAGATGCGATGAATATGCGGGGGAAGGGGTTGAGAAGGGGTTAGCTTACACTTCTTAGAATTGCGTTCATGTTATGTGGTCATGCTACATACATATAACATCAAAGCATCTCTCAATGCAAATGCTACAGCTTCTAGTTTTAGAACGCATGTGATATATGCGATGATGTCTATAGGACTTACACATGCTCTATTCTTGTCTATGCGATGATGATTGACACACACATATACAAGGCGACCGCATATTATCATAACCTATCTCTAGGGTGCATGCGATGCATGTTGACAAACAAAGTTTATATCTAAGTCTCTATCTCTTGCTTATGCAGATCTAATCTTGCTCTCTCGAGTCTAGATTCTAACCTAGCTCTCTCAAGTCTTAGGTTCTTTCTTTAGACTCTCTCTCGAGTAACTCTAAAGGGGTGATGGACGCAACATAAGACAAGATGATTGCATGTAATGAAAATCCTAGGTCATGTTAGATAAGTACTTCTTAACCTATTCGATAGATTTAGCTACTCATGTGTGTTTTAAAGAGATTGAATAGATGTAGATAAGCAAGTTCCATTTTAAAGATATATAATCGAAGTACAGAATGACAATGCTGAATAAGAATAAAGAGCCTAGTAGCAATTTCTTGCTTCCCAAGGCTTCTACACTGTTCTTCTCTACTCTGCTCAAAAGATATTCTTGCTCTCACAAGAATCGGTCCTCTCTCTGTTTTTCCATGTTCCCTGGCACTTTCTCGAGCTGGCCAAGGCGATCTTCCGGTGTCTTTTACCTTCTCGCAACTCCACCTTCTAAGTATAAGAAACCAAGAACAAGGCTAAGTATCGTCCAAATGGTGAACTCTAAAAACTGGGCCAACTCCTCCGAAGGGTGAGAAGTTTCTTCTCTCTCATGATTGCACCAATGAGATGACATTAATTCTCTGTTTGATGCACCGGATAATTTTCATCCAAAAGTTGAGTGTACTTGCTACAGTGTGTCTTTAACGGCTTGTCAACTTAATTCGGAATCGACCGTCATCAGCTTTCTATCCCATCGTGATTTATTAAGCTTTCACCCAGATGCACCCACCTTGATGCGCCGGCTCTATGCGACCACCTTTCTTGAGTAGATTTTTCGCGAGTGCAAATGATCGCATAGCCTTACGACCGCAATCTTCTTAATGCACTCGAATGTTAATTTCTTCGAATCACATTTCCGCCTTGCATCAACGCATTTTCCTGCACAAAAATACATAAGTTAACTATTTTAATGCAATGGACGCATATGATTGCAATGTTATAAACTTAATGCTTTTAGACGCAATATTGTATATTTTTATCATCGCAATCCTGCATTGTTTTATGACTTTGCGCTGTAATAACGTGCATTTCT
Source organism: Benincasa hispida (assembly GCF_009727055.1). NCBI lineage: Eukaryota > Viridiplantae > Streptophyta > Magnoliopsida > Cucurbitales > Cucurbitaceae > Benincasa > Benincasa hispida. Next base: position 29,871,386 of record NC_052353.1, read on the forward strand.
TCCCGTTATCACACCATCAAATTTAAACAATGCTTGTCCTAAGTATAAGCTAAAGATTTCCTTTAGAAAGTCGACCGCCTTCTCTTTCCTAGATTTCTCAAGGATGCCTTATTCCAATTCTATGCACCAAAATCTCCTTAATTTTTATCCAGGTCTCTTCTTAAAATATTTCTAAAATTTAGGGACCTCAAGTTTAATCTTCAAAAATACTTTACCAAATTCCAGGGCATCGCATGATTTATTTCATAAAAAAAACTTTTTAATTGGGGTATTTTCAATGATTTTTATCCTTGCATATTTTAGACATATTATTTTTTTTTCTATGACCTTGCGCTGATTCAAGTGCCTAGCCTTCGTTTTGGCTTGCCCCCACGTGTGTCATGCGGACATCCAACTATGAGCAAGGTGCTCTTTCTCAGTCTAAACTCATGCCTATTTGGCAGCGGAGTTGCGATCATTTATTTATGTATTGATCACGATTCCTACCTTCGTTTTGGCTTGCCCCCACGGGTGTCATGCGGACATCCAACTATGAGTAGGATCTGACCGCAACGCTATGATGATTTTTTTTTAAACAAAAAAATAGCAAGATCAAAAAATGAATATTGTACCCCCAAATTTAAAATGCGGCAATGTCCTCATTGCTAAAAGATTGAAAGAACTCATGCGATGCTCTTAAGAAATTTCGTAAAGGGTGAGTTTGAAAAAAAGCTAGCAGACCACTAACTTCTAGAAATATTTCATGAGGTGACTATCCTAAAATTAATTTGACTTTAGTGTATAGAAAAAGTAGAAGAATGTGTTTCATCATTGAAATCATAATTAGGCAAGGAGGAATAATGCGGTGACTTACTAAATTAATCAATGTTAAATGATTGCACCGACTAAAGAGGATGCGATGATAAAATTTTTAGAGTTAAAATGCGATGCGATAGTGCAAAATTTGGAAATAACGAAGTCAAGGAAAGATACAACCCCTAAATTTACGTTGTCGCCCGCATTATTTGTGGACGCATCCTGCTTTGCGGCGAACTACTTTCTTTGATTGCGGTGACGAAATAAAGTAGTTGCGTCTTCGTGTTGTTCCTCCACGATCGTTGCAAAAAAACATTGAGAGGGTCAAATAATAATAAAAAAAAGTTAACAAAACCTTTTTTATTTTTAGATAACCAAATAGCGAAATGACAATAGTAAAAGGGAATAGAGATAAGTTCATGAATTCATGATTTCAACAGATACTTCACAAAACTTGCATCCTTGATGAATTTGAATCGCATGATTGTGTAGGGACCGCCCACTTCTTTTTCAGTCAGAGTTTCTCAGGTGTACGGAGGCGAACTTGCGATGCCAATCTTCTCCGTGATATATTTTCACTCGTTGCCCATTAACTTTGAATATGTTGGTCTCGTCGTCATTGGATAACTCAACCGCACCATGCGGGAATACCTCTCTGACTATGAAGGGTCCAAACCAACTTGATTTTAATTTCCCAGGGAAGAGTCGTAGCCGTGAATTAAATAGTAAGACCTTTTGCCCGAATTAAAGATTCTTTTCGTATAATTGTTTGTCGTGCCAGCGTTTTGCGCGCTCTTTATAGATCTTTGCGTTCTCGTATGCATGAGTTCTCCATTCCTTCAACTCGACCAATTGAAGTTTCCTTGCTTCTTCTACGACCTTTAAGTTAAAGTTTAGCTTTTTCACCACCCACAGTGCTTTATGCTCTAGCTCGAGTGGTAAATGACATGCCTTTCCAAATACCAACGCATACGGAGACATGCCTATAGGTGTCTTATAGACGGTCCTGTATGCCCACAGTGCATCGTCTAGCTTTGTTGCCCAATCTTTTCGTGAAGGCTTCATCACCTTCTCTAGTATCAACTTGATCTTCCGGTTGGACACTTCAGCTTGACCATTTGTCTGTGGATGGTATGCGGTGGCCACTTTATGGAGAATATTATATTTGCGCAGCAAATCTTTGAAAGTGTGATTGACAAAATGGGAGCCTTCATCACTTATTATGGCACGCGGAGTGCCAAAACGAGTGAAATATTTTTCTTCAGAATTTGGAGACTACCGTCGCATCACTTGCGGTGCATGCTACCATTTCTACCCATTTGGAGACGTAGTCGACGGCTAACATAATATATTTGTGACCATTCGATGGTGGGAATAGTCCCATGAAATCAATGCCCCAGACGTCGAACAATTCCAGTTCTAAAATGATGTTCATGGGCATTGCATGTTTCCATGAAATATTACCTGTGCGTTGGCACCGGTCACACTTCATCGCGTAGTCTCTTGCGTCTTGAAATAGTGTTGGCCAATAATACCCACTTTGTAATACTTTCGCTGCTGTGCGCTAGCCTCCAAAGTGCCCTCCATAAGGCGAGTCATGACACTGTGATAAAATGCGTTGGTGAGCAGCATCCGGTACACACAGGCGCAGAATCTGGTCTGACCCCCTCTTATAAAGATTTGGCTCATCCCAATAATATGATCTGCATTCATGTCTGAGCCGCCTCTTTTGGTGGTCGGTATAATCTTCGGGAAATTGTTCGCAAACCAGATAATTTACCACGTCTGCATACCATGGCAATTCTTCAATCTGAAATAGTTGCTCGTCTGGGAATATTGCGCTCACCTCTGACTGATTGCGGTCAACTTCTAGTTTTTCTAATCTGGATAAGTGGTCCGCAACTTGGTTCTCCGTCCCTTTGCAATCAATTATTTCCATATCGAATTCCTGGAGGAGGAGAACCCATGTAATCAATCTCGGCTTCGCATCCTTCTTTGTCATCAAATATTTTATCACTGAGTGATCAGTGTGGATGAGCACTTTAGTTCCCAGCAAATACGCTCTGAATTTCTCCAATGCAAATATCACCGCAAGCAATTCTTTTTCTGTGGTGGTGTAGTTTGTTTGAGCAGGATTCAAAGTTTTACTCGCATATCCGATGGGATGTAATATTGTTTTTATCTTTTGTGCTAGCATTGCTCACATCATATAATTGCTTGCATCGCACATTAATTCAAAGGGCAGTGTCTAGTCTAGTGCAATCAACACAGGTGCGGTCGTTAATGTGTTCTTCAAAATTACAAATGCGTTGAGGCATTGGTCATCGAAGTCAAACTTTCTATCTGCCTCCATCAATGCATTTAGTGGTCATGCAATCTTTGAAAAGTCTTTGACAAAACGTCTATAAAATCCAGCATGTCCCAAGAAGCTCCAAATAGCCTTTACATTTGTTGGAGGTGGGAGCATTTCAATCGCTTCAATTTTTTCCTTGTCCACCTCCACCCCGTCCCTGGAGACCTTGTGCCTAAGCATAATGCCTTCCTTCACCATGAAATGGCATTTCTCTCAATTAAGCACGAGGTTCGTCTCCTCACATCTTTTCAATATCTTCTCCAAGTTGTTAAGACAGACTTCGTACGTTTTCCCATACACAGAGAAGTTGTCGAGATATTCCGAAAAGATGGCCATTATACACCTTTGGAAAGTGCTTGGTGCATTGCAGAGGCCGAACGACATGCATCGAGACGCAAATGTTCCATACGGGTAGGTGAATGTGGTTTTTTCTTGATCTTCAGGAACGATCATGGTCTGATTATAACTGGCATACCCATCCAAGAAGTAGTAGAAGTCATCTCTAGTTAGGCGATCCAGCATTTGGTTAATTAAAGGTAAAGGAAAATTATCCTTCTTTGTTATCGTATTTAATTTGCGGTAGTCCATGCAAATCCGCCATCCGGTGATGGTTCTTTGCGGTATTAATTCGTTATTTGCATTAGGGACTACCGTCATCCCTCCTTTCTTCCGCATGCATTGCACGGGGCTGACCCACGTGCTATCAGCTATTGGATAGATGATGTCTGGGTCTAACCACTTGATTATTTCCTTCTTTACGACCTCCTTCATCGCAAGGTTGAGTCTACGTTGATGTTCGATTGATCCTTCGTGATTCTCTTCGAGACGAATCCTATGCATACAGTATGCGGGGCTGATTCCTCTAATGTTTGTGAGCGTCCAACCAATTGCTTTTACATACTTTCTCAGAATGCTCAGCAGCGCATTTTCTTGGTCTTCATTAAGTGCAGAGGAAATGATTACCAGTAGCTTTTCATTCTGCCCTAGAAATGCATACTTCAGGTGGTTAGGAAGGGTCTTTAGCTCTATTGTTGGTGGTTGTTCTAAGGACGGTTTTGTTGTTTTTCTTTCTTCATTCACTATCGTCTTATCTTCTTGGAATGCGATCATCTCATCTTCTTTGGTTATTTTTTCTGAGATCGCATTGCATGCTACAATGGATGCGATCGCAACCTTATCTTCATTTTCATCTTCAGGCTTCTCTTCTTGATTCAAACTTTGTTCATCGTTGGATTCATTTAGGTCTTCTTCATCAGAATATTACATGGCTCAGATAATGTCAAACCTGAGCTTCTGTTCATTCACGCTCAGCGTGATCTCTCATTTGTGCACATCAATCTTGGTGCGACCGGTGGATAAAAATGGTCACCCCAGGATGATGAAGTATGCTGGTAATATAAATTTGTTGATTGTAACTAGAACATCCTTCACCTTTCCCTCTGGATGAACAAGAGATCTATCCGCTAATTGGAGAGTCACCGCCGTGGGCGCAAGTTGCCCCACATTCAGCTGCTTGAAAATTGACAGGGGCATCAAGTTAATGTTGGCCCCGAGATCACATAGCGGTTGACCAATGTATAACCCTCCAATAGAGCAAGGTATAGTGAAACTCCTAGGGTCTTGCATTTTCGATGGGATGATAGATTTTGCACTCTGCGTCAAAGCCACCGTTGCGAACTTACCAGTTCCTCTCTTCTTTGTCACCTTATCCTTTAGAAACTTCGCATATGCGGGCATCTCCTTAATTGCTTCAGTGAACGGAATATTAATATGCAATTGTTTTAATATATTCATGAAGTGTTGATACTGTACCTCATCATTTTTCTTCTTTTTGAGTCTCTGTGGGAATTGTTAGCTCTATTCTTACGGTCCCCTATTCTTTCGGCTCTGAGGTCAACGCTATCTCTGGTTCTAGTGCAATTGGAGCATTTCGGCTAGGCTTCTTCTTCTCCCTTGCCACAGTTTTTCCACTACGCAATGTCACAACTTGATATTGCCCTTTGCCCATACCCCTTAGGTTGTGTGGGAGTTTCGTTGAACTAGGTAGCACTCCTTGCGATCTATTCTTGAGTTCGCCCGCGATCTGGCCTATCTGAATTTCCAGGTTGTGGATAGACGTCGCTTGGTTTTGAAGCACAGTTTCGTTCTTTTCAATGTATTGCTTCAACAAACTTTCCAAAGTGAAAGATTGAGGCACCTGCGAATTGCTGGCTTGATTACTTGTTTGACCATTGGTTCGCAGGAAAAAAACAGGTGGCCCTTCTTTTTGCGTCACTGATTGAAATTTTGCTATTGATTTTTCCATGCGAAGTTGGGGTGGTTTCTCCACCTAGGGTTGTACGTGTTAGAAAACGGATTATTCTTCACAAAATAGATTGACTACGGGTTTCGTGGGCATTCCTCCATTTGATGTCCTTCACCGCAAGTAGCACAACTTGCGATCGTCTGGTTGATTGCGTTCACTTGCCTACTATGCGTTGTTGGGCTATTGATTGTGATTCCTTGTATCAAGTTCATCATCGCAGTCATTCGACTCTGAAGGGATGTGATGACACCATTGTTCGCGTCACTGACCTTGATTCTTAATCTTTGATCGCTTTCTCTCCAGTCTTCATGATTTTTAGAAATGCGATCAAGGATATTCTTGGCCTCATCATAAGTTTTATCTAGCAGACCTCTAGCTGCTGCCGCATTGGCAGAGGTCTGCGATGTAGGGTTTAATCCGTGACAAAAAAATCTCCATCTGTAAGCAGTCTGGTAAGTCGTCATGCGGACAATCTCTTACCAGCCTCTTAAACCTCACCCACGCGTCGTTGAGCGATTCGTCAGTATCCTGTTCAAAATTGGTTATTAACTTCCTTCTTCTGGCATTCTCCATCGGAGGGAAGTACTTCTCATAAACTTCTCTACTACTTGCTCCCACGTGGTAATCTCCCTTGGCTCGAGAGAATAAACCCATTTTCGGGCCTGGCATACAACGAAAATGGAAAGAAAGTTAGTCGAACCTCCTCAGTGGAGATGTTAGGGAACACAAAAGTGTTGTAGATCTCGATGAAAATCCGGAGGTGGGCGTGCGGAACCTCGCCACACCTTCCACCAAACTGTCTGGCAATCTGGATCATCTGCAGCATCACCGGCTTCATTTCGAATCTAGATCTGTCAAGAGCAAGCCTCATGATTCCTCGCCACACATACAAGGCGACCGCATATTATCATAACCTATCTTCAGGATGTATGCGATGCATGTTGACAAACAGAGCTTATCTCTAAGTCTCTATCTCTTGCTTATGCAGATCTAATCTTGCTCTCTCGACACATTATTTGTGCTTATGATGGGCTTTTAGTTTAATGTTTCGATTGAAATACCCATAAATGGTCTTTTTCGTAGAAATAGTATTCTTGCTTATTTCGATGATCCTCAATACAGAAGAAATAGTTCAGGAATTACTAAATATGGGACTATAGGGGTGCATTCAATCCTCAAAAAAGAGGATTTGATTGAGTATCGAGGAGTCAAAGACTTTAAGCCAAAATACCAAATGCAAATGAAAGTGGATCGATTTTTTTTCATTCCGGAGGAAGTGCATATTTTACCTGAATCTTCTTCCATAATGGTACGGAACAATAGTATCATTTGAGTAGCTACACGACTAACTTTAAGTATAAGAAGCCGAGTAGGCGGATTGGTCCCTAGATTCTAACCTAGCTCTCTCAAGTCTTAGGTTCTTTCTTTAGACTCTCTCTCGAGTAGCTCTAAAAGGGTGATGGACGCAACATAAGACAAGATGATCGCATGCAATGAAAATTCTAGGTCATGTTAGCTAAGTACTTCTTAACCCATTCGATAGATTTAGCTACTCATGTGTGTTTTAAAGAGAGTGAACAGATGTAGATAAGAAAGTTCCATTTTAAAGATATATAATCGAAGTACAGAATGACAATGCTGAATAAGAATAGAGAATCTAGTAGCAATTTCTTGCTTCCCAAGGCTTTTACACTGTTCTTCTCTACTCTGCTCAAAAGATATTCTTACTCACAAGACTCAGACCTCTCTCTATTTTTCCACGCTCCCTGGCACTCTCTCAAGCTGGCCAGGGCAATCTTTTGACGTCTCTTACCTTCTCGAAACTCCGCCTTCTAAGTATAAGAAACTAAGAACAAGGCTAAGTATCGTCCAAATGGTGAACTCTAAAAACTGGGCCAACTGCTTTGATGAAGGTGGTCTTTGGTATTTATAGAGCTTCAGGGTGAGAAGCTTCTTCTCTCTCATGATTGTGTGATGGGATGGCATTAATTCTTTGTCTGATGCGCCGGATAATTTTCATCGAAAAGGTGAGTGTACTTGCTACAGTGTGTCTTTTAATGGCTTGTCAACTTAATTTGGAATCGACCATCATCAGCTTTCTGTTCCATCATGATTTATTAAGCTTACATCCTGATGTGCCAGCTCTATGCGACCACCTTTCTTGAGTAGATTTTTCGTGAGCGCAAATGATCGTGTAGCCTTACGGCCGCAATCTTCTTAATGCGCTCGAATGTTAATTTCTTCATATCACATTTCTGCCTTGCGTCAACGCATTTTCCTACACAAAAATACATAAGTTAACTGTTTTAATGCGATGGACGCATGCGATCGCAATGTTGTGAACTTAATGCTTTTGGATGAAATATTATATATTTTTATCATCCCAATCCTGCATTCTTGTATGTCTTTACACTGTAATAACGTGCATTTTTGCCCGTTTTCAGTGACATGACCTTAATCCTGAGTGTCTTGGAAACTCCTGCCTTTAAGGACTGCCTTTGATTAGTATGGGTGAGAGTGGTCAGATTGCCAACTCAATAAGCCTACCTTTTTAGGGATTTGTCTGATTGGGGAGTCGAGAACTCAGTTACACAAGACGGAATTCACTCCTTCCCCGAAGTAAGGGTAAGAAGATAGATTCTTTCCTTAAGGGCTGATTCCGGGTCTTGAATATAGTGGCCATATCCGCTCTTTGGAAGAGAGGACTTAGTCATAGTACAACTATGACTTATGTTCATTAAAAGAATCAGTGGTACTTATGAAGTTAGATGTAATTACAGGGGCAAAATGGTAAATTGGCCTAACTGTACTTACGAGCGACATGTGAAGGGTTATTGCACTGTTGATTGGTTAATATGGACACAAAATATATTTGTAGTGCGGAGAGTGTAGTTGTCGGTCTTTAGTGGAATACCCGGCAGTTAAGAGATGGTGGATCCCGTGACTATAGAGCTTATTAAGTTATTCATGTATTGTTGGAGCTTCAAGCAACAGGTCCATTAGGTCCCCTTGGTAGCTCAATGGATTCAAGTTGAGAATCAGTTCTTGGTGTTGATTTGAAATGTTTAAATTAATAAGAGGAAATTCAATTATATATGATATAATTGGTGTGATGTATGAGATACATCAAGTGGAGAATTAATATAAATATGATTTACATTAAGGACCATAAAATAAAAAAAACTATGGTTTATATATTTCATGAGATGAAATATTAAAACTATAGGCTATAAATATAATATGGTAAGTTGTTTATCATATTTATTTATAATAATATTAATTATTTGATAATTATCTCTTTTTCTCTAATAATCAATTGAGTGGGACGTTATTCGTGGTTTCATGGTAACCGTGAGATAAAAGGATAAAAGTTTTCCTAATTTTAAAGAGTTGCCACTTTCAGAAAGTAACTCACGAAGAAGGCTATCAAGTGAAATAGTTTCACTAAACGATAGCTATAGGGAGACTAAACGATCGTGGTGGTTATCTATACGATAATTCACTCAATTGTTTGTAGCTAAAAGATCGCGTGGCATTGTCTATACGATAGGCTGCCATCTTCTACATGATTGAGCACATCGTCTATACGATAGACTATGTCATCTCCCACTTGCTCAATCGTCTACACGATTGTTGTTCCTTTAGTCTCTTCCTCTAACCAAGATCATACAGAGCCCACAACTCCTGGATTCTCACACCGAGAATACCAGGGTAATCATTGTGGTGGTATCCTCACTCAACTCGATTGATTTCGAGGTTTTGGAGGTCATTCGTTGGGTTCATGATCTTTGTGTTCATGCTGTTTTTCTGATCGTTGTGTTCGAGGGCTAAGTTGCTGTTCTTGGCGCATTGGAGTGTTCGAGGGAGTTTGAAGAATGACTCTTCAAAGGTACACATACCCTATCCCTTGAATATCCTGTTAGCATGCTGTAATTTGTAGTTGTTGCATGACCTATGAGTTTCCGTTTAAGACTGTGATTGTGGATGTTCAATTTCAAAATGGAATTTGGAACAATCCTTCCGCTGCTCATGGAAATCCTCATGTCTGATTTCCTTCAATTGTTTAATATACATGTGATGTATGTTGCTTTATATGTCATAGTGTATGACATATAGTTTTGAAACCCACCTTAGATTGTGCAATTATTCATGCATCATGTATTATAAATGTAATAATATGGCATGATGAAATTATAAGAGAGCATGTGCATGCATCATGAAATATAAGAATTATATTTATGCATACAGTAAGCATATTCATGCATCATCTTTATATTATAGGCGTTATAATATAAGGGTGAATGGAGACATGTTTGCTTGGTTCATTGCTTGGTCGTATATTTGTTATATAAAAGTAGCAATGAATGAACAATGCATGGAGCATGATACTTATGCTAATTTGTAAGCGTTATGAATGCCTTGTATGTGTTTGCTTCGCGTTGTGGATGGTTTTGGTTGTTTCTGTTTAAGCGTTATAATGGAAATTAGAATTAAAATCGATAAGAAAGAGTTACATGCGGACTTAGGCAAACTCATGTTTTAAAAGGGTTTTAAAATTGGATTGAGTTAGACCTGAGTTCAAGGTTCTAATACGATTAGATGCCTAAGTTTAATCTTTTTAAATCAGTTTAATAGAGTTAAATTGATTGGCATAAAAGATTAAAATTGTATTAAATCTATCTATAAGGGACTTTTTGTCTAAGCCAATATTCTTACCTTTGAAGCCAATATTCTTCACGAATTCCTTCGATCCAGATCACAAACTCTTTGATCTGGATTTTGATCTTCAAAAATCGAAAAACCCAAAAGGAACACCACCACAAATGTACCTCCTGTATTCTCGTTAGGGATTGAGAATTAGCAGAATATGTGGGCTCGGCTATAGAATTTTGAAGAGGGAATAAATTTTTTGAGAGAGGAATTCAGAGATTTTTTTTTAGTGTGTAGAACAAAATTCAACACACATCAAAACTGAACAAAACATCCACCTGTAAAACTCTTTACACGTTTTTTTCTTTGTTTTGTTGTGAGAAAAAGGGGGAGGGGGATATAACTCCCCCCTTTTATTAAATTTTCATAATATATATATATATACTATATGATAACCAACTTATCATAAAAAATATATTAAACTATATGTTATATCGAATATAACATATAACCTATAGTTTTTATATTGGATCAAATACAATACAACCTATAGTTTATATTTCTCTCAACAATACCTGACATTTAGTATAAATCACATTTATGCTTCAATTATATGAATCTCATCTTGTGAAGCCCGGATTTCAATTTCCCTACTTAAGTATGTAATTAAGGGAATTAACTAAGTATAAGTTAAATCCTATGTTGAAGGAAAGGAAAATTATAAGTGTTGTATAGATTTTCCTTGAATAGCTTTTAAGGTGAGCCTTAACTAGTAAAATTTGGATAAGTGTAAAGTCAAAAGAAACCATGGGTTTGATGTTAGGAAAAATTTACGCATGAGATGAGGCTAAATTTGTAGAGGTTAAAAGAAATTAAGCTTTAAAGTCAAAGGATAACCATGCGTCGAGTTTATGAAGTTTACCCAATCGTTGGTATGACAAAGGACGCATGTTGGCCAAAGCATTGGCAAGAGGCGCTGCCCAAAGGTTGATCATGCATTGGGATGATAAGAGATTGCGTGAGCGAGAGTGAAAGGGCTAGACAATGAGTGCAAGGCACTGGGCAGATGATCGTGTAGCTACAGGCGGCGCTAAACGATGCGCTAGACAATAGCACTACACGATAGGCGATGGCACTACACGATCATCACAAGCGCAAGATGATAGCACTAGATGATAGCACTAAACGATGAGCTTGGGCGCTAGACGATAAGCGTAGACACTATATGATGCATTAGGCACGAGCGTTGGGCGATAGACGCAAGTGCTACAGATGGCGCTACATGATGAGCGTGAGCGCTACACAATAGGCAAAGTGTTAGACGATGGGCGTTGCACGATAGACGTAGACACTAGACGATGGCGCTACACGATAAGCAGATGCACTAGGCGATGAGCAATAGCGAGATCATTAATAATGAGAGATAGCGATAGCGAGATCGTTAATAGTGAGAGATCACTAAACGATGGAGTTATGCGATAAGGTGTAGACGCTATGCGATGGGCGCAGGCGCTAGACGATTGGTAACAGAGAGAGGGCTAGATGATGAATGACAGCGAGAGGGCTGGATGCTAAGCATCAACGAGAGATTAATTAAACGATTGAGCTATGCAATGAATTGCAAGAGCTACACGATGGACTAGATGATGGGCCAAGTGTTTATACGGTGTTGAGGCTTGCGTTATGCAAGACTGATGAATTCAACCGGATAAGTGGCTGAACCGAGAGGAGGTTGAGCTTGAGTTAGTAGGAAGTGGACGAATAGAGTTTCATGCAAGGAAGACTTATGCATGAGGAAGACAACTCGAACTTCATGCAAGTAGATGAGTGACATGGAAGTAGGTGAATGGCAAGGAAGTAGGTGGTGGCAAGGCATGATGCAAACGCTCCAAAAGTTGCTAAAGTATGAGGCGTCTTGCATTGGAAGCCTTAAGAAATTAGAAGGATCATTTCCTTTGGCCTATAAATACCACCACAAGGTGTCTCTTTAGTTCAAAACCCGAAATCCTCTTCAAGTATATTAGGAAAGTGTTAGAAAGTAGATTCGGAGGAAACTATGTGTTGATCATGAAGGGCATGCGTTGGTAGCAAGACTATATGTTGATCAAGAGGTTCCAAGAGAAGGAGATGTTATCGGACAGTGAGGTCTAAAAGTAGCATCAACTTGGGACGAGGAGTTCTCCCAGAATACTTGTGCATTTTGAGTGATTCTAAAGCCACCTGAAAGCTCAGAGAGTCTAGTTTTTCAAGTAGGGCTGTCGGAGAAGAAGGTCCAAGGAATCTGGCTGCAGAGTGAAGAAAAGATAGAAGGGTCGAGCTCTCGGTAAGCTTAGGCAAGTCTTAATGATTTAAGGATTCCAGCCAAACCACGAGGAGTTCTGAGCTGAGATTTTAAGGGTTCAAAAGGGAGCTCAAGGAAACCAAGAAACTTCTAGAGAGAAGGGTTTCTACCTTACCAAGGTAAGTGGTAATTTCCTTTAACTCTTAAGCATATCTTTTAGAGTACGTATATGCTTATGTTGAATGAGTAATTAGAATGAGAATGAGATTATGTGACCGGGATGGTCAAAGGGTCAATAGACCTAGTTCCTGAGCCCCGAGAGGAACCTCACGGGATGGTCAGGGAACGAGAGGTCTCGTTTGCCCAATCATTAGCATGACAAGGGACGCATGTTGGCCAAAGCATTGGCAAGTGGCGCTGCCCAAAGGTTGATCATGCGTTGGGATGATAATGAGTGCAATGCGTTGGGCGGACGATCGTGTAGCTATAGGCGGCGCTAAACGATGTGCTAACAATAGCACTACATGATAGGCGATGGCGCTATACGATCATCACAAGCGCTAGATGATAGCACTGGACGATAGCACTAAATGATGAGCTTGGGCGCTAGACGATAAGCGTAGATGCTAGACAATGCGTTAGGCATGGGCGCTGGGTGATAGACGCAAGCGCTACATGATGAGCGTGAGTGCTACACGATAGGCAAAGTGCTAGACGATGGGCGTTGCACGATACACAATGTTCAATTGATTTTGTAAAAGTGATTTTTTAATAATCAAATTCATGTTTCGTTCCAAACTTATAAAAGTGATTTCAAATACTTAAAAGTAATTTTGAATTATTATGATTGATTTCAAAAGTGATTTTAAAATTACCAAATTATATTTATATTCGGAAATTTATTTAACTAATGATAAATATATATATATTTTTTAGGAAAATTATTTCAAATGGTAAAACTATTGAAAATATTTACAAGATATAACAAACTTTTAAAACTATTAGTGTCACTAATAAACACTAATAGAAGTCTATTCGTGTCTATCAGCATCTATCACTGATAGTTCTAAAATTTTGATATATTTTATAAATATTTTGGTTCATTTTTCTATATTTAATAATAACCATTTTTTTATTAATTTATTTTTACATTTGTTTTAAAAAAATGTTATTATATAAAAGTTGGCGACCGACGGTTCTCGAAAAACAGTTGTTGAAAACGGTGGTCGGAGGAGGCCTGCGATGGTCACTGAAAAATAGTGATCAGATGTTGGCGGCAGCACAAGAAGTTGGCCAACGATGGTCACCAAATAACGGTCGTTAGTTGATGGACAACAATAGTTGTCAGAAAATGGTCACTCAAAGTTGGCCGACGAAAGTTGCTGGAAAACAATCATCGGAGACGGTAGTCAAAGGTGGTTGTAACATCCAAATTTATTCAGGTAATTTTCATTAAACTATTTTGGAATATTTGGACGTTATCTTCAATAAACTAGGGCTAAAAGTTTATTTGGAGGAAAGATAATAAATTTAAATGATATTTGTAACGATTTAGAATTTTTAATTCAATTTAAGGAAAAATTGGATTAATTAACTTAGGCAAAATATGGTTTTTTTAATGGATTAAATATTTGGAAGGATGTAATTTGTTTGAACTATTGGATTGTATGGTCTCTATAATTTTTGTTTTAGAGGCAAAATTAAGTTAATTGGAGAAGTTAATAGATTTAAGATTAATTTGATAGGATATTTAGAATTTTTGGACTATTTTGAACATTAAAGATTTGAATTTGGATATTTGGAGGAGATAATACAATTTAAATTTTACTTTGATTAAAGATTTGGGTGGATGTAATTTAATTAAGATAATTCAATCCCTGGTGATAAAGGATTTTGTAAATTGAATTTTTAATCGAGATTGGATTTAAATTAGTTGGGTTGGATTTATTTAAAGAAAAAGGATGTTTATATAGGAAAATTATTTGAAATGGTAAAACTGTTGAAAATATTTACAAAATATAGAAAAATTTTAAAACCATCAATGATAGACGCTGATAGACACTCATAGACTTCTATTAGTGATATTGATAGATACTGATAAAAGTCTATCAATGTCTATCAGCGTCTATTATTGATAGTTCTAAAATTTTATATATCTTATAAATATTTTGGTTTATTTTTCTATATTTAAAAACGATCATATATGTGTATTCATGTTGAGTGGGGTTTAAGAGGAGGGAAAAATAAGAATAATAAATATTTATATAGGTTAATTAAAAGCCTCGTGTAGCGTGCCAAAAAGGAAAAAAGAAAGAGAAAATTTTTCTTCTTCTTCTTCCTTCATGTGAAGCCATCGTATGGGGGTTAATTAGTTTTCTAGGGTTCATTTTAATTTTAACTAGGTAAAAGGGGTAGTTTTGAAATTATTTAGGTAAAAGTCCTTTTTTTGTCTTTATCCGAATGCGTCTACTAAAGAGACGCATTCGAGAATAATTTTTTTTTTTTTTTGTCCGGCTTGAATGCGTCTTTTGAAGAGACGCATTTATTAAAAAAATTAAAAAAAATTAAGAATTGTCAAATCGTCTGAATGCGTTTGTTGAATAGATACATTCAGACTCTTCAAAATGCCAGCGTCGGCGTAAACCACCTCGTTGATTGTGCCAATTTACTTCTTTTATTTTGTCTTCTTCCTCTTCAATTTCAACATAAAATCCCTCAACAAACCAATATTTCTTCATCTTCTTCCCTTATTTTCAAACACCCTAGATCATCTTCTACCTTCATTTCATACCCAAGAACCAATCTTTCATCTTCATATTTTCTCCCCATATTTTCTACCCATTTCAAATTTAATGGCCATCGCAATTTCCACCATCTTCATATTATTAATTTGTTTCAGTGCAATATTTAATTTGATAAGTTGATATATTTTTGTTATTTAATTAAAAATTAAGTTTTTGATAATCTTTACTGACTTTTTTCATTTCTATTTTTTTTACAGCGGATATTATATCGAAGATTTCTACAAACAACCATTCAATGTTTTTTTGGTAAGGTGCAATATTTTTCTTTTAATAAGTTGATATATTTTTTTTTTTTTATAGTGGATTAATTTATTTTGTATTGATTCTCATAATCTTTTTTTATATTGAGTTAAAGTCATAGTTTATCATTAGAGAGAATTACATGCGATTAACATTGGGTTATATATATTCGGATTAACTATTAAAAATAGGTTATTAGACTACTAAATGATTCTAGATTTTTTTAAAAAATCACTAAGTCAATAAACTAAAAAATTCAAAATCAAATATACTATAAAAAACTTATTACATGGACTATAAAAAAAACTTAGAGATTTATTGGACAATTTTAAAGTCTAAAGTACTATAAAAACAAAAAAAAAATGTAAATTGGATATTATTTCTTTATTTTATAGTGGATTAATTGGAGAATTTATTTTATAGTGGGTTAATTAGACGTTTTATTTCTTAAATGAAATAAAAATGTAAGTATCTAAAGCGTCCATAATTTTGTATTGATTTTTTTTTACAGTAGCTATTATTTCTAAAATGATATATTGATTATTGAATATTGAATGTTTGAATGTTAATGTCAATGTCATTGTTATTATTGTTGTTGTTGTTATGTTTACCGTTTATCTAGTCAATTTATTATGGATTATTCACCTTAATATTATAAATTCTATGATGATTAAAAAACAAAGATTAATTTGAATATAAAAGAATGTTTATCATTGATTTCCAAAATGATGATGGATTCCTTTAGTAACAATATTTATCATGATATTCACCTTAATATTTATCATGAAATTCACCTCAATATAAACTTCTAGTTGATAGAAATTTCATGGATTTAGGGTTCGCCGCCGCCGCCGCCTAAAGTTCTAGGGTATCGTCGATGTCAGGTTCTCTACGGGTGGGCTTCGTCTTCGTCTACGCCGGGTGGGCTTCTGCCGCTGGTTGTCGTTTCTCTCTTGGTTTCGACGTTCGGGTGGGCTATGTTCGGTTTCTATGTGCTGTCGTCGTCGCCTGAGTCTTTACGGGTGGATGCGCGTCTGGTCGGATGGATTCCTGTCCTGGTTTCGCATCTGTTCAGATGGATTCGAAGCTACGTTCGACGAACATCAGCGACTGAATCTGTACGGGTTTTGTTTTACGGCTTGTTGATTGGTAGAGGTGCTCGTGGTCGACTGATGAGGCTGGGTTCTGTTGGTTCGCAGACGATGATGATCTTATTGATGTGTGGTTTTAACAAGGTGAGAGTTGGTGATGATGGTGCGTAAGCGGTCGCCTCTAAGACTGAAGGAGAAGAATGAAAGGCGAGTTGCTCTTCAACCCTTTCGTCTGCTTAAACCAGAGAACGATTTGGGATTGGGTACTCGTTCTTCGGAAGTGAAGGATTTTGGGTTATCTGATGGTCGCTCTGAGGAAGGTGAAGACTCTAGTATGGGGAGTGTTGGGTTGAAGAAAGAAATTCAGGTTGTGAGGGTTGAACCGGATGGGCTGGGTATTGGGTTAGTTGATGGGCAGGAAGTGAAAGGGGTGTCTGGGAGCCTTGAAGGTGTTGGGGGCCCAAATGGAAATCGGGTTGTAAGGGGTGTTGAGGTGGGCCTTGAGGGAGTTAGAATGAGCGGGCCTGTTGGGAGTGGGTTGAGGCTGAGTGAAGAGAGTGGAATAGTGTAGAGGGAGTTGGGGAAAGGGCCGATAGGTGTGGGAGTTTTGGTGGGTGGGCCGCATGGTGCACGGCTGAAGTTGGGAGGCTCGGGGGGGGGCGCAGAAGTCAGACAGTGAGGAGGTTTTGCGGGTTGGGCTTTGTGGAAGTGAGGGTCGATCGGTGGACATTCAGGTTCTTCAGAAGCTGTCTCTTATACACATCTAGATGTGTATAAGAGACAGGTAATATTCTTCAAAACTCAGATTATCAATAGTAAAAAGCGTGTGCTTATTCAAGTGGTGTTGTCTATTTCTTTCAAATCTTGCTTTAGATTTGATATTTAAATCAATTCATTGGATTAGTCTTGATCGAACTAATTCTGGAGTAAGTTGTCTTAGGATCTAAGAGTGACCATCATAGATTCATAGTTCAATATAAGTAGCCTTTTTTGTGAGTGTTTGCAAGGATCCTAGAAGGACCTATAGCTTTGCATCCAACAAGCATCGCAGACACTTATTACAGGTTCAAGTGGTAAACAGTGTTGGTTTCGCGTCTGGCCTATTTGCGTCTGTTCACGTATGTTCGGGTGGATTGTTCGGTTGGTTTTTCGTCTGGTATGTTCGCCATCGACTAAGGTTCCTGTTTGGGTGGATTTGAAGCTGCGATCGACGGCCGCCGAGGGTATAGTTTGTGGCTTGTTGATTGGTAGAGGTGCTCGCGGGTTTCGTTCGTGGCTTGTTGACTGGTGAGGCTGGGTTTTATTGGCGGCAGACATCTTATTGAGGTGAAGGTTTAACACGATGAGAGTTGGTGATGATGGTGCATAAGCGGTCGCCTTTAAGACTGAAGGAGAAGAATGAAGGGCGAGTTGCTTGTCAACCCTTTCGTCTACTTAGACTGGAGATCGATTTGGGATTGGGTGCTCGTTCTTTGGAGGTGAAGGATTTTGGGTTGTCTGATGGTTGCTCTGAGGAAGGTGAAGGGTCTGGTATGGGGAGTGTTGGGTTGAAGAAGGAAATCGGGTTGTGAGGGTTGAACTGAGTGGGCTGGGTATTGGGTTAGTTAATGGGCAGAAAGTGAAATGGGTGTCTGAGAGCCTTGAGGGTGTTGGGGGTCCGGGTGAAAATCAGGTTCTTCGTGAGCAGGAGGAGCCGGTTCCTAAAACCAGTTTAGCTAGGGGGTTTGGTCCAAAGGTGGTTCGGTTAGAGAAGGGGTGTGATTCTGGTGGTTCTGGATCCGGCGTGAAAGTGGGAATGTCGTGGGTAACCCTTTTTAGGTTTAAGTTGAAGGGTAATTTGGAGTTCATTCCCCCATTGGTTGAAAATGATAAAGTTATTGTTGAACCTTATGAGGAGATTATTGATGAGGGTGTTTGTGTGTGGAAGAAATCTCTAGTTGGTTAGTTTGTGGATGTCAAACTCCCGTATTTTGTTATTTGTCGTCTTATTCAGAGAATTTGGGGATGTGTAGAGATGCCAAACTATTTCCTTGTAGGATAAGGGTCTGATTATCTTTAATTTTCAGAAGGTAAAGTCACGGGATTGGGTGCTGGAGAATGGTCTGTGACACTTGGGTGGCAAGCCCATCTTATTACAACAGTGGTCTCCAAGTATTGTTCTTTAAACCTTTGTTTTTTATTCTGTTCCTATCTGGATTAAACTGGAGCGTGTTCCCCTAGAGTTGTGGACGGATAGAGATTTAGCAGTGTTAGCTAGTGTCGTGGGTAAACCTATCTCTTTTGATGTTGCAACAAGAGAGCGACGACGGTTATCGTATGCGAGGGTTTGTGTTCAGGTGGATGGTGATTCATTAATGCCCCTTCAATCACTATTAGAATGCAGGGTCAAGAGTTTATTATTCTAGTAGTGTATGAGTGGAAACCTCGTCAGTGTTCTTGCTGTGGTTCCTTTGGGCATACTGGGGCGGTGTGTGAGCAACAGGGTGTGGAGAAGGGTCAGGAGTTGTATATTGTGGCAGTCAATGAGGGGTGGTTGGAGGAGAACGGGGGAATTGAGAGTGTGAGGAAGGGGCAGGACTTGGGTATGGGTGCAAGGGGAGCTAGCCTAGTGGATGAGATTAAGGGCACNAGGGGCAGGACTTGGGTATGGGTGCGAGGGGAGCTAGCCTAGTGGATGACATTAAGGGCACAGAGAGGGTTGAAGAATTTACTATGTTTAATCGACGTAGGTGTGATAGAGGAGTTAGGGCATAGGGGTGGTAGTGGGTCACCGGGTACGGTGCCTTGAAGAGCAGAGTAGTTTATGGGTCCCTAGAATTACGGGGTTTGTAAAGCATGTTGATTATCGTAATCAGTTTGATGTTTTGTGTGATAAGGGGGGAGACTCGTTGGCATTGGCTCTGGTGCAGGCAGATCCTGATCCATTGTTTGTTATGGATGAGATGTTCGGGAATTTACACAAAGGCCCAATGGAAAGTGGTAGGTGTGATCTCGTGCAAGATTCATGATTTGGTGTTCTTGGAATGTTAGGGGGTTAAATGATCCTGTCAAGTGTAGGGTGGTGGCAGACTTTCTGGCTTCCTCCTCTGTTACTTTCTATTGTTTGCTTGAGATGAAGGTTCGTCGTGAAAATTTTGGTATGGTGATGGGTAGGTTTAATGATGCCTAGAGTTGTGTGTGTAGCTATAGTGTGTGAGGAGTTGGGAGGATTTGGGTGATGTGTCGGAAGAGTATCTATGATTTTTCCATTAATATCAGTGGGGATCAGTTCATTTCTGGAATGTTAGTGGATATTGTATCCATTGCTAGGGTACATATTGGTGTGGTGTATGCCTCTAATTACGTCAGCGATAGGAGGAACTTGTGGCCTCAGTTGATTGACGTGTGTGCCTCGTGGCAGCTTCCTGGAGTTGTTCTAGTGGATTTTAATGCTATTCGTAGTAGTTCAGAAAATTTTGGTGGTTTCCCTAGCTTGAGGGAGATGGAGGAGTTTGATGAGGTGTTATTGGAGGTGGATCTAGTTGAGTTGGGTGTGACAGGTAACTGGTTTACTTGAACTAATAACTTATAGGGAATGGTATCTTGCACCACTTGGATCGATGCTTGTCCAATGAGGCGTGGAAGGTAGCTTTTTCGTATTTGGAGGTTAAGTTGGTCAGTGGGGGATTTCTGATCATAGCCCTCTACTTGTTTCTATAGGGAAGACGAGGAGTAGACCGCCTCCTACGTTCGTTATTTTTCATTAGTGCGGAGGCAGTAGGGTTTTTTCTTGATACTATCAGGTCAGTATGGAGGAGGTCTGAGGATGTGTCTTCCTATGGTTAGTTTTGTACGAATTTAAGTGAAGTGAAGCGGGTTTTCAGTGCACCGTTTGGTAGGCGTATCTCTATGTAAGCTGATGAGGTGTGGGCAGCTAGGCAGGTTATGGAGGCTACTCAGACTGCGTAGAAAGGTTCTGATTCAGAGTCGGTGTATGTGGAGGTAGCTCGGGCCACTGAGGTGTTTTGGTCAGTGGCAGATTGGAGGAGGCGTCGCTCCGGCAGATGGCAGGGTGTCAGGTGACTCGGAGTTTTAGGTGATATGAAACACAGCTTTTTTCAAATCGGTTGTTATTCCTTCTCAGTCCAACTTGCAGTGGGTTTATTTAGCGGTCCGTGGGGATGCTAAGGGGGGGGGGGGGGGACTCGTCAGACGGTGCATGATAGGGTGGCAGTACAATTCTTTCGGGATTGCTTAGAGGCTCAGCATGTGGGGTATAAGGATCTTACTGCCCGAATTGAGGAGATTGTGCAGTTCGGTTGGCCCGAGGAGGGGGTGGAGGCACTTGGTCGGCCAGTGAGTTAGGAAGAGATTCAAAAGGTTTTATTCTCGATGAAGTCTGGGAAGGCTCCTAGGCCTAATGGTTTTTCGGTGGATTTTTACAGAGCTGCTTGGAGTGTGGTTGGGGATGATTTCTGTGACACTGTGCTGAATTTTTTTGAAACATGTTACCTATCTGGTGGAGTTAATTCTACTGCTATTACTCTCATCCCTAAAAGTCGGGGAGCTGAACGTATGGAGGAGTTTCGTCTTATTTCATGTTGCAATGTTGTGTATAAGTGTATCTCGAGGATCTTAGCTGAGAGATTGCAGTTGTGGTTGCCTGATTTCATCAGTGGTTATTAGTCCACGTTTGTTCCGAGTAGGTCGATTTTCGATTAACATTTTATTGTGTTAGGAGCTCGTGGGAAGCTATAAGGAGGGCAGAGGGAATTCGCGCTGTGTTAAAGGTAGAACTTCAGAAGGCTTACGATTCGGTGAATTGGGATTTTCTGTTTGGTGTATTGTTGGCAATAAGTACGCTTCATCAGTTTATTAGTTGGGTGAGGGCTTGTGTTACTTCACCTAAGTTCTCTGTGATGATTAATGGATCCCTTGAAGGGTTTTTTCCTGGTAGGAAGGGGTTGAGGTAGAGGGATCCGTTGTCTCCTTTTTTGTTTGTGATGGTGATGGAGGTCTTCTCTAGGTTGTTGAATAAACCTCCTATGTGGTTTAGGTTCCATGATCAGTGTGAGCACTTGAGCCTAACTCATTTGGTTTTTGCTGACGATTTGATGATTTTCTGTGCAGCTGAGAGAGATTCTTTGAAGTTTGTGAGGCAGGTATTGGCAGAGTTTGCAGAGCTGTCTGGGTTAGTTCCAAATGTTGGAAAAAGTTCCATGTTTGTTGCGGGTATGAAGTCTGGGGAGGCGGATGAACTAGCTGCATATGTGGGAGTCTCTCTTGGTTCGTTGCCTGTTAGGTATCTGGGTTTACATTTATTGGCGGGTCAGTTGAGGACTGCTTGGAATGTGCGCCTTTGATATAGAGGATTACAACTCATATATAGAAGCTGGGCAGCGAGGTTCTCTCTCCTTTTGCTGGGAGGTTGCCAACTTGTTAGGTCTGTTTTACAGTCCTTTCAGATTTTTTTGGTGTAGCATATTCGTGTTGCCTGCATGTGTAACTCATGAGGTTGATCGTCTGTTTACGTAGTTATTTATGAAGGGTAATGTGGTGAGTCGGGGTGGTGCCGAAGTGGCGTAGGATGAGGTGTGTTTTGCGATTGGGAGAGGGGGGGGGGGGATTGCATGTGGCCTCTTAGAACCAGGTTGTTATTATGAATTTGCTCTAGCTTCTCTTAATTAAATCAGGGTCACTTTAGGTGGCGTGGGTGGAGGTGTATGTTTTGCTTGGGTAGTCGTTGTGGGCTGTTCGGAGTGAGGTTGGGAGTTCCTGGTTCTTGAGGTCTATCTTGCGAAGTAGAGATAGATTCAAGCATCTGGTTCGTTTGATGATTGGCGATGGACAGTCTTATTTTGTTGGGTGGGATCCTTGGCTACCGGGGGGCACGATTTTGAATTCATACGGGTCTACGGTGGTTCATGATGCAAAGAGTAGTTTGAAAGCACAGTTGTCAGAGTTCCTGGATGGTAAGGGAGGTTGGAGGTGACCTACAGTGTCTTGGGAGCTGCTTGAGATCTGAGGTTTTATCCAGGCAGTAGGGCCTAGGGTGAGGGGAGAGGATTATTGGGTTTAGGTGCCGAATGCTAGTGGTCGATTTTCTATCGCTAGTGCTTAGGAGAGTTTACGTCCTCGTCAACCTAGGGTGTCTTGGGCTGGTATTTTGGGGGCGGGGGGTGGTATTCCGCATCACTCCTTCTGTGTGTGGTTAGTAGTGAGGGACAAGTTGGGTACGTAGGATTGGTTGAGGAGTTGGGGTGTGTTGTTAGAGGGGGTTTGTCTTCTGTGTGGGGGAGGTATGAAGTCGCGGGATCATTTATTTTTTGAGTGTGGGTTTGGGAGAGAGGTGTGGTTTAGTGTATTGTGTCAGTTGGGTTCGACGCATCGGGTGGCTAGTTGGGATGTAGAGTTAAGTTGGTTGTGCCGAGTGGGGTTGGGTAAGGAGGTGCAGAGTAAGTTGTTCCGTGTTTTCTGGTGTGCGTTTATATACTACATCTGGCAGGAGCATAATCGACGGCTCGTCCGAGGTCGGTGTCTACTCTGGTTCACCTTATAGTTTCTACGGTTCATGCTCGTGCTACTTCCTGGTGGCTTGAACTTCTTGGTCTTATCTGGTGTGTGTATGGATGTTTGTTTGTTTTTTTTTTTTTTTCTTTTCCTTTTGAACTTCACATTGTTCTCTATTTTGCTGTAGCCCCTAGTTTGTGGGGTTTTGGGTTCTTTTCTCTATCTTTCCTCCAGGTGGTTTGCGAGTTTGTGTCTATGTGTTGTTTCAGTTCTAGTCCTATTGGCTTTGTTTTGGTTTTGATGCCTTATCTCTGCTTGTGCTTTGTTGCTTTGATGCCTTGATCCCGAGCTGTGGGATCTTTCTTGTTGTTGTATATTAATATCACCTATTCTAAAAAAAAAACCTATTTTTTAATAATTATTTTGTTTAAGGTGGATATCATTTTTTTTTAAGAAAAATATTCCTTTATAAAAATTGGAATAACACATACTTATTTATCATGATTTTGTATCTATTTTTTTATTATTTTGTTAAAGGTTGATAGTATTTTTTAAAAATATTCCCTTATAAAAGTAAGAGTAACTCATACTTATTTATCATGATTTTGTATCTATTTTTATTATTATTTTGTTTAATGTGGATATTATTTTTTAAAAAAAATATTCCTTTAAAAAATAGGAGTAACACATACTTTTTTATCATGATTTTTTATCTATTTTTTTATTATTATTTTGTTTAAGGTATATATTATTTTTTAAAAAAATATTCCTTTATAAAAATAGGAATAACACATACTTATTTATCATGATTTTGTATTTATTTTTTTATTATTATTTTGTTTAAGGTGAATATTATTTTAAAAATATATTCTTTTATAAAAATATGAGCAACACATACTTATTTATTATGATTTTGTACTTATTTTTCTTATTATTTTGTTTAAGGAGCCTATTATTTTAAAAAAAATATTCTTTTAGAAAAATAAGAATAACACATACTTATTTATCTTGATTTTATACCTATTTTTTATTATTATTTTTTTTAAGGTGGATATTATTTTTTTTAAAAAATATTCCTTTATAAAAATATGAATAATACATACTTATTTATCATGATTTTGTACCTATTTTTTTTAATTATTATTTTGTTTAAGGAGGATATTATTTTTTAAAAAATATTCCTTTATAAAAATAGGAATAACACATACTTATTTATCATGATTTTGTATCTATTTTTTATTATTATTTTGTTTAAGATGGATATTATTTTAAAAAAATATTCCTTTATAAAAATAGGAGTAACACATACTTATTTATCATTATTTTATACCTATTTTTTATTATTATTTTTGTTTAAGGTGGACATTATTTTTAAAAAATATTCCTTTATAAAAATAAGAATAACACATACTTAGTTATCATGATTTTGTACCTAATTTTTATGATGATTTTGCCTTTTTTTTATTATTACTTTTCATTTTCAACCCATTGTTCGAAAACATATCTTTAAAAAAATGAATTGATTGTGAATTTAAGTTCAAATGTTTGAAATGAATACAACCAAGAAGTTAAAATATGTTTTTAATATATTTGGGTTGATTAAACGTAGAAGTGAAAACCTATTAAATGTTGCATGGAAGACCACTTTCCACATGTTGCATGGAGAGTATCCGATTACACCGCAAGATGTAGCTATCCAATTTGGACTCCCAATTAATGGAAGACCATTGATCGGATCACTAAATTATGATTGGGAACAACTTTGTGCCGTTCTTTTAGGCGTAACAATGAATGACGTCGTTCTTAAGGGAGGTCGTCTTAGCCTGCCATGGTTAGATGATCAATTCAACAACTTTGTCCATCTACTAGATAATGTAGATGAAGAGGAACTTCAACGATATTCTCGAGCATATATTCTCACCTTGATTGGAGGATTGATATTTCCTGACAAATCCAACAGTAGAGTGCACTTAATGTATCTTCATCTCTTAGTAGATTTTAATGGTTCTGGGATGTACAGTTGGAGGGCTAGATGTCTTGCATGGTTATATAGGCAACTATGCAAGGGTGCAATTATAAATGGCAAAGGCATTGCAGGCTCACTTCTATTGCTGCAGATTTGGGCATGGGATCGATTTTCTCTTTTAGCGTCTCAACGACTCCATCGATATGAGAACAACTTGAGCGATAGACCACTTGTAGTACGGTAAGCATTTTTACCTCATTAATGTTCATTATGAAATACTAATAGCTTAAATTCAACTTGTGATTGTTGTAGATGGAATGACAACTATTCTATAATTAGAGCGCCGACGCATGTTCTACTGCAGTATAGATACATATTGGATACGCATATGCCTAGTCAGGTAATATTATATTCATTCATATATTATATATTGATAATGTTTCAATCTTCTGATTCATTCATATTTTGACATATATGCATGCAGATTATTTTGGAGCCATACAATCATCTCATCTAACTATTGCCACCATATTGTCTCAATGTTAATGAGATATGGACATCCAAATGTCTACTCATATGCTTTTTTGTTGTGGAATGACATCACCTAAATTGTGTGATGCGTCAATTTGGGATGTTGCAACAAATTCCTCAACCTTACGATACAGACGCTCGACTCCATTCACACGATCTAAAAGACAAGCATGAGCGAGATTGGATTGCATATTTGGCTCCTCAAATTTCAATTTGGGAAAATTGTCAAAGTTTGGTTGTTAATGGACCTCCCATTAACAATGGTGTAGATACTGGGCCTGGATATATTAAATGGTAGCAGATGATACATGACGAAAGTAGAAGCATCCTATCACTTGTTGGTATGAGTTTATTGTTTACTAGGATTGTTAATTTTATTGCTTAATTGCATAAAAAAATAAATTTTAAAGTCACTAACTTGTTATTCATTTATTTTTCAGGCCGGTTTACCAAATATGTCATTATCTTGTCTAAGGGCCTTGCGTAGACTCACCTCTATATATCGAGTACGATATTTCCATGGTGATGTTCCAATGGAAAAGAACAAGGTGATCCAGCAAGACATCAGGATGTTCCTATTCGATCTAATATTCAGAATGAGTATCTAACAACCCCACTCGATCACTTTACACATACTTCCATGATGCCCTCTCCATCAACATTTGAATTCTTTCCAACAACCCTTAGTACGTTAAGTATGGAAGATGGATGAACTTTACATGTCCGACCAAATGTCCATTACCAGTACGTTACATATAGACATCATGGTGAAGGTATATACTTTACAAAGGAGGGTCAACCATCAAATGTAAGAGGTCGTGGCGATTGTGGATACTATATGACTCAACATGATCGATCTAGGCGTAATAGAGGATCTTCTTCTAGTCATGAATGAAGAAAATTGTACATATAATCAAATTTATTAATCAAATTCAAACAAGAAAATGCACTTGCAGTCTACAATACGTCCTAAAGAACCTTTAATATTATTTATCATAGAAATTTCTTAATCTCAAAATGGTATTCTTGTTTATACGGTTGAAAAATTAGTAATATTACTATTAAAATAAAAAAATGGATTAATGAGACGGTTGATTTTAGGTACAGTGATTTGAAACTAAGTAAAGTGAATAAAATTAATATTCAATATATCAATTTAATCATAGAAATATCTTAATCAAAATAATATTATTGTTTATATTGTTAAAAAATCACTAATATTATTATCACTATAAAAAAAAACAAAAGTAATGAGATGGTTTATTTTAGGATTGTTAAAACAATAAAAAAAAATACATTTTTTTTAATCAAAACTAAATGCTTCTCTTCAAGAGACGCATTCAACTTTTTTTTTCAGTATTATTATTCATATGAATGCGTCTCTTGAATAGATGCAATGAATGGGTACACATTCAAGGCGATAAAAATAAAATAAAATATTCTGAATGCGTCTCTTGATTCAGATAAGGATAAAAAAAAGACCAATTTTTCTTAAATAAGTTCAAAATTCCCCATTTCACCTAATTAAAATAAAAAAGAACCCTACAAATCTAATTATCCCCTCGCCAACCGTGGATATGGGTTATCATCGTCATGTCGTTAGGTTGTCTGCCAGCCACGTTCACTGCCAGATCTGACACCTTCACTATCGACGGGACATGGCACCATCGTCCGTTTGTCAACCAGTGTGACGACGACTCAGTCGTTTGTCCGGTCGCACAATTGCTTGCACCAGTCATTCGTCTGTCGTTAGTTCTGTGCAGTCACTGCCACCGGCTCCTCCGTCGCACCACCCGTGGAGGTTAATTACCCATTCAATTTTTGGCATGGGTTTTTCCTTATCCATAATTTTTGGATGTTAGATTTTGAGACTTGGGATCACTAAGCCGATGTGCAACAGATTAAAGACCAGGTCACGATTTGTTGTGGGTTTTATTTTGGGTGTTCTAAGATTTTGAGTATCAATAGACGGTTTCCGTATTTATTGTTTAATCTTGGTTATGGACATTTGATTGGAGGTTTTTTAGAGGCATCGAATGATATTGTTTTTGTGTTGGAAATTTTATGGTGATTTCGGATCAAGGAACAATTTGAGTATGACATTATGTTTCTTTTGGGAAGCATTGGAGGCACTATGACGTTTCTATTGGGAAGCTTTGGAGTCTGTATTGATAATTTTTGGTTACCCACTAAGTATCGACTTAATTATTGATTTAATTGTGATATAGAAGGTTAGAATTGATGGTTCAAAGCTGTTGTTCATCGAGATTAAAAGTTGAATTTGGCACAAGAGTTATTGGGTCATATTGATTTTATAGTTTGAGGTGATGTTTGCACCAACACTTTGGGTACGGATATTTGGAATTGTATGGAATTGATTTGGTGATATTCAGATAATTTGGTGGATGGATTTGGGCTCTAATGATTGAATTAAAAGTTGGGGTTATGTTGTACGTTCTAATTCAAGCTTTCGTTAAAGGTTGTTTTGCTTGGAAAACGATATCGGAATCTGTAATTTGAGGTAAGTGACTTTCTATTGGTTCACCTTCAAATCAATCGTCCCTACCACTTGAACATGCTTGGACTATTTTCTTAAGACTGATAAGATTGATTTGATAGATCACTCTGGACTGTTTGGATCGTTAACTCTGATGGGCTGAATTGCATGATTTAATGATATACATTGAATGGATTGTTTGACCATGATGTAATGAAAAGATGACTGAGGATATATTGGTAATTTTATCCCTAAGATAAACGACTGAAAATATAATTAAGGAGTTATATGAAAACTGATGCATGCTAAGTTGTAAGGTTCTAGTTAGCTTTTCTTATCCGGGCAAGTATACATATGACTCGTACATGTGCACATTACGACTTATTTGTGGAAATTCGGGTTACACACTATGACTGATGTGATAGAACATACAAGCATCTAACGGAAGCAATTAGAATCAATAAGTACTCTAATTACACTTAATTTGAGTTTAAAAGCATGCACGAACTACTTCTTTCATAAGAGGGTTTCAAGATGAACAATACATTTGATGAAACTCTATGATTCCTGCTCCTTTGCACGAAATTGGTTTCCAAATCCACAGTAGACCACCACAATGATCTTCTTTACTATCTTCTAACTTGGATTGTGTGGTGAAAACACTGAATTGAAGGTTAATTTGGTAGGGAAAGACGAGGGTTTGGAGAGAATTTTTCAGAATTTCAAAAACTCAGATTTTTCATCCTCTCAATTTTGAATTTTTGAAACTTTTAAAGAAAGGATTCAGGTAAGCATAAACCCTCAGTCCATTGACACTTCAATAACCATTTAAGATGAGTGGGATAGATATAGATCTAACTTAATGTTTTATTTATTTAAATATGCAATAAAATAATTTTATGTAATTAATTAAATACTAATTTAATATCAAATATTAAATCAATCAAACACCTAATTAAACATAAATTCTATTCATGTTAATTCAATATTTAAATATTTTAATCTCTTCGGTTTTATTCAATTTTGATAAATTAAACGTTTAACCATATCGAATACAGTTAATCAAACCCTAAATTGAATTTGAACACTTCAAATTCAAAACCCTAATTTCGAATTTAAATATTTCAAATTCACTCAATTCACTCATCCAAGATATAATTTTACGAGCTAATATAAGGACCTTATGGACCTATAGATCATGAGTTCCAACGATCTAAAATTAATTGGCTAAACTCTTTAGATCGAATTAATCAATATTCGTTTCTACCGAGATATACCATTATAGCTCGATAGGTGCAGTCTCTTCACTGTAGATATATTTCTGTCCACTTTAACCATAATTAGTAAGTCGATTTTTCACAGGTCATTCGTATTTATAGCTAGGTCAAAATTACTGTTTTACCCCTGTAAGCTCCAATTGATCCTCTATCGAACAATTGGTTTATAGTCCAACTAATAAACCATGACCCTCTCGATCATGAGATGGCGGGACACCATTGTTCAAAACTAGAAATCAGTACTTAAGAGAACAACCTATCTGCTAATGGTAAATTAGATAAAAGTGAATTCCATCTTGCAGACCTATGTCCCCAGCCATCTATCCGGTTTTATCCCAAACTGTGGAGCTTATTGAGTAGTATTGTTGGACTACTCTCAACTATGCAGATCAAAGGTTAATCTCGAATAAACAAAAATTCATAGTTAGCTCAGGATTAAGTTCAAGTTGCCCTAGATCCTCGAATTTGAAATAGTCAGTTTTAACAGTAAACAGTAGTAAATAGTTATTATAAAGAAAAGTGACTATTTTGAGATCAGGTCTTATGCAAACATCCTTTGCATAGAATGCCTCTACTTGCATCTCTCCACATGAATGATTTTGGAATCACATCATTTGTATCAGTATACAAAGTGGGCCACATCCAATAGTATTACCATGTTGAGGTACCCAATCTCATCCATATACATATAGACTATTTTGGCTATATCCAAAAACTTGATCCACTTTTATATCTCCACATCAAAGTATTCATATTATAGCCATGAATTCGTTTATTGGATATTTTATAACAGAATGCAATATCAATAACATTTTTTGAATGAAATACTTAATAATACTTTTATTGATAAATACAACATGTTTTCAACATTTATAAACTGTGAGTTTTAGAACATTTTCAATAATCTCTCACTTGGACACATGCGCAACAGAAGGAAAAACGGATCTAAAGTACTCTGATTAGGTTAATATATAAGAATAAGCATGCAATTAAATAAATTACAAAGGGATAGAAGAAATACAACTTGTAGATCCAAGTACTCTAATTAAGTTAATTTATAGATCCAATAAATAATAGATTTGAGATTAATTTGATAGGATATTTATAATTTTGGATTATTTTGAAAATTAAAGATTCTAATTTGGATATTTGGAGGAGATAACTCAATTTAAAATTTACTTTGATTAAAGATTTGGGTGGATGTTGGAATGTCAAGGCTAAAATTTAATTAAGATAACTCAAATAAGAAAACTCGATGACCTGAAAAAATCAACTCATGTAGTTTGGATTGAGTTGGTTAATGGGTTCACCTAAAATAACCCAAACCAACCCGAACATATATATATATATATAATGAAGTCTTTTAAATATTTTTTCTTTTTAAAAAAATAAATAAAAATTATATTAAAAAAAAAAATTATTATATATTTTGTCTTTGATTTGAAAAGGTTTGCAATTAAAATTATCTTTTATAATATTGGTTTTTAGCATTTTGAATTTTATGAGATTTTATTTAATTATAATTTATGTGTTGTATTATTAATAAATTTATAAAATATTTTAAAAAATTAAAAAGAAAAAAAAAAAAAAAAAAAAAAAAAATAGTTATTTTTCTAATTATTACATTATTAATTTAATTAAGTTTTTTTTTTTTTATGGAAATAATTTAATTACTTTCTTCCAAGAAAAAATTTATTATCCATAATTACATTAAGAATTAGTTTTTTTTAGCCACTTTTGGACAAGTAAAAATTCATTTTATATAAATTTGAATTATAATTAAATCTGATCAATATTAAATTTAATATTTTATAAAAATAAAATAAATTAGTTAGGAACTTCCCCTTCTCTTTGTTAGGCATGCCAAAGGGACAAAAAAAAAAAAAAAAAAAAAAAAAAAAAAAAAAAAAAAAAAAGGAAGGAATAGAAGAAATTTTTTCATTTTCTTCTTCCTTTGCGTGAAAGGTCACGGTCGCCAACCGTGGATCTGGTTGTTGCCGTCCCCGCTGCTCGCCGTTTGGTTTGTTCACCAGCCAC